>NC_133772.1:123335429-123408173 GCF_003597395.2 Chelonoidis abingdonii | reverse complement strand
CCCTTGGATGCAGCACATCTGGCCCCATGGACTTGTGTTCGTCCAGGTTTTCTAAATAGTCCTGAACCACTTCTTTTTCCACAGAGGGCTGGTCACCTCCTCTCCATGCTGTGCTGCCCAGTGCAGCAGTCTGGGAGCAGACCTTGTTCGTGAAGATAGAGGCAAAAAAGCATTGAGTACTTTAGCTTTTTCCACATCCTCAGTCACTAAGTTGCCTCCCTCATTCAGTAAGGGGCCCACACTTTCCTTGACTTTCTTCTTTTTGCTAACATACCTGAAGAATCTCTTCTTGTTACTCTTAATATCTCTTGCTAGCTGCAACTCCAAGTGTGATTTGGCCTTCCTGATTTCGCTCCTCCACTTCTTTCAAGTTCTTATTCTGTGCACACCACACTATCTGGGCTCTGTGGAAAATAAACTTAGCAAACCAAACTAAGTGCAGTATAAACTTATTTAGAGGTATATATATTGCAAAAGTTATTGGCATGTGTCCTGTTCCTGTTCTTATTTTGTTGTCCTGAAGTGTTGGAATTGCATTAGGGTATTTTGTTGACCAGGTTTGAAAGCATATCAAACTTGTCTTTGGCTTATTATGTTTATTCAGTTTATCTACAGCTTGGCTTGATCGGTTCCATTTAGAATGCAAACCAATTGCTAGTTCAGTATTTTCCAGATATGTATGTGATTGTAAGTCTGACGTGTCTCCCAGGCAAGGCTTTAATATAATTGAAATTTTTCTTATTTATGTTACAGTAGTGCCCAAAAAATCCAATCAAGGTCGGAGCCCACTGCATTAAGTACAACAAAATAGGAAAACACAGTCATTGTCTGAAAGAGCTTACATTCTAAAGTGAAAGAAAGAAGCAAAGGGGGAACAAAAGGGATGTAATGTACAAGCAAAGTGTTCAGTTCAATGACCATCAGACAGTGTTAATTCTATGTCTGTTTTAGTACTGGTGTTTAATTTTTCCAAGGCATTTAAGCTTTTTAAATTAAATGTTTGACTTTGCCTTATAGCTATCTGCCTAACATGGTGAAAATATACATATGTTAATATAGCTAACATAATATTACATCTGAAAATTATGGCTTTGTTAGAGAAATACTCTTTAATTGAAGCCTTTGTGATTTTAATGGTTTTGTTGTTACCAATAGTGGGACCAGAATTTGGATTTAAATAACATAATTTTACAAGTTTGATCTTATGAAGTGGGTAATCATCAAAGTAAGAATTCTCTGCAGGCAGGCTGTTCCAGTATTAAGTGGCTCCAATATTAAATGGAATGAAGATATTTTGGTTACAGGACTGCTAATATAAAAATACTCCAAAAGAGAGAGGAATTTGTTCTAATGGCAGCAATATACTCTGAGAAAAGATTGTCTATTTCCCTCTACTCTGAAAGATCTACTTACAGTTTTAGATTTAATAATTGTTTTAATTATTTAATAATTGTTCCCAAGCTTATATTACAGTGCAAGCTTTGTTATCTGGCATGTTGGGCAAATGGGGTGGGGGGGGTGCCAGTAAGTCAAAAATTCAGGTTAACCAAGAGGGAGAGATTTTGGGCATGGGAGGGGGCTCAGGACTAGGGGTTGGGTACGGGAGAAAGTGTGGGGTGCTGGCTCCGGGTGGCACTCACCTCAGGTGGCTCCCCGCAACTGGTGGTATGTCCCTGCTGCTCCTAGGTGGAGGTAACCCAACACCAGCCAAAGTGTATCACTTTGAGCAACACTGTTCTATCTGCTGAATATCTAGGCAGACTAGGTGTGTTCATGTAAGTACAGTTTGCAGGGGCGGTTCCAGGCACCAGTGCACCAGGCACGTGCCTGGGGCAGCAAGCCGCGGGGGGCGGCCTGCCAGTCACTGTGAGGGCAGCATGCCTGTGGGAGGTCCACTGGCCCCGCGGTTTCGGTGGCAATTCGGCAGCGGGTACGCCAAAGGCGTGGGACCGGCAGACCTCCCACAGGCATGCTGCCGAATTCGCGTTTCCAGTGGATATCCTGCAGGCATGCCTCCGAAGGCTGCATGACTGCCGTGCTTGAGGCAGCAAAATACATAGAGCAGGTGGGAGATTACAAATGCAGTAAATCGCCAAGCATTGTTTGTTAGAGTTTCGAATGAAGTAAAGTGTGAAATAAGAGGACTGCCAACAGTATTCTATACAACTTTTAAGAACAGTGATTATTCCCTAGTAAAAGGAAGTGTTAATGTAATGTCTGACTGCTAAAAAAGGGGATCCAAGATAAATTATACTAGAGTGGTGAGCTTCACCTGTTTTTTCAGGGAAACCAATTATTACACTGCCCAAGGATAGACTATACTTAATGCAACAATCATAATAACCTGATATGGTCAAATCAGATTGGCTTGTGTTAAGGAAAATCTGCCTTTCATATTTGTTTTGGGAAAAGTTAATAAAAGTACGCAAAAGGTGACCCATTGGACATCATTTATTTGTATTTTTAATGCAATCATCACATGGGAGTATTAAGAAAAACAAGTAAGCCTTGTGGAAAGAGGCAAAATCCTGGTGTGGATTAAAAGTTTTTTCAGCAATAAGAAACAGTCACATAGAGTTAGATTCCCAAAGGTACTGCTGTAAAGTCTCCCGTGTAGCCCCTCTATGCTGACAGGAAAGAGCTCTCCCGTCGGCATAATTAAACCACCCCCAACAAGTGGTGGTAGCTATGTCGGTGAGAATGTATCTCCTGCTGACATAGTGCTGTCCATAGCAGCACTTTCGTTGGTGAAACTTACTGGCCAGGAGGTGTTTTTTTCATACCCCTTGACTGACAGGAGTTTTACCAATAAAAGAGCTAGTGTAGACACAACCTAAGGCACCTATCTTGCCCTATGCATTGTATAGGGAGCCTAACACCTAACTTGCGCTTTATGAATCAGTGTTGTGATTTTCTAGGTGCCTAAAAATTAGGCATTGTGACGTTCAGCATCACGCTGTCTACGTCCCTTTGTGTACGTAGCTCGTAGTGAACACCTGCCCCTCCAAACAGAGACAAGGTGATAATGGGTCATAGTCATAAGGAAATTTTAAAAATGCTAGGGGGAAATGGGCTAAAGAAAGTGAAGGATATTTTCGATTGCATATGACCCTATATGATGATACAGAGCACATTTCCCAATTGCTCCAAGTTATTTTGGTTAGTAAAAACTATGGAAGATTGTGAGCAGCTCCAGTTAAATTTTAACACGATGGCAGGATGCAGAATTGGTAAAATGATGACAAATTAAATAGTCTACGTTTCTGTTACATGGATAATCAGCTCTGAATTTTGCAAACTTCTTTGGGGACGAAGACCTAGTAGTCATTATGCTCAATGAAGAGGCATATCCCCCATCACACAACTGTAGTAAGGAAAAAATACAAATAGAATACTGAAGTGCTTTAAAATGAGTTAAAATCATGCAGAAAATATTACCTACAATATGGAACAGTGATACACCTTCATCTATAATACTGCGCTTTTTCTAATTTTGGTTGTCTCCCTTCAGGAAAGGTATAGCAAAACTGAAAAAAGCTCAAAGAAGTGGGACAAACATTTAGAGGCAACTTGAGATTTATGTTTTGTGTTGCAAAAATATGATAGGAGGAATTTCATTGAGGTGTTTAAAATTATAAAGGGTACAGTAAAATAGAATATTTAAATAATTTCAGATTAGAATAGTAGTTTTAGATGCCACAGGAATAAATTGACAGTTTAAATTACAGTTTGCCATTGGTTCCAAGAAGTTTCTTAAAAAAAAGCCTAGATAACAGAAAATATTCTAAAATCCTGAATTGAAGAGGTTTTTTTGCACTGTAGTCCATAAAATGTTTTTAAGAGATAGAAAGGAAAATAACTAATACATTTAAGGAGTAATAATATGTAACTAAGCCAAATACTCTCTTTACCTGAGAATTCTATTTTGTGTCTCTTCCTGTGGAATTGTCACAGCCAATTCAGATGAGCACAGTGTGAGTGATTTTTTTATTTTTTTTAAATCTTTCAGATGCACCAACAGAACTCCAAGTATCCAGTTCTAGGCTAAGAGAAATAGAAAGTACTCATGCAACACAGAGATTGGAGGTAAGCAATTCTGGAATGCAGGTAATTAGGCGAAATAAAGGGATACTGATCAGGCTGATTTTGATTGTTTCTACATGTATTAGAAATATGATTTTAAAAAAAATGCTTACTCTCGAAATGAGGGTGACAATGATGTTTAAATCCCAATCCATCATTACATTCAGAGGGCCAGATTTGTTTAGTGGGCATGGACATATGTGTGTTGTAGATTTGTTACCTCTTACACTGATTGCCTTCTCCATTCTGACATTGTTCATGTCAGACAGTGGGACCTTGAAATGTAACAATAGCTCCTGGCTCTGAGATGGTCTCTAGTCCAGGTTTCTTGTAAGTTTTCAGCATTTTTCTGGCTGATAAGGAGATAAATAGATGCTTTAGGAATAGCTGGGTTTGCATTTCAGACTTGGCCACAAATCAAAACTAATCTAGAAGGTGTAATTTCCAGCCTGTAACCCTCAATCCAGATTTTTATATGCGATATTTTAAATTTCAAAGAGGTGTTTAAGTTTGAAAGAGTAAAGTAGGACAACATGGGAAGTCTGCAACATAGCTATTTTAATTTTTTCTCCCATTAGCAAATTCCTTAGGAACATAAACTTTAGTTATTTACATTTATTAATAGTCACTTTGCACTTTTCTAGAATGAGAGACTGAAGAAGGTTTGCAGTGATCTAGAAGAAAAGCATGAAGCAGCAGAGCTTCAGATAAAGCAGTTGTCCATAGAGTACCGAAATCAGCTGCAGCAAAGAGAGGTACAGTGCAGCATAAATAATTTCAGGCAATATACATCTATTCGTTAACAAAAATGTACTACATTGTTTCAATTACTTATTGAAGAGATAAAGATATCTATTATACAATCTCTAAAGGTGAGAGGCCAGCACACTGCTCATCATGGTATAAAGTATCCTATTGCTCATCCTGTCATTTGTGCTGTAGCTCATTTATAAATGTACAGACCGTCTCAATCATTCACAAAATGCTTCCAAATCACGTCACATCAGTTTACACTTACACCTGCCAGATGACTTAATATAATGTAGCTATTGATCTAAATAGCCTCAGAAATATCTTGTCTGATGTCACAGTTTCTCCCTATTCTATTACCACTAAGGAGCAACAGAGGAGATTAACCACCACATATTATTATAAATTATTTTATAGTCCTAAATCATGCTTTTTGGAAGGATAGGTAAGAAAGGAGAAAATTCTCTTTAAAAGTGTTTATTTCTGTTGTTCTTTCAGATGTTCATTTGGTTTAAGTGTACACTTAAAAATGGGACAAAATAGCATTTGCAGCTCTGGAAAGTGGATTTTTGGGCATTAAGTAATCCTCTATGCATGCAGCTGTATAATGTGAGATTTTAGAGCCTTCTAAACAAGGAAAACTAGCAATGCATTTATAAAAATTGCTTTTACTGAACGGGTTTTTAGCAGAAAGAATATCTTTGAGACATGTGTTGCACCCATTGAAGTCAATATCAGATCTTCCGTTGACTTCAGTAAGAGCAGGATCAGACCCTTGATTTGTATGTGCATAAGAAAGGACATATTGAAGTTGGAAAAGCATAATCTGGATATTTGTAGTGTTTTGTTCATTCTGTATCTTAGTGTAAACAGTTTTATTTTGCTCTAAGAGTGACTTCTTTAATATAGTGTGTTGTGAATGCAAAACCAGCAATACATTGAAAAGTTGGAGTATAAAATAACCTCAATCTTAATATCAAAATAAATAATCTGAGGAACCCTGTACTAGTTGTTTTTATTTTAATATTTAATTTAAAAATCTACCACTTTTTATATTTAACTGTGTCGTGAGACCTGGCACTCAGAAGCCTTGCTGTAGAATTTAGGTACATTTGCCTGCTGCATACACCAAAACCTTTATTTACAAGGGAAGCATTCTTTTTAAGGGGCAGCGTGGATACTTTGCTTATATGGTGCCTTTAGCTGACTAGTGCTTAAATGGTAAAGGAATAATTTTTAGAAGCAGTTTTTACAAGAGTCCTTGCTTTATAAGAAGCCAGTCAAGAACATTCCTCTCCATTGAGTTAGAGAGAGAACATTTTTTTTTCTAGTGAAAGAACAAGGAGACTTCAGTAATTTTATGTCAGATGAAAATACAAATAGCAGGTTTAAATTTCATCCATTTACAAGAGATAAAGTGACTATACTTTGAGATTTTCTTCTTACTAAAATCATGCACTGTATTCTGTTTATTTAGGTTGAAATCAGCCATCTAAAAGCTAGACAGAATGCACTACAGGAACAGTTGCAGAAGTTGCAGACAACTGCTCAGTCAGCACAGTTAGGAGCTGGTGTTTTGCCGCCAACCACTACATCAGCTTCCTTTGTTCCTGTGGTTAGACATCATTCTTCAGGTTTTCAAGGGGATGACATGGACTTTGGAGATATAATCTGGTCCCAGCAAGAAATAAACAGACTGTCCAATGAAGTTTCTAGACTTGAATCTGAGGTTGACCACTGGATGCAGATAGCACAGGTGGGTGATTTTTCCTTATATTTAATACATTGAGTGAATTGGTCACTCCTGAAACCAGTCATGTTCAAGTTCATGTTCAGCAATTAAATGTAGAGAAGTAGCATTTAGGTTGACATAGCTGCTGTGCTCAAGGGTGTTACAAATCCACATCCCTGAATACTGCATAGCTATGCTGACCTAATCCCCAATGTAGACACAGCTAGGATGATGAAAGAGTGCTTCCAGCAACCTAACTACTGTTGCTCAGGGAGGTGGTGTTCCTACAGCAACGGAAAAACCCCTTCTGTTGGTGAAAGCTATGTCTACACTGCTGGGTTATGCTGGCATAGCTGTGATGCCGTAGTTGTGCTGCATTAATCCCCACAGGCACTAATACATTCTAATTCTGGTTTTGCTGGTTTGTGACCCTTGGTACCTTTCAGTCACTGTTGTCCATTAGTAAAAAATTGGTAATACATAAAGACCTGCCTTACAGAAGTGGTGTAAAGATTAACTTAACCGGTAGATGGTGATTTGAAAAATATATAGCACGCTAATTTCTAAATATTATTTTTACTTTCTGAGAAAAGGAGCCATAGTAAGACTTAGTTATGGAGACTGAATTTCTTTACTCTTCAGCATTATATTAATAATACCGCCTCTCCCACCCCCTTAAAATCTGTAAAAATGTTTTATAAGTAGGGCTGTCAAGCCATTTAAAAAAATTAATCACGATTAATCGTGCCATTAAAAAAATTAATTGCGCAATTAAACAATAAAATAATACCATTTATTTAAATATTATTGGATGTTTTCTATATTTTCAAATATATTGATTTCAATTATAACAATACAAAGTGTACAGTGCTCACTTTATATTTATTTTATTGCAAATATTTGCACTGTAAAAAAAAAAAAGAAAAAAATAGTATTTTTCAGTTCACCTAATACAATTACTGTAGTGCAATCTCTTTATCATGAAAGTTGAACTTAGAAATGTAGAATTATGTACAAAAAATAACTGCATTCAGAAGTAAAACAATGTAAAACTTTAGGGCCTACAAGTCTACTTGGTCCTACTTCAGCCAATCGCTGAGACAAACAAGTTCGTTTACATTTTCAGGAGATAATGCTGCCTGCTTCTTGTTCACAGTATCACCTGAAACGGAGAACAGGTGTTCGTTCTCACAGCACTGTTGTAGCTGGCCTTGCAAGATATTTATGTGCCTGACATGCGAAAGATTCATATGTCCCTTCATGCTTTAACCACCATTCCAGAAGACATGCATCCGTGCTGATGAAGGGTTCTGCTCGATAACCATCCAAAGCAGTGCAGGCTGATGCATGTTCATTTTCATTATCTGAGTCAGATATCACCAGCAGAAGGTTGATTTTTCTTTTTTGGTGGTTTGGGTTCTGTAGTTTCTGCATCGTAATGTTGCTCTTTCAAGACTTCTGAAAGCATGTGCCACACCTCATCCCTCTCAAATTTTGGAAGAGCTTCTTAAATCTTGGGTCCAGTGCTGAAATCTCACATTGTTACCATCTTTACCTTCAGTCAAATCTGCAGCAAAAGTGTTCTTAAAATGAACATGTGCTGGGTGATCATCTGAGACTACTATAGCATGAAATATATGGCACAATGTGGGTAAAATAGAGCCGGAGACATAAAATTCTCCCCCAAGGAGTTCAGTCACAAATTTAATTAATGCATTTTTTTTTTTAATGAGCCTCATCCAGCATGGAAGCATATCTTCTGGAATGGCAGCCGAATCATGAAAGGGCCTACAGATGTTTAGCAGATCTGACACGTAAATACCTTTCAATCCTGGCTACAAAAGTCCCATGTGAATGCCTGTTCTGACTTTCTGGTGACATTGTAAATAAGAAGTGGGCAGCATTATCTCCTGTAAATGTAAACAAACTTGTTTGTATTAGCGAATGGCTGAATGAGAAGTAAGGCAGAGTGGACTTGTAGGCTCTAAAGTGTTGCATTTTTTTTGTTTTTGAGTGCAGTTATGTAACCAAAAAAAATCTACATATGTAAATTGCAGTTTCATGATAAAGAGATTGCACTACAGTACTTGTAAGAGTTGAATTGGAAAATACTGTTTCTTTTGTTTTATCATTTTTACAGTGAAAATATTTGTAATAAAAGTAATTCTATAAAGTGAGCACTGTACACTTTGTATTCTGTGTTGTAAATGAAATCAATATATTTGAAAATGTAGAGAAACATCCAAATATTTTCTTAAATATTTACAAGGGTTCTACCCAAAATATTATAACTTCTTTGGGGATTTTCATATGTAGGCTTCTAAAAAGTGCTTTTTCTCTTGTTGTTTGTGCTGTTAATTGTAAGTTACTACTCTGCCAACAGACAAAGTGATACTGTAATTGCCAATTTTATTATAAATTTTACCATCTGTAATTTTCCCTTACCACTTAACTTGATTTTCTGTCAGTTACAAAAATTCTCATTGCTGTGATCAAGTGGAGCCCAATCCTGCAAACTTATGTGACTGATCTTTGCTCAAGCAACTAGTGCATTTGATTTCAGTGATATTACTTGTGTCCATAGCATCTACAGTTACATATACCGGAATTAAATACCGTGAGTATATAGGTTTTCTTTAAATGCAAGAAACTGTTAAATACGCTAGCATGTCATAAATGCAATCAATATACGTGAAATTTATGCACAAAGAAATCCAATAGCTGTTCTTATGTTTCAATAGAGAAATGCTATTTTATATTTTTTCCTTTGAAATAAAGCTATTGTAGCTTTAAACTTTACATTTTAATAGCCATCTCTTTATAATAAAAATACCTATGTTTGACTGTTGTGGTGCAGGCTTACTTACGTTTAGTAAGTACTTTTAGTGTCCTTGCATTTTCTATTTTATTAAGAATTATTTGCTGTTGAAGTGCTCAAAGGAAAATAAACTGTTGTTTATCTCAATTTATTTCCCAAACTGAAGTATTATTTTTCTTCTTTTATCTAGTCTTCCAGAGTACAAGGAACAAATAATGCTGATAAAAGTGAAATCTGCAAGCTGCAAAATATTATCAAAGTAAGGTGACAGTTTTTACAGATCAACCCACACCCATAAATTTTTTATAATTTGCAGCTAAGCCCCTAATCCTGCAAACATTTACATGTGTAGTCCAGATGACTTCAGTCACGTGTCATGTGAATCAAGTTAAGTGTATGCATAAGTGTTTAGTACCTGATCGTGCCAACAAAGTGTATTGGCATATAATATAATTGTGTTTACAACAGGCCTGGTCTACACTACGCGTTTATACCGAATTTAGCAGCGTTAAACCGATTTAACCCTGCACCCGACCACACAACGAAGCCCTTTATATTGATATAAAGGGTTCTTAAAACCGATTTCTGTACTCCTCCCCGAGGAGGGGAGTAGCGCTGAAATCGGTATTGCCATGTCGGATTAGGGTTAGTGTGGCTGCAATTCGACGGTATTGGCCCCCGGGCGGTATCTCACAGTGCACCATTGTGACCGCTCTGGAAAGCAATCTAAACTCGGATGCACTGGCCAGGTAGACAGGAGAAACCCGGTGAACTTTTGAATTTCATTTCCTGTTTGCCCAGCGTGGAGCTCTGATCAGCACGGGTGACGATGCGGTCCCAAATCCAAAAAGAGCTCCAGCATGGACCGTACGGGAGATACTCGATCTGATCGCTGTATGGGGAGACGAATCTGTTCTATCAGAGCTCCGTTACAGAAAGACGAAATGACAAAGCATTTTGAAAAAAATCTCCAGGCTATGATAGACAGACAGGCCACAGCAGGGACTTCAGCACAGTGCTGCGTGACAAGGCGTAAAGGAAAGCCAAAGAATCAAATGGATGCTCATGGAGGGAGGGAGGGGGACTGAGGACTCCAGCTATCCCACAGTCCCCGCAGTCTCCGAAAAGCATTTGCATTCTTGGCTGAGCTCCCAATGCCTGAAGGGTCAAAAACATTTTTCCGGGTGTTTCAGGGTATATGTCGTCAATTACCCCTCCCTCCCCCCCCGAAAAGAAAGGGGAAAAAATCAGTTTCTCGCCTTTTTCAATGTCACCCTATGTCTACTGCATGCTGCTGGTAGACGGGGTGCTGCAGCAGCTGAACAGCCAGCATCCCCTCCCCGGTGGCAGACGGTGCAAAATGACTGATATCCATTGTCATCATCAGCCTGTGAGTGCTCCTGGCTGGCCTCAGGGAGGTCTGGCCGGGGCGCTGGTAAAAATGGGAATGGAATCCCTCATTCCCAGATGGTACAGAATTGTCCTGTAAGACGGTCCTCATCATAGCAAAAGGCTGAGCTTCACATAAGCCCCACCCCTCATTCATAGCAAAGAAAAGGCTGTACTGCCATCATAGCCCCTGGGATCCCCTCTCCTCTCCCCCCGACCTTTAATGTCCTGCCTGGACTATCATAGCAGCTGGAGGCTGCCTCCCCCTCATTTTATCTCACTAAAAAGTCAGTGTTTCTTATTCCTGCATTCTTTATTACTTCATCACACAAATGGGGGACACTGCCACAGGTAGCCCAGGAGGGTTGGGGGAGGAGGGAAGCAACGGAATGGGGTTGTTGCAGGGGCACCCCCTAGAATGGCATGCAGCTCATCATTTCTGCGGGATCTCTGGGGCTCTGACCCTGGAGCAGCTGTGCTCTCTGGTTCTCTAGTACACTTGCCCCATATTCTAGGGCAGGACTGACTCTATTTTAGACAAAACATAAAGAAGGGAATGACCTGGGAGTCATTCCCATTTTTGTCCATGCGCCCCGGCCGACCTCAGCGAGGCCAGCCAGGAGCACCCATGACAGCAGCAGACGGTACAAAAGGACTGATAACTGTCATCGCCAATTTCCAATTGCAAACGGTGCAAAACTGGCAATCAAACATGCCAACCAATGGCAGACGGTGCAGAATAACTGGTAACTGTCTCTGCTTTACCTTGCAAAGGCAAATGAATGCTGCTGTGTAGCACTGCAGTACCATGTGTCTGTCAGCAGCATCCAGTACACATACGTGACAGTGACAAAAGGCAAAACGGGCTCCATGGTTGCCATGCTATGGCGCTGCCAGGGCAATCCAGGGAAAAAGGGCGTGGAAATGATTGTCTGCCGTTGCTTTCACGGGAGAAGATTGAGTGACGACATTTACCCAATTTACCCAGAATCACCCGCGACACTGTTTTTTGCATTGGGATCTCAACCCAGAATTCCAATGGGCGGGGGAGACTGTGGGAACTATGGAATAGCTACGGGATAGCTACCCACAGTGCAACGCTCCAGAAATCGACGCTAGCCTTGGTACGTGGACGCACACCGTGGAAATAATGTGCTTAGTGTGGCTGCGTGCACTTGACTTAATACAATCTGTTTTAAAAAACCGGTTTATGTAAAATCGGAATAATCCCGTATTGTAGACATACCCTGAAATGTTGCCATGCCTCCTATATTTTAAAAAAAATTCTGATTGATTAGATGAATGAGTGTCTTTCAGGTTGGTTATGCAACTGTCTTATTACAATATTATAGGCTTGAAAATATAAAGTTTAAGGCCAACACTTCAAAAGTAGCCAGTGATTTGTAGTGCCTCAATTTTTGGATGCCTGTCATGGAATACTTTGAGGTTGCTTTCCCTCCCTAACCCCTTCCCCAAGTCTCTACAACTCCAAGTGATGTCAGTGGGAACTATATGTGTTAAGCACTTCTGTACTTTTGCTCTATTCTGAGTCCTGTTTTTTAAGTTAACCATTCTAACTTATTAATGTACTGCATAGGTGTGAAGGCATGTACTGGTTATTGTACATGGTATACATATGTAAATAAATAATGTAAATGGTGAAATAAGACAAAAATACGTTTTTATACTTACAGTGAAGCTGGAAAATGAAATCAGTTTTATCTTCAATACATGGTAAGGTGAGAGGAAGTGTATTATCTAGTATAACTTAAATTTTCTAGTTTGTTTTTCTCCCATATTTGTGTTTTTTAATGTAAGTTATAATGAATGATCGAGAGGAGACTTCCTGGTAATTAATACGTACCTGGAGAAGTTCAGGGAATAACAGGAAAACTCCTCCTAATCATGCATTGCTGCTATTAAATGTTAGTTATTACATCCTTATTATTTATCCTATGTAAGTAAGTAGTGCTCACCTTTTTTTCTGTATTGAAAAGTGAAAAACCTAATTGCACCTTGCCGGGGATGCAGAATTCTAGTTATACTACCAGAATCAGCTATTTTTTCTAGATTTCCAATAAGCTTATAATACTGAATTTATACATATGATTAGAAGGAAGGTATATTTTTGCAGTTGTCTTTTCCCCAGAGTCTTGGATACTTAAGGCAACTTTCAAATTAGGAAAAGCTCTAAATCAGTAACTCTCAACCTCTCCAGACTATTGTACCCCTTTCAGGAGTCTTATTTATCTTCAGAGGGGTAGCCGTGTTAGTCTGGATCTGTAAAAGCAGCAGAGAATCCTGTGGCACCTTATAGACTAACAGACGTTTTGGAGCATGAGCTTTCGTGGGTGAATGCTTCTGATGAAGTGGGTATTCACCCACGAAAGCTCAGGCTCCAAAACGTCTGTTAGTCTGTAAGGTGCCACAGGATTCTCTGCTGATTTATCTTGCGTACCCCAACTTTCACCACATTTAAAAACTACTTTCTTACAAAATCAGACATAAAAATACAAAAGTGCAACCGCACAATATTACTGAAAAATTGGTTACTTTCTAATTTTTACCATATTATAAAATAAATTAATTTAAATATAAGTACTGCACTTATATTTCAGTGTACAGTATATAGAGTATTATGTACAGGTCACTGTATGACATTTTAGTTTCTGCTGACTTCACTAGTGCTTTTTATGTAGCCTTGTAAAACTAGGCAAATATCTAGATGAGTTGATGTACCCCCTGGCAGACCTCTGCGTGTCCCAGGGGTATGCATACCCATGGTTGAGAACCACTGCTCTCAATAAGTATCACAGAAGTCTGAGTGAGCTCTGCAGCCCTTTTTATGTACTTTTCATTGTGGACTAGCCTTTTCCACAAGTTATATGACACTTTGCTCTGTGGCTGGTTCAGAAAGTTACTCTTCCTTTTGCCTTCTGTAAGCTACTATAATGTTGCATTTGTCTACTAAAGTGTAAATAATCCACATACTGTAACTCTTCCCAAAACAAGTGCCAGCCTCTAGTCCTATGGCCTGCTCCTGCTTCAAAAGAAGTCTGTTGCATGGCTCTCATTGACTTCTGTTGAAGCAAGTTTAAGCCCTCTGTGAGAATCTAAGGGTTGTGGAATCTCTTCCAAGATGAGTCCAGGTTACAGAATTGAGCCCACTTTCTGTCAAAGTAGGAGCAATCCAATATTTTAATTTTTTTAGCCAATTGTAGCAGAAGTTATTTTTTTCACCAGTACAAATTAATTGACCATGATCTTGATTCTTCTTTCAAGAATAGTCCCAGCTACTCTCCCTAGTGAGGCTGAATTTTCTTGTTGCTTAAAGAGGAGAAAGCTGAGGCTAAGGTTGTGGGCTAACATTCTGGCTGTTAGTAAATTCCTGTGTTTGCATAAAGTAAGTGCTTGTCTACGTGAAAAGTTAGTACCCAGCAAGCCAGGATGTGAATCTACAGGGCATCAGCTTGCCACACATTAACTCGCTATATGGACACTGCTACCACACAGTAAAAGTCCCGGAGTGTAAAATAGTACTTTGGCACTTTCACTGCACCATAGTAATGTCCACAGGGCGAGTTAATGCATGGCAAGCTTATGCCTTGTAGATTCACATGCTGGCTTCCCAGGCACTAACTTGTCATGTGTACAAGGCCTAAGTTACTTTTTGGATGAAAGAACACTGCAGACTATCCCTATAGTTGATAAATGCTTTTGTTTTCAATTTTGTATTACAGTCAAGCTCCAAGATGACATTTTTTCCTTTCAGTATTTGTAAAGTTTTTAGAAGATGTGATGTGCTGTATAAGTGCTAAGTACTTTTGTTGTTTAAGCGATAATGTTCAGAGTGGGCACTTCCAGGGATTTGAGGATCTGAAGAAAAGCTAAAGGGATTTAACATAGCTAGTTATTAACTGCTGCTATGGATTGCTTTACCTGGGACTGTAGAGCGGTGTGGGGTATTTTCTCTGTGCTGAAAAGATCAGAGTAGAAATGCACATCCATGGGACACAGCGTGGTGTTATACAAAAGTAGTCAGACAACATGTACAGTTACAAATAGGAAAATAGCATTTTGTGCTCATGGTTCCATTAAAAACACACATACAGAGATTTTTGTTGTCATTACTTTCTTATTCAAGAAACTTGTTCACCTGTTTACTTGGCAGCCCTGATGTATCAGTAATTAGAGTTTCCTAATTAACATGAGTTCTCCATCCAAACAAAAATATTATCTGAATTTTCATTAATAGAGGTTAGAGATGTTTTGTCTGTCATTGAAACAAGGTGATAGATCTGAAAATACAAGTTATTTGACATTTGAGACAATATTAACCTGATTATAATTTAGCTAATGTGAGTGGGAGTGTGTGTATGTGAGAGGTGAGGTGGTGGATGTCCTAATGCAGGGATCAGCAGTCTTTGGCATGCAGCCCGTCAGGGGAAACCCGCTGGCAGGCTGGGGTGGTTTGTTTACCTGCAGCATCCATAGGTTCGGCCAATCTCAGCTCCCACGGGCCACAGTTTGCCATTCCAGGCCAATGGAGGCTGCGGGAAGTGGCGGCCAGCACATCCCTTGGCCCACACTGCTTCCCGCAGCCCCCGTTGGCTGGAACATTGAACTGTGGCCAGTGGGAGCTGCGATCGGCTGAACTTGCAGACGCTGCAGGTAAACAAACTGTCTTGGCCCACCAATGAATTTCCCTGATTGGCCGTGTGCCAAAGGTTGCCAATCCCTGTCCTAATGTTTACATTCTCCTATGTGTCTGAGATTACAAGTTCTTTGAGGTGGGGCTCTTTTTAGTTTGAACCATGCCAACCACATTGATTGTATAAATAAATAATTCTTAAACAGGCACATTTTATTGTTGGTGTAAAATATTTGGCAGTATCTTTGCAGGTGCAGAAAAATATTCTTTTAAAACGTACACATACTGTGTGTCTGCATTCTCAATTTTTTTTTTCAATTACACTTTTTAGGAGCTGAAACAGAATTTAAGTCAAGACATAGATGAACATCAGCATGAGCTTTCAGTATTACAGGATGCACATCGACAGAAACTAGCAGAGATAAGTCGTCGGCACCGGGAGGAGTTGAGTGAATATGAGGAGCGAATTGAAGAACTTGAAAATCAGTTACAGCAAGGTATTTATTACCCTGCGATCATTCTATTTTATAAGCTGTTACCCTCAGCTTTTGTATGGAATGAACTTTATTCAGAATATCAAATGCACATACAAATGAGCAGTGTAATCTATGTCCAATACATTCATATGGATTTAGCAAATCTTTAGTTTGGTTATAATTGAGTTGAGCACATTTAATTGCATTGTTAATGGCTGCTCTTCAGAAGAAAACACATGTGACTTTCAGCTGTCCACCACACAGATTCTGGTCTAGATACTGAGTGAGAAACTCTTCAAGTCTGTTAAATTAATTTTTCAGACCTATGGGGTTACTACCTGTGGAAGGCTTCTCTCCTGCTATTCCCAATCTACTAGAGTTGAAAACTATCTGAGAAACAGATATCTCTCTTCACTTGTATTTATTGCAGGATATTTTTTTAAACTCCTGGACATTAATTTGTCCCCTCATAATCTACTTACATCCATATCCTCAGGCAGGTGGTATGCACTAAATCAGGAGTTCTCAAACTGGGAGTTGGGACCCCTCAGGGGGGTCATAAGGTTATTACATGGGGGGGGTCGTGAGCTGTCAGCCTCGACCCAAACCTCCCTTTGCCTCCAGCATTTATAATAGTATTAAATACATAAAAACGTGTTTTTAATTTATATGGGGGGGTTGCAGTCAGTGCCTTGCTGTGTGAAAGGAGTCATCAGTACAAAAGTTTGAGAGCACTGTACTAAATCCATAAAGCCAACATATGTTTGATTTCAATCCAGTATTGATTTGGAAAGAGACTACAGAATAGAGTGAAAACTTTTTTCAACACAAAAAAAAATTCTGGAGGCAAGTAGTAGGTACTAAATTGGTCACTCACTGAATGATACGAAGTCAGAGTTGATGGTGATGAGGGCTGTATAAGTTCCTGGTTGGATGGGTTGGTAGATAGAACACTTTCTAGCAACAAGTGCCTTTATCTGTTTTTCTTGTACTGGGATATCTTTGGATGCATAGAAGTGAAAGTTCATATGTCTTATAAATTGGGTCTCTTTTTGAAGGGGGCCTCATTTACAAGTTCATATCTAAACTTAGTAAGTTTCATTTGTAACTGATTCATCAAAACTCTGCCACTCAAAGAGTACATGTTACCCTTTTGGGAAAGAGATGTACTTCCAATGACAACTGTCCCTTCCCAGAAAGAAAGAGAAACTCCATCACCAACAGTGTCTCCTCAGATATAGAGTTAGGCAGAAGCACCATGTAAGAACCTTTTGAGGTCTTAACCAGAGTGGTAGGGAATTGACTCATGGTATCTTAATGCCTGTTAAAATTGTTCGGTCTTCTAACTTTTTTCAAAACAATCCTTTTAAAGAGTCTTAGGTGAAATCAAAGGCATGAGCCGCACATCTCTTGCATCATGACTCAGCTGTAAGACAAAATACTTCTTACACTGCTTAGTATGATATTACTCCCCTATGACCATACCCTTGCTAAATTGCGTTTTCACCCATCTGGGATTATCTGGATGCAGAACCTAGAATTTCTTGTTTTCAGAATTTATGTAGTCATGAATAGACAAGCAACGTGTCTTTTTAGCAGCTTCTATCTAAATTATGGCTTTCGGCCTTCTCAAACTCTGTAACTTGTATAAATGATTTGCATTATAAGTTACACTGGCTATAGAGAGGCTTCTAAAGTTTTAGGGACATTATGTCTTGTACCTATAAAAACCCAACTTCTCTTGAACATGACCTTTAGGTTGAAAGTCTGAGAGTTTTATTTCAGAATAATATGTCTTTGCTTCTGTGCTTGGCAATGTACATTTTTTAATGTAAATCTTTAGAGTAAAAGTCAATACTGTTTACTGTAAATTGAATTATAAATGTAGGGATTTATGTATAAAATAACAAAACCAAATGTAATGAGAATTTAAATGCAGTGTTTGTGTATAGAACATATGATTGTCATCAGAACATTCTTTAATTCTTGAAGGAACTTAAAATAAATCTAATATGTTTGTGCTGATCTCCAGTTTTCAGCCTCAGTCCTAGAATTTAAAATTGACTAAAATGAATACATATGAAATATATAAATTATTATAACCTGTGACAACCATTCATTAACTCTGTTACATTAAAACAACAAACCACAAAACCTAATGTCCTTTGATCTGAAACGAACCTGGTAGCTAACAGTTTTCTGGAGAAATAGTTTAGGAACTTATGAAGGACTGACTGGACAACTTTATATTTTGATACTCGTTGTGATTTTTGATTATTTTTCCCTTTAAGTCAATTTTTTAAACTATTGCTGGTTAGAACTGTATCTGCCTCACTTCACTTATTTCAAAAGTGCCATTTTATAGTTATCAACATAAGCAGCTGTGAGGTGTATCTCTTCTTCTAAAGCAAACCATGTATCTTTATATACTTCAAACACTTGTTCTTCTAAATGTCTGTCTTGCTTTTCTGTAGGTGAAGTGACTGCCTCCATTTCACTAAAGTTATTGTTTAACATTGCCAACCTTTCAAGAATAAAAATTCTTAGTTGGTAGCTGTTTCAGGAGAAAATTCTATAATGCTGACTTTGGTTACTAAACTCAATCTCTTGTGCTTTTTCAGGTGGTGCATGCATTGGAATCACTGATTATTCTAAAATTAGCGACTTGCAAAAGAACATTCAAATCCTACAAACTGAAAAACTAAAGGACACACACAATATGAAGGAACTGGAGGATAAAGTTAAAAATTTAAATGAGAAATTATGTTCTGTAGAAAATGAGAACAAAATCCTGCTGAATGAGAGAGAACTGGTAAAGATGGAAAACAGCCAAATACAAGAATATGAAAGACTGAAATCTGAGTTTATTAAGCTTCAAAATTATGTTGCAGAACAGGAGACCCTTCTGAAAGAACAGGGGAAAAAACTCACACTGATGACATCGTCAGAGGAAGAAGTGCTCCGACTACAACAAGCACTGTTGGGTAGGAAGCAATTGAGATTTTCAGCTCCTATCCAAAATATTTTACACATTTAAAAATTGAAGCCATTTTAGGAAAAGAAATATGAATAAATGAGATTGTGATAACTATGAATAGAGCCACTTTTGAAAAAGGTTTACCCCTGAAATGATCAAGTAAAAGAAGATCTGAAAGGACTACCTTGGCACTACTCTGATAGTGAGGTAGAAGTCTCTGGATAGCTTAGTGAAGATGCCTGGCTAGAGCCTAGCAGGAATTTTTGTTTTCCGTTTTGCCATAATGTTAAAAAAAAATAAAAAAATAAAATGCCAGTTTTATGATGATGATTTCTAATATTATTTGCATCACTCTGTAAGCATACAGCTAAGATCAAAATATGTAGAGAGATGCTGGCAAGTGTTAGAGATATGGCCGGTCTTAAAATGTTATTGAAAATACTAAGATTATTTACACTGGAAAGAAGAGACGCTAAAGATGACAATTGAACAATTTAAAATTATGACATGGCACATGAAAAATTACTTTTCTTCTTCGAGTGCTTGCTCATATCCATTCCAGTAGGTGTGCGCATGCCGCGTGCACGTTCGTCGGAGACTTTTACCCTAGCAACACTCGGTGGGCCGGCAGGGTGCCCCCTGGAATGGCGCCGTCATGGCGCCTGATATATAGCCCTGCCGGCCCGACCGCTCCTCAGTTCCTTCTTACCGCCCGTGTCGGTCGTTAGTCTGTGCTCCACAGTTCCATCTGTTCTCCACCTCCCTAGCATTCACTCGTATCCTCTTGAATTTTGTATATAGTTGAACTTTTAAATAGTAGTTAGTAGTTAGTTTTTCCTTCTTTAGTAGTTGTTTGTAATTAGTTAGTAGAGATCGCGGCTTAGCCTGTCCCCTACCCCGGTACCGGGCTCATGCCCGGGTCGCCGGGCTTCAAACCGTGCGTGGCCTGCCGTCGACCGATGCCCACAGGCGACCCGCACGATTCTTGTCTGAAGTGTCTGGGCGAATCCCACCTGACAGACAGATGCAAGATTTGTAAGGCATTCAAGCCCCGGACCTAAAAAGAGAGGGACGTTTGCCTTAAACAGTTGCTCATGGAGGCAGCGCTCACTCCACCGCCCGCGGCACCAGGAACAAGCACCTCCTCAGCACCGCATCATACGCCCTCAAAGAAGACACCTCACCAGTCTCCGGCACCTACTCCTGCTCGGCACGGCACGCGCTCTCCGAGAGGCAAGAAGCGTAAGCCTCCTGCGGCCACTACACCAGCCCTGCAGTCAGAGCGCTTGCCCACAACAGACCGTCCGGCACCGGCTCCTTCTGCCGCGGCCTCGAGGTCTGTTGCACCGTTGATTCCGGCCTCAGAAAGGCCGTCGAGTCCGGTGCCTATTGGCTCCCCGGCGCGTGCCGCGGTTGAGCTTATTGTGCCTTCGACCCCGGAGATGTTCTCAGCCGCACGATACCTCATTGCGATGACAGAACCTGAGCTGCCTCGACCCCCGGCACCTCCGGTGCGGGTCCCACAATCTCTGGGCAAGCCGGCTCTCGTGAGACCTTCTCCCGGCACCGTGGGACTTCGTTCCAGGTCGAGGTCACGCAGACGGTCCCGGTCTCACCATCGCTCCGGATCCGGCGGCCGCTCGCAGTCCCGGTACCGTTCCCCATCAAGGTACCGGACGTACTCGCGGTACCGCTCAAGGTCCCGATCGCCGTCAAGGCATTACCGGCGCCGTTCCAGATCTCGGCACCGCTCCTGGCACCGCACGTCTTGGAGCCGGTCTCAGCACGGAGGCTCCCGGCACCGGTCGACCTCCCGACACCGCACGTCCCGCAGCCGATCTCGGCACGGACGCTTCCGGCACCGGTCGACCTCCCAGCACCGCGCTGGTAGTAGGTCCCGGTCGCATTCGCGGCACCGGCGGGACTCCAGGTACCGCTCCCCGGCACCACGCGGACAGGACTTAACTGGCCGTAGAGAGGATCATCTCACACTCTCGGCCCCGCCTTGGCCATCCCGCCAACCATCCGTTTCCTCCCATGCCGACTCGGCATCTTATGGGGATTCGGACACTCAAGGACCTCAGCCATGGCCCTTTTGGACTCCGTGGGCTTACCACCAGAGCCAGGGGCGTCACCAGCCACCGCCTCGCTCTGTTCCCTCCGACAAAAGGGCACCTGAGTCCCCGGTGAGCAGACCACCTCCAGAAACTGTGGAGCAGCTGCCAGCCCGGGACATGGCTCACCCTGAACAAGCCGTAGATGCCCCACAGGACCAAGAGTCTCTTCAAGACCCTTTGGTCCCGGGAGTCTCGTCATCTTCTTTCCCGGACGAGGCTGTGGCGGGAACATCTACATCAGGGCCACCGCCTATCGACCTCAGGGCTCACCAGGACCTACTACGCCGGGTTGCTTTAAATATAAACTTACCCGTAGAGGAGGTCCCTGAGGTGGATGACCCAGTGGTCACCCCGGTGTCACTATACCTCTCGCGGAGGCCCCAAGCCCGCGTAGCGCTCCCTTCATTGTAACCATCCAGGCACGAGCCGATACAATCTGGCAACCACCGGCTTCGGTGCCGTCCCACGGCTAAAGGGGTTGAGCGCAAAATACAACATGGTCCCGTCCACAGGTACGAATAGTGCGTCAGTATGCTCGGCGAGCCGCCACACACGTACGCTCCCTTTCATTACGTGCTCGGAGGCATAAGCGACCAACTTGCACCCGGCTTGGTGCTCCACGGCTAAAAGGGTGAGAGGCAATATACTATGGTCGTCCACAGGGTAAATACTTATGCACCTCCCCTTGCTCGTTGTGGTCATGACTCACGAGCAGAGCAGATGGCAACAGCCCTCGCCAATCTAGAGAGGATCAGGCGATGGCCATCTGGGCAGGAAGAGTCTATTCTGCTTGGGGGTTCCAGCTCAGTATCGCCAGTCAACAGGCCCTACTGAGCGTTTTAAGCACTT
Organism: Chelonoidis abingdonii; assembly: GCF_003597395.2. NCBI lineage: Eukaryota > Metazoa > Chordata > Testudines > Testudinidae > Chelonoidis > Chelonoidis abingdonii. The sequence goes on along the minus strand of NC_133772.1, from coordinate 123,386,331 downwards.
CAAACTTGAGGAGTGGGAAAATTTCTGTGTAGCTATCTCCAGAGACTTCCGCAAGATTCTCGGCCTCTACAGAAGGAAAAAGGTGGCGAGGACCTCTCAGGCCTGCCTTGAGATGCAGCGACTCTTGCGCAGAAATCTTGCATCAGGCGTGCTACAGGCGTTTTCGTGGCTGTCAAAGCGTCCGAAAACCCAACCCACTACACCACGGCATCCAGTAAAAAAACCGAATAACGATCGCCCTTGGACGGCAGCGTCCTGTTCTCATCAAAGAACAGAGCACTCCTCAAGCTTAAGACAATCGTAATAATCGCGCTCAATGGGATGCACACGAGAAAAACCCCGCACTCAAAGACAGGAAGCTTCGTCCCAACCCGACGTTCTACCCACGTCGCATACGACAAGACTTTCCAGCGTAGAGGAATGGACCTCTGATATCGTACTAAGACAATAAACAAGTATGGACTAAACGTCAACCAGTTGGGTGAACTAGCTTTATAGAAGGTGGTAAGCTCGAGAGCAACACGAACCATTTCCCAAGACCATCACGAGTCAGTTTCCAACCGCTCGCCGCTATTTTCCTGCGTGTCTAGCTAACATAGACAATGGTCCAGCACAGTGTGAAGGCGATACCGTCTCAAGTTTTTCACCCTTCCCGAACCTCTCAGACAACTCCTCTAAGAATGTTCGAGCCCACATTGGGCCATAGTAGAAGGTTCAGGCAGTAGGTTTTTCCAGTATTCCTGATTCCAGGGGAAAGGGCCTCCGCCCATTTAGACCTGCGAGCTCTGAACAAGTATCAGGAGAGCTCAAGTCCGCATGGTATGCCTGGGAAACTCATTCCTTCTCTCGATCCCGGAGATTGGTACGCTGCCTCGACATGAAGCGGACCATCATTAGTTTCCACACACAGGAGGTTTCTTTTAGTACCGTGTATCACTTGAGCAGTTTGCGTTCTGCCTTCGGCTCTCCTCGGCCCCCCGAGTTCTAAATAAATTATCGTGGTAGTCGCGGCCCTCTCCGTCGCTCACACTTCATGTCTTTCCTACTCGAGATGGCTGATTCGAGGGGCTTCCGAGCCAGGACCGGGCACGTTCATTCAAGACTGTTCTCTCGTCTAGGATGATCATCAATCTAGACAATCCATCCTGCTCCAATCAGGAATAGAATTCATAGGAGCTGCTGACTAATCGAGCAACAGCCAGAATTGCCCTCTCAATTAGATTCGATCAAGTTTCTCTCGTTCAGGGGCTCCATGTCCCATACATGCCGCCACCGTCCTCGACCGATCTGGCGGCACATGCTTGCGTTGCACTTTTTGTGAAAAGCACGAGACACTACGCGCGCCTCTGCAATGGCGATCCAGCTGGCCACAGCAGGGATCACTGGACATATGATTAGTCTTGATACCATACAGACACTTATTGGCTCCCTCAACTGGTGGGACCCCTGACCTCGATAAGTGTGCGCCGGTATACCGTTTTTATCCGAGCACTCAACCCCTCGCTATCATCTGAGACGAGAGCTTTTCTCTGGGGTGGGGCGCGACTCCTGGCCATCTAGACACAAGGGCTTTGCTGTAGACCAGAACTTCATCCACAATCAATGTCCGTGAGCTAAGGCGTGGTCCGGCTTGGCATGCCAGGCATTTCGCGAGCACTGACAGGGACACCGTTGTGTTGCCATTATGTCATGGAAACAACATGCCATGTGATTATCAATAATAACAGCAAGGAGGACAGGACAATCTCCTTTGCAGAGAGGCTCTGACACGTGGAATTTGTATAGCCAGTCGACTTTTTCGACTTGGAATGCCTCCTTCCTCCCGCTGGGTCTGGATTATACTCTAGTCAGCGGACGCTGAGCCGACGTTCCTGCCACGATGGCCATCCGTCCGGACATCCTGTTCTGTTTTCGAAGGTGGGGCGTTTCCCAGATAGCTATTCGTCCAGAGGAGAACAGGAAGTGTCAGATGTTATCTGCTCCTGCCGGGCCGTCCTCCGGGGTCCCTCCGATGCCTTTCTCATTCCTGGAAAGGGGTCGCAGTAATGCTTCCACTTCCTTAATCCAAGTATGCTACGTTGCGCAGGACAAGTCAACTGATCTGATGCTCCGGCTATGGTGAACAGTTATGGTACAGCATGCTGCGGACCTGTCCGGGTCAATACAACTAATTCTACCCGGACCTATAAAACAGACTTCGGCAGCTTCGTCAAGCCAGCCTGTCCCTTACACTGACGGCGTGGCTTCTGTCGGTGAATGATTCTGACGCCAGTGCTCCGAACAAAGGTAACAGTTTTTGGTAGCGAAGCCATCGACGCGGCGACTTATTTCGCAAAGTGGAAGCATTCTCATCTTGTGTACACGGCATTCATGCCCTAATAAAGAAGAAAAGACGGTTACTCACCTTTGTAACTGTTGTTCTTTGAGATGTGTTGCTCATATCCATTCCACACCCGCCCTCCTTCCCCTCTGTCGGAGTAGCCAGCAAGAAGGAACTGAGGAGCGGTCGGGCCGGCAGGGCTATATATCAGGCGCCATGACGGCGCCACTCCAGGGGGCGCCCTGCCAGCCCTCCGAGTGTTGCTAGGGTAAAAGTCTCAGACGAACGTGCACGCGACGCGCGCACACCTACTGGAATGGATATGAGCAACACATCTCGAAGAACAACAGTTACAAAGGTGAGTAACCGTCTTTTCCTGTTGGCTTGGGTTGCCTTCCCTTATCAACCTGGGCTTGTTTTCTTTTACTTCCCTCTTTCGGATCCATTTGCTGTCTTTCTCTGACACTTCATCTCGTTTTACTTCTCTTGCCCCCAGGAAACCCTGGGCTAGGTATGGTATACTGTAGATATCTGAACACACAGGCCCTCTGAATATGGATCTCCCTGTCTGCAGCAGTATTTGGTTTTTCCCACAAAACTCAGAGAGAGTTGTCTGCAGGTCCAGAGATCTTCTCTCAAAGTGTGAGGGGGAGGGCTGCAGCTCCCCAAAGTAGATCTGCTCAGGGGTTAATACTGTCTGAGTTCTATCCATTTTATAGAAGCTACCATTCAGGGGCTTCCAGGGCATTCCGTCTGGGAAGTCCTGGCAACATGGTGGCCCAGCCAGGGAGCCTCTGCAGTAGTTTCCCAGAGAATAGCAAAGCACAGGGCCAGAAGTCCTTATTCTTTCACAGGGGACAAACCCTATTTCTGACTGCAGAATCCAGAAGAGACTGAGGAGAGCCTTGTAGTGTTTCTTTTCCCCTAAACTTTTTCTACATAGGGCTTTTTGGAGTTTCTTGTGAGGGAATTGCTTTAAAACGAGACTGTTAGCCATGAGTTTCCTGCAGTAATGACCACTTTTAAGTAACAGAAGCATATGCTTTTGCTTGTAACCATTATAGAAACTTGGCAGGAGGAGTTACGTTTAAATGAAGATTTTTCCATTATAGTGAATTGTTTTTTGATGTTATAGGAATGTAATTCACAAAAATAAGATGCTGTCTTTGTGATTTATAGGCAGTGTCTGTGTTGTGGTAAAACATGTAATCCTCTCATTTTGATTTTTTTTTTGATGTTTTATAAGTCTTAAGTACTTAACTCATTCAAAGCTAAATTTCAGTAACTACTGATGGACTGTGTAACTTTGTGTTCTAACATCTTGGCTTGACTCTAGCTGCGAAGTGATGAAAACTGAATCATGCTGTTGTGGTGTTATATTATGGGTTTTTTCCCACTGATTGAGCATGCTGATGAAGTATACAGGTTTATTGCTTGGAGACATCAATTTGGTTTAGTTCCCTAAGATTTTTCTGCTTAATTTGTATAGCAATTTAAATGACCTAATCTTCTGGTTGTCAAAATAAATAATTTAATGTTGTTGCTCTTTTTACAGATGCAGAAAAAGAAATAATGAGACTTAATATCTTAAATCAGGTAAACTGATTTCGAAATGATACCAACACTGAAGTCATAATAGTAAGAACTAATGTGAATCATAGAATCATGCAAATGTAGGACTGGAAGGAACCTTGACAGGTCATCTAGTCCTGTCCCCTGCACTGCCATAGGCCTAGTATTATCTAGAATATCTCTGGCAGGCGTTTGTCTAACCTGTTGTTAAAAACCTCCAATGATGGAGATTCCACACTCTCTTTAGGTAATTTGTTCCAGTGATTAGCTACCCTTATAGTTAGACGTTAGGAAAAAATTCCTAACCTAAATCTCCCTTGCTGCAACTTAAGCCCATTACTTCTTGTCTTTTCCTCAGTGGTTAAAGAGAACAATTTATCACTCTTCTCTTCGTAACAACTTTTTATGTACTTGAAGACTGTTATGTTGCCCCTCAGTCTTCTGTTCTCCAGACTAAACAAACCTATTTTTTAAAATCATTCCTTATAGGTCATGTTTCCTGGACCTTTAATCAATTTTGTTGCTCTTCTCTTGACTTTCTCCAATTCGTCCACCTCTTTCCTGAAGTATGGTGCCCAGAACTGTACGCAGTACTCCAGTTCAGGCCTTCTCAGTGCTGAGCAGAGTGGAAGAATTACTTCTCATCTTGCTTACAACTATCATAGTAATACAACCCAGAATGTTTTTTGCTTTTTTTGCAACAGTATTACATTGCTGACCCGTATTTCGTTTGTGGAACACTATAACCCCCAAATCCTTTTCTGCTGTTCTCCTTCCTAAAGTGATCATTTCTTATTTTGTATTTGTGCTGTTGATTTGTATTTGTCCTCACTGAATTTCATCCTATTTAATTCAGATCATTTCTTCAGTGTATCAAGAAGATCATTTTGAATTCTAATCCTGTCCTCCAAAGTGCTCACAACTCTCCTCAGTTTATTGTCATCCGCAAACTTTAAGTGTATTCTCTGTACCCATTATCCAAATCATTTATGAAGATATTGAATAGAATCAGACCCAGAACAGATTCCTGTGGGACCGCACTAAATATGCCCTTCCAGCTTGATTGTGAATCATTGATCACTACTCAGAGTACATTTTTCCAGCCAATTGTGCACCCATCTTATAGTAGATTTGTGTAGGCTATAGTTCTCTGAAAATGTCACGTAAGACAGCATCAAAAACCTTACTAAAGTTGAGATATATTACATCATCTGCTTTTCCCCCTATCCACAAGGCTTCTTACCCTGTCACAGAAGGATATTAGGTTGCTTTGATTTAATTTGTTTTTGACAAATCCTTATTGACTGTTCCTTATTCCTCATTTTGTTCTAGATGCTTACAGATTGATTATTTGCTCCATTATCTTTCTGGGTACTGAAGTTAAGCTGACAGGTCTATAATTCCCTGGATTGGTCTGTTGACCTGACTTATGGAGGGCTGGTTAATCATATGCATCAATGATCTGACTAGAAGGTAATCAGGTTCTTGTTCTGAAATCAGGCCACGGAATTAGAGAATGTAGAGTCCAATACTTAGTAAGGACTCTCAGGGTCTGTGGCGAGAACACTCCTGCTGAGGACAAAGCCAAGCTTCAGAGATTTTTATTAAAATCAAAGAAAAGGTCATCAAAGCTCCAAACCATAGAATCAGAAAGAAATAATATAGTTCTATGGGTAGCTGTGGTATCATTCCTTACAAAAGCTACTCACACCCTTTCTTGGGGACCTGGCGATGGAAGACAAAGGACTAACCTTGTCTCTGGCTTGCCAAATGAATCTGATGATCCAGGTTCCTCAACGCTGAGATGGTGGGGAGAAGGGTCAAATGTAGAGTAGCTAAGCCAGGGGTGGGCAAACTACGGGCCGCAGGCTGGATCCTGCCCCTCAGGGCTTTGGATCCGGCCCGCGGCGCTGCCGGTACCACATCCCTGCAGCTCCCGGGCGGGGGGCAGAGGGTTCCATGTGTTGCCCTTAACTCCAGACACCGCCACCTGCAGCTCCCATTGACTAGAAACGGAGAACCGCAGCCAATGGGAGCTTCAGGGGCAGTGCACGCCGAGCCCTCCGCCCAACCTCCCCTAGGGGCTGCAGTGCTTCCGGGAGCAATGTGGAGCTGGGAACAGGAAAGGCATGCAGAGAGCCTGCCCTGGCCCTGGTGCATGCTGCTGCCACACCAGAGCCCGAACCTCTCCTGTACCCCACCCCACAACTCCCTGCCCTAAGCCCCCTGCCTGCACCTTGAATCCCTCCCGACACTCCAACTCCCTGCCCTGAGCCCCCTTGAACACCCTGCACCCCAACCCCCTGCCCTGAGCTCCCTGCTGCACCGTGCACCACTGTGCACCTCAACCCCCTGCCCTGAGCCACCTGCCACACCCCACATCCCTTCTGCACTCCAAGCTCCTGCCCTGAGCCCCCTCCCGCAGTCTGCACCCTCCTGCACTCTGCACCCCAACCCCCTTCCCTGAGCTGCTTCATACATCCCATGCCCCAGTCCCTTGCCCTGAGCCCCTTCCTGCACCCCGCACTCCCTTCTGCACCCCAACCCATTGCTCTAGCCCTGCTTACAGTTTCCTCACCCAGATGTAGCTGGTAGTTAAACAAAAGATGAACTAAAAGAACTAACTCCGCTTGGTGGTTTGCCGTCTTATAGGGTCTTGGACTATCCTGAATATTCATGTCAGTTCCCAACCTTCAATGCCCAATTCTTATTCCCTCATCCACATAAATCTTTGGGTACACTCACTATATAGGCTAGCGTATTTATGCATATTAATAGCACATCCATACAGACCATTTTGTATTTAAAGTCTGCCTTCTTCAAGTCCATTGTCTTTATTTTGCTGTTTTCCCTCCCACTGTTCCTTAGAATCATGAACTCTATCATTTCATGATCATTTTCACTCAAGGTACCTTCTATCTTCAGATTCTCAACTAGTTCCTCCCTTTTTGTTGGAACCAAATCCAGAATAGCTTCTTCCCTGGTTGTTTACTCCACCTCCTGTAGTAAAAAGTTGTCTCCAGTACATTCCAATAACTTATTGGATAATCTGTGTCCCGGTCTATTGTTTTCTCAACAGATGTCTGGGTAGCTGAAGTCCCCCATTACCACCACTTCTTGTGTTTTGGTTGATTTTGTTAGATATTTAATAAAGCCTCATCCACCTCTTCTTCCTGTTTGGGTGGTCTATAGTAAATCCCTACCAGGACATCACTCTTGTTTTTTACCACTTTTACTCCTGACCCAGAGGCTTTCAACAAGTCTTGCTCCCACTTCTATCTCAAGCTCAGTGCAAGTGTAAGGAAAAGCACTCTTTTGAAATTGTATGTTTTATATTAAACATCTTTAAAGCTTTTTTATTTTCATGTAGATAGTCTTGTGGTAATCAAGGAAATAACTTCAATAATTTCATGATTAAATACGCTTTCCCTATCTCTTCTATATCCAGTCTGGTATGAGAAACTCCACACACTCTAGTAGTTAGAACCATTGCACTCCCTCTAACAGTTTACTGTTCAGTATAATACAGTATGTAACTTGTTTTTAATTAAGTGGTGAAGGCATCCTAGAAATCACATGTAGACTTTTCGGCATTATTATAGTATTTGCATTGTCAGTTTCTAAAAATTGTTTGTTTTCATTCTTACATGCTCCTTTATAGCAAAATCTAAAATGTTGTAGACATCTCGCAGATGCTGTTGTTTTGATACTTCGATACAGATTCAGAAGGAACAAAATTATCAGATAAATTACCAACTGGTTTTTTGTTTTGTTTTGTTTTTTCGTAGACTGATAGTTTTATTGGTGCAGGAGAAGATGGTCTAAAGGTTAAAACAGATATGCAAGTTCTAAAAGAAGAAAATCATAAACTAGGAAAAGAAAAGGTATGTTAGTTAATTGACCATCTTTGCTTTTAGTTTTGTATATACATTTACTGCAGGATAAGAGAGTATTAACAAGCACATTGTGCGCGCATTACTATTCTGTGTAAAGTTTTCAGACCAGCCTCAAATCTACTTAGAAAATTTGACTTTGTTCATTAAGGTATTTGTATGAAGTTGTTGGACTTGTAGTATATTTTTATTTCTCAATTTTTTACAAAAATGTCAAGAAAATAATTTAATTCCATTTCAAAATTAAAAGAAATTATTTCAGTTAAATTCCCGTATTAAAATAGGTATTTGATTCTGAGTTGTATTTGTTACTACTGCTTGAAAGTACATCCCATTGACATATTGTAAGGGAAAGAGACAGCTTTTGCACTTTTTTTATTTACTTGATACATATTACATCATAGAAGCTGATGTATTTTGAATTGTAAATTAACCATTTCACAGAATTGCATTGATATGTTGCCTCAGATGTTGATTTAAAAAAAAAAAGGAAAAGGACAAAAAGAATCTCTGAAGTACTAGCTTTGTAGTTATAGCTTTCTATCAGCTTCTGTCAGTGTTTTGTTAAATATGATTCTCCTTCATATTTGGCATTGCACTGTGGTCTCTAAATTCTGTTTGCCATTATTTTCACACTGCATCCCACCCCGCGAATGACAACGACATTTTGATATTGCACCATAGATCCAAAGGTTTCAGTTTCTTTGGTAGAAAGTTGTTAACATAGAGAAATGACATAATGCTTGAAGCATCAAATTTAAATACCTGGTCTCCCTGGAAATTTAGGTTCTTCTTTGAGTAGTGTGCCTATGGGTGCTCCACTGTATGTGATGTGATCCCCTGTGCCTGGGATTGAAGATCTTTGGTAGCAGTGTCCATGGGGCCCCACATGCACTCCTCCTCATCTTGCGCTGTGAGTAACTTATAGCTGTGTGGTCCAGCTGCCCTCAGTTCCTTCTCAGTCACCTTTGGTATGGAATTCGGAGCAGATCCCTTCTACCTCCTTAACCTTTAGAGAGAGACTCATTAGCTAACCTTACATTAGTAGGAGAATAGCCGTTTCTGTTAATTTTCTCCCCCTAAAAACATTTTTTTATATAGTTACTCTTCCCTTTCCATTACCTTATGCTTCCCTGATTTCTGCTCTCTCCAAATGGGAGCTCTCCTCCTCCTTGGGACTATGCCAGGATCTCCTAGGTTCAAGAGGTGCCTCTTTTGTTAGGAGGCCTTTCCTGTGAGTGATGGGCACTCACGGTGCATCCGCTGCCTCAGTGAGGGCCACGTCACACAGAAGTGCACCCACTGCATCAACTTGACCTCTGAGCCCCCAAAGGTCTGTGAAGTCAGACTCAAAATTCTCCTCATGGAGAGTTCTCTACGGCCAGCTTTGGATCCCAGCCTTGATACCTCTCCGGCCTGGCTCTCACCCTCATTTTGGTCAACAGTCGATCCCACTCGCTATGGCTATCCAAGAGGAAATCCTCTCTTTCCACTCAAATGGGAAGAAATAGACCACTACTTCACCTTCCAAGGAACCACCTCAGAGAAAGCCATCTCCAGCAAGGTCAGTAGCCTCAACATCATCAGGGGTGAGACTTAGCTCCCATGACCGTCTGAGTACCTCTGATACTGGAGCTAAATGGAAGTCCAAGGACCCTAAATGTGCAGGACCAGAGGCAGATACACTGTCTCTCGGGACCAAAAAACACAGTGCAAGAGCTTCTGAAATGGTACTGAGTGCCTCATCCAAGACAACCTTGGGTGTGTCAGCACTGACAACAGTGTCGGCATCGACCAAATCCTTGGCACTGAGCAAGCTCTCAAGATCAAGTAAGCCATCTACACCATTTACTTGCTGCTCGAGGGAATGCACTCCACCCTTGGCATTGATAGTTCCTTCAGTTTCTAAACAACTACTGGTGCTGATGATGCTCCTGCCTGTGCTACAGCAGTTCAGATGTTGAAGGGACCTGGTCATCTGTGACACACCGGAGTCTCCGCTCCTCTGTTGCAAGCTCCCTATAGTTTATCCTCTTCCCGGAATCAGAACCCTACTCTCTTTCACCACTGAGAACGGCACCACCCTTTCCCAGCAACGACAAAGAGGAAGAGGATGATGAGTACTCCATTCCACCCGCATATCTGGAACACAGACAATCCTCTGCTCATCTGCGTTATCCAGAACCAAACCGAGGGTCTGGTATGGACCCCCATGGATGCAACCCCCACACGCCAGTCTCTCCACATTGGCCCTACTGGGCCCCATGGGCTATCTGTATGGCACAGTTTTCCAAACCACCCATAGAGCAGAGCCAGAAACACGAACAATCGCCATCCTTATCTGTTTCTTGACCATCTGATGTCAACCCAGTAACGATGGAGGAACAGCAGGAAGACACAGAGGAAGAGGTTACACCACCACTCCACTTGTCCTCCTCTTCCCCTGATGAGGCGATCATGCCACGACCTCCTACGTCGGCAGACTATTTCAGACACTTTCAGGAACTATTCTACAGAATCACTGAATCTCTCCAGATCTTGCTGAAGGAAGTCCCAAGAGCAACAACACAAGCTGCTTGATATCCTACACCCCTCCACATTGGTGATGATAGCCCTCCCTATTCATGAGACCCTATTAGACTCTGTCAGTGTGCTCTGGCAGACCCCAACATCCATCCTGCTAACCTACAAGCAAGAGGACACAAAATATTATATCCCCACTAAGGACTTGGAATTTTTTTTCCCATCCTACTCCAAACTCCTGGGTCGTCAATGCGGTACATGAGAAGGGATGCTAACACCACCCAAGGGCAAAATCCTACAAGAGGGACTGGATGCAGCTAGACTTTTTTGGTGTCAAAGCATATTCTTCTGTGACACCAAACAGCCAGTGTCATCTCACTAATTACAAGGCTCTTATGGCCAAGTACAATTATATGAACTATTCTAAAATACAGGAATTCTTCAACATCTGCCAGACAATAAGGAGCAATTCCAGACACTCGTGTCTGAAGGACACCACCTTGCCTGCACGGCACTACAAGCTTCCCTGGATTCCGCAATCATGGCTGCTCACTCCATTGCAACAGCTGTGGTAACAAGACAAGTGACATGCTTTCACCTCCCTGGATTCTCTAAAGAAGCGTGCAGTCTGTAGTCAAGGATCTATCTTTGAAGGTTCCAAACTATTTGCTGAGCACATGGATGAGTCCTTATATACTCTAAAGGACTCTCGAGTGATCATCTCGACATATGTAAACCAGCACTGAAGAGACATCAGGGGAAATACCAGCTGAGATCCTGAGTTCCACATTTCATTCCTTGCTGTCAGTATGACACACAACAAAGGCGACAGAGACCCCTTCCAAAATGCAGACAAATGCCGTTTCATGGAGCTACCTCTTATGCATCTTCATCTAAAATATAATTTTGAAGGTTTGGTCAAGGCCCAAGAAAGCCGCCTCCCGTTAAAGTTGCTGCAACCATCTTTAACAACCCACCAGTTTGACGACCGTTTAGCCCCATTTTATCCATCATGGTGACAAATCACTTTGGACACACAGATCCTGGAAATAATCAACAAAGGTACACCATTCCATTCCAGTCCTTCCTCTCCTTCCTGTCCCTCTTCAAATACCCTTATCACAATCACCTTCTATGAGAAGAAGGAAATAACCTTCTGAGACTGGGGTCTATAGAACCGGTCCCATCCGAACACAGAGGGAAAGGTTTTTATTCCCACTATTTTCTGATCCAAAAAAAGCTGGCATCTGGAGACAGATCCTAAACTTATGAAACCTCAACAAGTTAATTTAACTGCAACACTTCAGTCTGGTTACACTTTCAACCATTATCCCAGCACTGGAGTATGAATACTGGTTTTCAGCCCTCAGCTACCAAGACACTCATCTTCACATCACCATACACCCTGCTCACAGATGATTCCTCAGATTCATCCTGGGAACCAATCATTACCAATACAAGGTACTACCTTTTGGACTCTTTACAGCCCCTCATTCCCGAGTATTCTCCACAATCTTTGTGGTAGTGGCAACATATCTGTGCAAATAAGGCATTGTCGTAGTCCCATACTTAGATAACTTTCTCCTCAAAGCGCCATCTGAACCTGACGCAATTCACACTATATGAAAGATGGAGCTTTTCTTGAACCTTGGCCTTCAAATAAACATCCAAAAATTGACACTGTCACTTGTGTAACATCTTGAATTTATTGGGACACATCTGGATGCAATACAGGCCGGAGCCTTCCTTCTAGCTCAAAGATTTTCTATAATAGTCGACCTTATATCCACTATGAGAACCAGCCTGCAGCTCTCCACCAGGAAGTGCCTCCAGCTGCTTGGCCATATGGCAGCAGCCACATTCATGGTAAAACACGCCACGTTGCACGTCTCCATGTGTGGCTACGCACAGTCTATGTACCTCACAGACACAAGTCTTCACAAACTCCTATCCATGTGTGGTGGACACATCACCAAAATTTCTGTATGGGGGTCCCTTTTCTCCAGCCAACACTGTCCCTAATTCTAACAACCAACACCTCCCTAACTGGTTGGGGAGCACACCTTCAGACCCACAGGGAAGGAGGTCTCCTGCAGAATTCTCCCTGCACATCAATCTTCTAGAACTGTGAGCGGTTAACAATGCATGTTGACATTTCCTACCACTGATCAGACATCAAGCCATGAAAGTAATGACAGATAATATTGCCTGCATGTTCTACATCAAAAGACAAAGCAGACTAAGGTCCCACTCCCTATTCTCGAAAGCACTGAAATTGTGGAACTGGTGTATCCAACAGGACATCAACATTTCAGCTGCATGCCTTCCTGGACAGCAGAACACCATGATAGACTCACTGAGCAGCCAATTCTTACAAGACCACAAGTGGGAACTAGATACAGGAGTCCTTCAGTGCATGTTCAGCCACTGGGGATTTCCCCACATAGATCTCTTTGCCACACCAAGAATGCCAAATTTCCTCAATTCTGCTCACAAGCAGCTCTGGGACACTGGTCTCTGGGAAACACCTTCATTATTACATAGGATGATCCACTATGCCTTTCCACCTTTTCCCCTCTTGTTCAAGGTACTTCACAAAATACAGGTGTAACGATCCTGAATCATCCTTATATTCCCAACATGGCCATGACAGATTTGGTATCTTTACATCCTATGCATGACATTGTGTGCTCGGATCACCCTGCAATTGATTCCACACCTCCTCTCGCAGGATACGGGCCAAATCCTCCAACCCAATCTATGTCTCCTTCATGGTTTCGGGATTTGGAGATGTCCTGCTTGTAAGCAATAAAAGAGGTTCTCTTAAATAAGTGAGATGACTCACTGTACTTGCCTCCAGAAATGGGAAAAATTCCAATCCTGGTGCACAGCCAATCATGTCTGTGATAAATGCCCCATTACCATTCATTCTAGATTATATATTAGATCTTAAAAGATCAGGCTTCTCTACAAGCTCTGTTTGTGTGCACTTTGCTGCCATCACAGCATTCCCCACCCCAAGATGAATGGCTATTCCATATTCGCATATCCTGCTCATGAAGAGATTCCTTAAAGACCTTTACAACCTTTACCCTCACATATGACGTCACTACCTCATCTTGAACTCTCTCACCAGACCGCCATTTGGGCCCATGACAACATACTCTTACATTCATCTTTCCATGAAAACAGCATTTCTTGTAGCCATCACGTATGCCTGACAGAGAAGAAATGGGGGCTCTCATGGCATACCCCCCAAATACAGTTTTTCATAAGGGCAAGGTCACATTATGCATGCATCCAATATTCCTAGCTATGGTGCTGTTCTTCCATTTGAACCAACTTATCCATCTTCCCTGCTTCTTCCTGAAATGCATAGCAACCAACATGAAGCAATGCTACATACCTTGGACATTACGTGAGCATTAGCCTTTACCTTGATAGAACTAAATCTTTCAGACAATTGTTGTGCTAATTCCTCTCAACCGCCAAATGGTCAAAGGGAGTGCCTGCATCCAAACAATGTCTTTCCAAATGGATCTCTTAGTGCATATGCCTTTCTTATCAACTGCACAACCAGCTACCTCCACCTGGAACTTGAGCGCATTCCACTCGCGCTCTCTCCACATTAATTGCCTTTCTCAACAATGTGCCAATCACTGACATTTGCAAAAGGCCACCTGGGTGTCCATGGACTCTTTTGGCCAACACTATGCACTATCCATGTTGCAGGATCAGATCTCCTACTAGGACACACTGTCCTCTCCTTATTGGACACTATTCCAAAGCCCCAGCCTTACATCTATGGGCACTGCTCTACAGTCATCTACAGTGAAGCACCCAGAGGGACACTACTGGAAGAAGAGAAGGTTGCTCTCCATGTGCAGTAACTTAGGTTCTTCAAGATGTGTCTCCCTATGGGTGCTCCACTACTCGCCCTCCTCCCCTCTGCTTCAGAACTCAAAGATAAACTCTTGGCTAGAGAAGGAACTGAGGATGGTTGGATCGCACAACACCATATATAGATGCCCCCCCATGGCATGAGACAGGAAGAAGCACCTGTGTGGCCCAAGTGCAAGGTGTGCTGCTACACTGCCTACAGTAGAACACCCATAGGAACAAACATCTCAATGAATATGTTACTGCACGTGGTGAGTAACCTCTAACATTTGGTCAGGGTGACTTGTTATTCTATGGAATCAGAGTTCCATGTAGTTTACTTTGTGTTTGGAAGCACTTTCAAGCTGATGTCCCCTCTACTCTGCATGGACGCTAAAAGTCCCATTGCATTTTTCATCAGAGGTTTACTCAGATACCCTTGGTCAAAACCCTCCCTTCCCTCTTCCATTATGCAGCTATGACAGTTTACACCAACTGTGGACAGATTTCTCTTGTGGATGATGTGATTTTCCTTTGTGCACAGTTATAAGTTGCACTGGGATCTTTGTGATGAAAATACTTTTAACTTATGTATATTTATTAATGTTAATAAGACACCTTCCTCACACTGAATAATGCTTAGTTGGGATAAAACTGAAGTAAACTTGTTCCAGTGTCCAAAAGACTTGCTTTTTTGTTCAAACTTAAAATGCTCTGGTTGACTAAATATAAAACCTGTTTTCAAACCAGTGTTTAAAAACTTGAATGATAGTATAAAATCCAATTTATGTCCAATATAAGGAAGAACTCCAGAAGAAACTGGCAAGTTTACAACATAAAGATGAGGATGTTACATCTGCATCTATTGAAGACATGAATTTGGAATTAAATCAATTAAGGCAAGAGTTGGAAAGGAAGGAGCATGAACTCAAAGAAAGTATTACAGAAAGAGCAACACTAACAGCAGAATTAGAAGAATTGGACAAGCAGAATCAAGAAACTGTGCAGGTAACAAATATTGCCGAGAATTAATGGACATATTTGCTTTTTAGACATTCAGTGTGTGATGTTAATCTTTGCTCACAGATATCAGGGCCTATTAGGTTCTCAGTAGTCTATTGTGCCATACTAGATAAGACTAGTGGTTTATTTAGTCCAGCATCTGTCCTGACAGTGGCTGATACCAGATTCTTCAAGGAAATGCAAAAAAATTCCTGTAATGGACAATTATAGAATTACAAAGAAGAATACAAGAATAACATACCCGCTACCCACAATGGAAATTTCTTACTGGTTTCCGTCAGGTAGTGGTTATCATGTGCCCTCTAGCATGAAGGTTTATTTCCCTTTTGAGGAATGTTGCAGTACCAAGGATATGTTTTTAGGGTTTTTTAATTCAAATAAAATCTTGACCTCCTTAATAACTTGTGACAATGAATTCACATGTTAACAGTGTGTTATGTAAAAAGTATTTCCTTTTATCAGTTTTAAATGTTATTAGTTTATAGTAGCATAACATCTTAAACTTTTTAAAAAAAACCCTTCAGATTTTGAACAAAGTCTGTGAAACTTAGTGGTCACAGATTATTTTTAATCAAATATTAATAGTTTTATATTTGTCACTATTTTAACTGATATTCAGATTTTAAAAATGTATTTGAAATACATCTGTTTCACATTAACTACTTGACTTTTCAGAAAGAAAATGACCAATACCACAATAACTAGGGCCTTACCAAATTCAAAGTCCATTTTGGTCAATTTCATGTGATAGGATTTTAAAAATTGTAAATTTCAACTATTTAAATCTTAAATTTCACAGTGTTGTAATTGTAGGGGTCCTGACCCAAAAAGAAGTGGTGGGAGGAGGTCACAAGGTTATTGTAGGGGAGATGCGATACTGCAACCCTTACTTCTGCGCTGCTGCTGATGGCAACGCTGCCTTCAGACCTGGGCAGCTGGAGAGTGGCACCTGCTAGCTGCGAGCCCAGCTCTGAAGGCACAGCTGCTGCCAGCAGCAGCACAGAGGTAAGAATGGCATGGTATGGTATTGCCACCTTTACTTCTGCACTGCTGCCTTCAAAGCAGGGCCCTCAGTCAGCAGGCACCACTCTCTGTCCACCCAGCTTTGGATTCACCACTGCAGAAGTAAGGGTGTCATGGTATTGTCACCCTTACTTCTGCGTAGCTGCTGCCTTCAGAGCTGAGTGCCTAGCCAACAGCTGCCAATCTCCGGCTGCCCAGGTCTGAAGGCAGTGAAGAAGTAGGGTGGCAATACTGTGATTCCCCTAAATTAACCTTGTGACCCCTCTGCAACTGTTTTGAGTCAGGACTCCCAATTTGAGAAACGCTGGTTTCCCGTGTGAAATCTATATAATATAATGTAAAAACACACACAAGACCAGATTTCATGGTCCATGATGCATTTTTCATGGCCATGAACTTGGTAGGGCTCTTACAATAACATTACAAAATAGTATGACAGCATATGAAACAAATGTGCTGTGTGAGTCAAAATAATTTTATCTTTCAGGACAAAACTTCCCATAAATTTGATTCTACCTGCCTTATTGAGCGTATGATAATGTAAACTCAGAATAGAAAAAACTGAATTGGTATGAAAAAGCCACACAGTTATATCAGCTCACTGGCTTTATTTGCAGGATGTTCTGATCTGCAAAATGGCAAAATTGAAGGAGAGAAGAGAATTCTGTAATGTCCGGGGAAAGCATTATAGTGTTCAGAAATTAAAAACCCCTATTAAATCATTCTCTTATCCCTATGGACCTCCCTCCTTGCCCTCCCCCCGCACCAAAAAAAAAGCTTTCTATCCAATGCAGATTTGTTCCCTACAGATTCAAACCCTCCGGCCAACAGGGACCATTATGATGATCTTGTCTGACCTCCTGTATTACACAGGCCATAGAACTTCCCCAGATAATTCCTAGAGCATATCTTTTAGATAAACATCCGATCTTGATTTAAAAATTGTCGGTGTTGGAGAAGACACCACATCCTGTTGTAAATTGTTTCAGCGGTTAATAACTCTCACTGAAAAATGTGTGCCTTATTTCTACTCTGAATTTATCTGTCTTCAACTTCCAGCCCTTAGATCGTGGTATACCTTTCTCTGCTAGATTGAAGAGCCCATTATTTAATATTTGTTCCCCATGTATGTACTTATAGACTGTAATCAAGTCACCGCTTACCCTTTCTTTGTTAAACTCACAATAAGGCATGTTTTCTAATCCTTTACTCATTCTCTTGGCTCTTCACTGAACCCTCTCCAGTTTATCCACATCCTTCTTGAAATGAGGGCACCAGAACTGGGCACAATATTCCAGCAGCGGATGTGCTAGAGCCAAATATACTAATAAAATGACTTCTCTACTAACTACTGAAGGGAAAAACGACTGAGGAGAGTTGGCAGTTTTTCAAAGGGACACTATTAAGGGCCCAAAAGCAAGCTATTCCGCTGGGTAGGAAAGATAGAAAATGTGACAAAAGACCACCATGACTTAACCACGAGCTCTTGCATGATCTAAAAAATAAAAAAGAGTCATATAAAAAATGGAAACTAGGACAAATTACAAAGGATGAATATAGGCAAACAGCACAGGAATGCAGGGGCAAGATTAGAAAGGCTGTCATAAATGGATAGGTAAGGTAAGGGTTAAGTTTCTTTTACCTGAAAAGGGTAACCGAACACCTGACCAGAGGACCAATCAGAGAACTGGATTGTTTAAAGTCAGGGGCGGGAATTTGTATACCAGGGTCTTTTTTGTTTCTCGGCTGTGAGTAAACAAGGTTTCCTCCTAACTCCTTCTTATTTCAATATTATACCAAAAGTCTGTGAGTACAAAGAACCCCAAAGCAATTCGGCTATGAGAACTTTGGGTTGTACAAATAGATGTGGATGGCTGTGTCTTTTTTGTTTTCTCGGCTGTGAGTAAACAAGGTTTCCTCCTAACTCTTCTTATTTCAAATATTATACCAAAAGTCTGTGAGTACAAAGGAACCCCAAAGCAATTCGGCTATGAGGAACTTTGGGTTGTACAAAAGAGATGTGGATGGCTGTGTCTTTTGTTGTTTTCTCGGCTGTGAGTTAACAAGCTTCCTCCTAACTGCATCTTATCTCCAAGGTCTCCTACACATCTTTGAGTACAAGAAACCACAGCTCCGCTAATTGCTTTGGGGTTCCTTGTACTCACAGACTTTTGGTATAATATTGAAATAAGAAGGAGTTAGGAGGAAACCTTGTTTACTCACAGCCGAGAAAACAAAAAAGACCCTGTATACAAATTCCCGCCCTGACTTTAAACAATCCATTCTCTGATTGGTCCTCTGGTCAGTGTTCGGTTACCCTTTTCAGGTAAAAGAAACTTAACCCTTACCTTACCTATCCATTTATGACAAAGCAAAGGCACAAAATGAGCTCAAACTAGCTACGGGAATAAAGGGAACAACGACTTTTTTTCAATACATTAGAACGCAAGAGGAAGGCCAAAGACAGGGCAGGCCCACTGCTCAGTGAGGAGGGAGAAACGTAAACAGAAACTTGAAATGGCAGAAGATGCCTTAATGACTTCTTTGTTTCGATCTTCACGGAATCTGAAGAATGCCTAACGTAGTGAATGCTAATGAGAAGGGTTACGTTGAAAGAGAAAATAAAAAAAGAACAAGTTAAAAATCTTTAGAAAATTAGATGCCTGCAAGTCACCAGGGCTGAATGAAATGCATCCTAGATATCAAGGAGCTAACAGAGGAGGTATCTGAGCCTCTAGCTATTATCTCTGGAAAATCATGGGAACAGGAGAGATTCAGAAGACTGAAAAAAGGGCAGACACTAGTGCCCATCTACAAAAGAAAATAAAAATACCCAGGAAAACTACAGACCAGTTAGTTAACTTCCGTGCCAGGGAAGATAATGGAGCAAGTAATTAAGAAATCATCTGCAAACACTTGGAAGGTGGTAAGGCGATAGGGAATAGCCAGCATGGATTTGTAAAGAACAAATCATGTCAAACTAATCTGATAGCTTTCTTTGATAGGATAACGAGCCTTCTGGATAAGGGAGAAGCGATGGATGTAAAAATGGCCTACATACTTTATTCCTAGATGTATACATTTACATTTAAGTTATTAAAACACACATTGTTTGCTTGCACCCAGTTTACGAAGTGATCCAGATCTTTTTGAATCAGAGACCTGTCATCTTCATTATTTACCACTTCTCCAATTTTTTTTGTCATCTGCAAACTTTATCAGTGATGATTATATGTTTTCTTCCAGGTTATTTGATAAACATGTTAAATAGCGTAGGGCAAAGATAACAATCCCAGAGAGACATCACTGGGAACAGACCTCTTTGATGACAATTCCCTGTTTACAGTTACATTTTTGAGCCTCATCAGTTAGTAGTTTTTAAATCATTTAGTGGGTGCCATGTTAATTTTATATCGTTCTAGTTTTTTAATCAGAATGTTGTGCGGTGCCAAATCAAATGCCTGACAGAAGTCTAAGTATGTTACATCAGCACTATTATGTTTATCAAACAAATTTGTAATCTCTGTAACAGGGTGTGCTGAATCAGGAGCTGACTCAGCATCCCATCTCTCAAATCCCCACCAATATAGATTAATTGAGAAGGGTCAGTCAACTCAGTAGAGCTACATCTGAAGGGCTAATTAGAGGGGGAAGCAACCCCAGTATCTGGGAGCCTGTAGTTTGAGAGGAAGGAAGCCGTGGAAGGGGGAGCTGAGAACCAGAAGGAAAGCAGAGATGGGTAGGGCTGACTGCTTCCAGCTCTGTTCCCTTTTCCAGAAGCAAGTGCTGGCTAGGGCTTGTAAGTGTAAGTAAATAGCACTGTAGGTAGAGACCTGCTGGCACAACAAAGTAAAACATGGTGGTAAAGGAGACATGAAGCAGTTTGGGTTTTACTTAAGGCCTGAACAGATTCTCAGGGGATTACCCCATAAACAATTTTATCAACAACAGATATCGAGTTTGTTTGACAGGATCTGTTTTCTGTAAACCCATCTTGATTTGCCTTAATTACATTACCCTTCTTTAGTTCTTTATTAATTGCATCCCAAATGAGCCGTTCCATTATCTTCCCAGAATCGATGTCAGGCTGACAGGCCTATAATTAACTGAGTTATCTCATTTACCCTTTTTAAAAATTGGCAAATGAGCTTTCTTCCAGTCTTCTGGAACTTCCCCAGTATTCCAAGACTAATTGAAAATCAACGTTAATCATCTAGCAAGCTCAGCAGCCAGTTTTTTTTATACCTCTTGAGTACAAGGTAATGTCTAACTTTAGTGGCTACTGTTTAACGTCCTCCAGAGATGTGAGTGAAGTGGAAATTGTGTTATCAGCATATGATGAGACTATTTCATCTGTTTTTTCCCCAAATACAGGACAGTAATATTTATTGAACACTACTGCCTTTTCTGCATTATTATTGATAATTCTACCATTTCCATCTAGTAATGGGCCAATACCGTTGTCAGGATTCTTTTTGTTCCTAATATATTTTAAAAACTCCATCTTATCCTTAATTCTCCCGGCCCTAGATTTCTCCTTTTGTCCCTGGGCTTCCCTTATCAATTTTATACAGTTCCTAACTTCTGATTTATATTTACTATATCAGCTTCCCCTTTCTTCTGTTTGTCACACATTTTTTACAGCTGCCTTCACTCTCCTTCCCTCTAAACCAGGTTGGTTATTTAAATTCTTCCTTGATCGTGAGATTGTGCCTTTTGGGGCATCTAGTAAGGCGTTCTTAAAGGATTCCAAATTATCATTCACATTTTTCTGATTAAATTCTTCCTCCTATCTGTGATCATTGCACACACCAGCGACTCCTTGCATTCACTCCAACAAGCCGCTTGTGTGCCACCCTTCTATCCCCTTTTTACTTCAGTGACTCACTGCACACACACAGCCCAATACCAAAGAATCGTTGCTTTCTGCCCCCCATTCTCACCTCCACCAAGTGTGTGACTCTCCATTCCAGGGGCTCTGTGTGGTGTCTCTTTACCTCTTCCCCCGTACCAGGGTCCCTCAGTTTCCCTCCCATGCAAGAAGCTATGTGCACCCCTGTACCTTCCTTCCAAACTGTATCAAGGTTCCCCATTTTCCACCCTCATTAGGGGTTCTTTGTGACCCCTCCATTTCCCCAAATGCCAAGGGCTATGTGTGGCCCCAAATGAGGGTCTTCCCTTTACCCACTTGGTCACTGATCTATGTGTCCCCCATTTCTCCCTCCTCTCCATGCCAGGGGTTCTGTGTGCCCCCATTTCCAGGTCTCCCTTTTTCTCCTGCCAGAGATTGTGCCTGCTTCTATTCCTTCGTGCCCCAATACCATGATCCCTCATTCTGTTTCTCCCTCTGTGTGCATCTGCATTCCCCACTACCACTGTTCTGAGTCTCCTTCTCTCCCCCCTGCCCCCTTCTTTTCCTTTCAGTGTGTCAGCAGAATTAGGAGGATTGGCAGAACTCAGATGAGGTGGTTTGTTATGCTGGAATATGTTAATGAATACGATAAATCAGTTCTTCAATTTATAGACAATTACAAGGGTGATTGGAGATGTTAGCTCTGCTAACCAGATGCCAGGGACTTAATGTGTCCCCCATTTCCCCCTTAAGGTTTTCATATTTTTCACCAAATTGCATAGTGTTCTGCCCATTAATGCTTAGAATATTCCCTTAACTTTTGGAATTGATTGAATGAGATGGTCAAAAGTTATTGCATTACACCCAAACAAAGAAATGCAGTCAAGCTTGACCAATAATACATCCGCACAAGGCAGTTGAATGGGCAACCTTATTCAAGCATTTTGTAGGCTTTTTAGTTTGCAACCTCAGTGTTCTCTTAATTTTTAAATTAATTTAAATTTAAATTCTAGATGTATTTTGTTTAATGTAACTTCATATGTTTTTAAGAGGCTTGAAGAAAATTTTGTTTTCAGTTATACAGAACCATGTTGGCCCCACATGTGGGTCATCTGTAGGATTGGGATCTTTAGTTCTTCTTCGAGTGGTTGTTCATGTCCATTCAAAGTAGGTGTGCGTGTGCCGCGTGCACGCCAGCTGGAAGATTTTCCCCTAGCGGCGTCCATAGGGTTGGCTCAGGCGCCCCCTGGAGTGGCGCCGCCATGGCGCTCTATAAAGGGGCCCGCCGACCCTCCACCCCCTCAGTTCCTTCTTACCGCCGGTGACGGCTAGCTGGAACTTCTTTTGCATAGCAGTCTGGCAGTGTCCTATCCATACCGTTTAGTCTGTGTATTTGGGCCTAGACCCCCTATTTGATGGTACGGTTGAGGACGACCTACCAATTAAGACTCTGGATCCTCCCACCCCTACCTCTGGGTCACGTCTGTCCCACTTCTACTGTGCCTGGTCCCGAATTACGTCGGACAAATGGGTGCTCCGCACGATAGAGAGGGGATATTCTATCCAGTTTTCCTCCCACCCGTCGCACCAACCCTCTTCCGCATCCCTCTTCAGGGACTCTTCTCATGAGCAACTTCTGGTTCAAGAAGTGAAGTCCCTCACGGAGGCAGGGGCGGTGGAGGAAGTCCCACGGGAGCACAGGGGCAAAGGCTTCTACTCTCAGTACTTCCTCCTACCGAAGGCAAAAGGGGGCCTGAGACCCATCCTAGACTTGCGGCGGCTGAACAAGTTTGTGAGGAAACTCAAGTTCCACATGGTCTCCCTGTCCTCGATCATTCCCTCCCTGGATCCAGGAGATTGGTACGCTGCCCTCGACTTAAAGGATGCATAATTCCACGGCACCGCCGGTCCTCAGGTTCGTTGTGGCTGGCGTCCATCTGCAGTTCACGGTGCTCCCGTTTGGCCTGTCAGCTGCTCCCAGGGTCTTCACAAAGTGCATGGCGGTCGTGGTGGCCTTACTGCACAGGGACGGCATCCAGATATTCCCCTGCCTGGACGACTGGCTCATAAAGGGCCGCTCCAAGGAGCAGGTAGAGACCCAGGTGCTGTTCATCAGGCGGACCTTTCTCGATCTGGGCCTCCTCTTGAACGATGCCAAATTCACCCTGTCTCCGACACAACGCATAGAGTTCATAGGAGCGGTTCTGGACTCCACACACGCCAAAGCATATCTGCCAGAGTCCAGGTTCCGTGCAATTTCCGAGCTTGTCCTCGGACTGCACCGCGTCCCAATTGCCATGGTGCGAGTTTGCCTCCGGCTGTTGGGCCACATGGCGACATGCACCTATGTGGTGGTCCACGCCAGACTCCGGCTTCGCCCACTGCCGGCCTGGTTGGCGACAGTCTGTCGCCCGGTCAGGGACCCTCTGGACTCCGTGGTGTCCGTTCCGCGCTCGGTGCCGCGCTCGCTTCAGTGGTGGCTCAACCCGCGGGAAGTCTGCAGGTGTGTTCCCTTTGCTGCCCCGCAGCCCTCCCTCTCCCTGATGACAGACGCCTGGGATCGAGGTTGGGGAGCGCCTCTGGGACACCTCAGGACACAGGGCTTGTGGTCACCGGAGGACCTCGAGTTGCTTATCAATGTCAGGGAGCTGAGAGCGGTCCGCCTGGTGTGTTTGACCTTCCGGTCTCACCTGGCCGGCAGGTGTGTTTCAGTCTTTTCGGACAACACGGCGGCAGTCTTTTATATCAACAAACAGGGGGGTGCATGCTCCTCTCCCCTCTGCAGGGAAGCCCTTGCGCTGTGGGATTTCTGCATCCACAGTGCCACTCACCTGATGGCATTCTATCTTCCGGGGGAGCAGAACAGCTTGGCAGACACCCTCAGCCGCTTGTTCCAGGGTCACGAGTGGACCCTCAGATGGGACGTGGGGCTTTCCGGCTCTGGGGCTTTCCCCGGTTAGACCTGTTTGCCTCAAGGGAAAACAGGAAGTGCCGACGGTTTTGCTCCCTTCTGGGCCACAGTCGGGGGTCTCTGTCAGACGCTTTCCTTCAGCCATGGGAAGACGGCCTGCTCTATGCCTTCCTTCCGATCCCCGATACACAGGGTGCTTTTAAAGATTTGCAGGGATCGCGCCAGGGTAATCCTGATAGCTCCGGCGTGGCCGCGCCAGCATTGGTACACATCACTCCTGCACATGTCCGTTCAGGCGCCCCTGATGCTTCCTCTACTCCCGGACCTGATCACGCAGGACCGGGGCTCCCTCCACCATCTGAACCTGGAGTCCCTTCACCTCACAGCCTGGATGCTCCATGGCTGAACATGGTGGAGTTGCAGTGTTCCCCGGCAGGTCAGGCAGGTGCTGCTGGGTAGCAGGAAACCATCAACTAGGGCCACCTACTTGGCTAAATGGAAGCGCTTCTCCATCTGGTCGGGTCAGCGGGGTCACGACCCGCTGGGGGTTCCAATTCCCATTATCCTTGACTGTTTCCTTCACCTAAGACAACTGGGCCTCTCCCTTTCTTCCATTCGCGTACATTTGGTGGCCATATCCGCTTTTCATCCGGGAGAGGTGGGTGCCTCAGTGTTTGCGAACCCACTGGTTGGGCATTTCCTCAAGGGTATGGACAGGCTCTTCCCGCATGTGCATTAGCCGACCCCTGCTTGGGACCTGAACCTGGTCCTCTCCGTCCTCTCGGGGCCTCCCTTTGAGCCTCTGGTCTCGTGCTCCCTGCTGTACCTGTCATACAAGACTGCCTTCCTGGTGGCCATCACCTCGGCCCGACGGGTGTCGGAGCTTCGAGCATTAACATCTGAGCCCCCATACACAGTCTTCTACAAGGACAAGGTCCAGCTTAGACCTCATCTGGCTTTCCTACCCAAAGTCGTTTCACAGTTCCACATGGGGCAAGATATCTTTCTCCCGGTGTTTTACTTGAAACCACACGCCTCCAGCAAAGAGCGGAGGCTACATTCCCTGGATGTCTGCAGGGCCTTGGCTTTTTACATAGAGCATACCAAGCCGTTCAGATGCTCGACCCAGCTCTTCATTGCAGTGGCAGAGAGGGTGAAGGGGCTACCGGTCTCCTCTCAGCGAATCTCTTTGTGGATCGCTACCTGCATCCGGGAATGCTACCGTATAGCAAAGACCCCTGTCCCTCTGGTCATGGCCCACTCCACTAGGGCGCAGGCCTCCTCGGCGGCATTCCTGGCTCAGGTTCCAACTCAGGAGATTTGTAGAGCGGCCACGTGGTCCTCCATCCACACGTTCTCGTCTCACTATGCCATCACGCACCAGGCTAGGGATGATGCAGCTTTCAGTCGCGCAGTACTCCAGTCAGCAGTGGTCTCCGACCCCACCTCCTAAGGTTAGGCTTGTGAGTCACGTACTTTGAATGGACATGAACAACCACTCGAAGAAGAAAAAACGGTTACCTGCCTTTTAGTAACTGTTGTTCTTCGAGATGTGTTGTTCATGTCCATTCCAACACCCACCCTCCTGCCCCTCTGTCGGAGTGCTGGCAAGAAGGAACTGAGGGGGTGGAGGGTCGGCAGGCCCCTTCATAGGGCGCCAAGGTGGCGCCACTCCAGGGGGCACCTGAGCCGACCCTACGGACGCTGCTAGGGGAAAATCTTCCAGCTGGCGTGCACGTGGCGTGCGCACACCTACTTTGAATGGACATGAACAACACATCTCGAAGAACAACAGTTAATAAAAGATGGGTAACTGTTTTATCCATAGCATAGACCTCTGCCATGGATCTTTAGATTCATAACATAGACCTCTCCCACATGAGCTAACAGAGAAACTGGTAGCAATGGAAGTCTGTCACCTTCCGTATGGACCTGTCATTAGACGAGGAGTGAAGACACACTATCAGGTGGAGTTCATAGCTTTTTGCTAAACTGCAAAAGAATATTGAGACTCTAGAATAATGGTTTCAATTCTCAGTCTTGTAGGGGAGTATGTCCCAGTGGTTATAGACCCTTCTGCCCCTGTCTTTCTGCTCCTATTCCTGCCTTACCCTCACCCTTATTCTTCATTTGAGTCAGGTAGCTTCTTTCTCCTCTATTTTGCCTGCATGCCAGTAGAGAGAACATTGGGAGTTGCTCTCGGTTCCTGTCCTTGTCACTACAGCAGCTCCTGGCAGCCAGGAGGAGTAATTGCAGTGAAGGTCCTGTTCAGTCCGTGAAGCCACAGGATGGTGCATGCTCCAGCACACTGTGGGCATGGCTCATGCGCAATCTAGTCAGCACATAAGAGCTGTGAGAAGTGGAGCATGCTAAGTACAAATGGAATCTTCAGAGAATTTAGTTGCAAAACTGTAATGTCTCTCTACTGGGCATGTGCAAACATCCTCCCCCCCCCTCCCCCCCAAAGGATTAGAACTTTGCCAAATCTGGATGAATTTTCTCAGGGACAGCAAAAGCACATCACTAGCATTAGTGGGAGAGACTCCCCCACGCCTGATCCCATTCCCTCACTACAAAATTTCAAGTCCCTGCTCCAAAGTATGGAGGTGCTAGAGATGCTCATTGAAACTATTGTAAAGACTTCTTTAATATGGGCAAAAAGGTGTTTTTTTCACTAATCTCATTCTCAAAAATGGCTGAAGCATTTTAATTGAAACTGTCCCCAAAACATCAGCCTTGAGCACCTGGCATGGGAAATTTCAGCCCAAATGGTTTGTTTGGCAAAATTAACTGAAAACAAAGTCTTATTATGGGAAGCGTTGTGCATCTTAACTGTATGCATCACTGTCTGTGCTGTCTATAATAAACGAGCTGTCTGTCAAATTTTCAATGTATTTTGTTACTACTGTGTTAAGAATTTTAAAGTTCCAAATGTTCATTTGACCTAGTTGAAAAAAGTTTTCCTTTGTCTTAACCAAACCTTATATACACCTGGGATTTCTTTGATGTTAAGGCTTCTTGGCTTAAGGTATCTTGTAGACCAAAGTAGGTTCTCTTTTTTAAATGTAATATGCTATTTCCTTCCAGTACATCACTTGAACGCCAGTGGTTTGATAGAATTATTATGGTATATCTGAAAATCTTAGGCTGTCCACTCTTGGGAAGCACTAACTCCTCTTAGGGGCTCTCAAGCAAGTCCATGAAAGGGCAGTTGGTTTTGTTAATTATTGGGTTTCTCAACATAAAAATGTACTGAAACAGAGCTGTCTATTGAAAAGTGAATATTCAATAAATTTGTCTTTGCTGTTGTGTGCTATTGTCATTGTATTTTGACCATGTGTTTAAAATAGTCTCAAAATGTTCCATATTTTCCATAGGCTTTTTAATAAAGACTGGAGGAAGAAATATTCTTATTTCTAATAACATGATTAATCTCTGTTTGAGTCGCAAATAGTCTGATGTGGTCTGTATTAGGCAGGCATGCTATACCAATTTATCAAGTTTTATGTGCAATTCAATTATAAACACTTCTTGCAGGTGGTACAGACTGTGTGTTAATTCATATTTATGTATTCTTGTGTATGAACATTAATCACGTTTATTTGTGACTTGATTTAATGCATCACTAACTCTAAATAATAGCTCAAAATATATGGACGTACACAGCTAAAATGAATTTTTACTGTATGTCAATTTAATTATCCTAAGAAATCCTGGAAATTTTTGACTTTTACATTCGACTTATTCTTTTGAAGAGTGATTCTATAGGTTTGTTGGAATATATTTTTAATAATTTGAAAATAACTGCTTAGTCAACTCCTTTTAAAAAATCTTTTATATTCTTTTGTGATCCAGATGATGAGATGAATGAAAGGCTCTGTTTTTCCTGGCTCTGTTTTTACCCTGATGAATGCTTGTTTCTGTTTGTTTTAGCATATGATTATCCTGAAAGAGCAGCTATCAAAACAGCATACAGAAGCTGATAGTACCATCAACCAGCTGAAACTTGACATAGATTCTGAAAGAAGGAAAATATCTGAAGTAGAAGCTGAGAAGATGGAAATGAGTAAGGAACTAGAAACCCAGAAATTAAAAATGAACCACTGTACATTTGCACTTAATGATTTGCATATGAGTAATCAGCAGCTTCAGCATAACATTAAGGATTTACAAGAACAACTAAAGAAATTCCAAGATTGTAACTTGAATAATAAAAAGGAAATTGCAGAATTGAAGCAAAATCTGAAACAAAAAGAGAAGGAACTTTCTGTTTCTCAGAACAAGTTAACAAAGATAATTAATCAAGAATCTAACAGTAACTATCAAGATCTTTCACTTAAAGAAAGAGAAGCAGAAATTGAAAAACTAAATAAAGATATTTCAGAAAATAAACAACTAAATCAAAATTTGGAGAAATCAGTTTGTGATCTTAAAATAGAAAATGGAAAGCTGCTGGCAGTCTGTGAAGAACTAAAACAGCAGTTGCATGAAGCCTTTGCTGAGAAAAATAAGTTTTCCCTGGAAAAAGATACTATGTTGGAGGCTTTGAAAATGGAAAAAGGGCAATTGGAAACTGAATTAAGCCAGACCGAAAAGCGGCTGTTGGAACAAGCACAAAAATATGAACAAACCATTGAGGACCTGTCAAATGCACGTAACATGAACACCGATGCATTACAGCTTGAACATGAGCGTCTAGTGAAATGTAATCAAGAGAGGGACTTTGAGATAGCAGAATTCAAAAGAAACATTGAGCAGATGAAAGCCGACCATGAAGAAACTAAAGAGATGTTGACAACTAGCTTAGGAGGACAAAAGCAGTTGACAGAACTCATAAAAGAGAAGGAGATGTTTGTTGAAAAATTTAAAAATAGAGCTCTAGAGTTGCAACAGGAACTTGAGGAATATGTTAAGGATTCCAAAAAGCATGAGATTTTAAGACAAAATTTAGAAGAAAAGGACAAAAGTCTTGCAGCCATGAAAGAAGAAAACAATCATCTGAAAGAAGAAATTGAAAGACTAAAGGACCAGCAAAGCAGATCTCCACCTGTGGCTGAGCCTAAAACACTAGATATTATTACTGAACTTGAAACTGAGATAGCACAGTTACATGTAATAAAGAATAATCTTGAGGAGGAAATAAAACTTAACAAAAAAACAATTGAAGATCAGAGTCAGAAAACTGTGCAACTTCAACAGTCTTTGCAGGAGCATAAAAGGGAAATAGGTGAGTCTAAATTTCAGTATGAGCAAATGAATGTCACACATGAAAAGCTTTTCTTGGAGAAAGATGAGGAAATTAAAAGTTTGCAGAAAACAATTGAACAAATTAAAACTCAGTTGCACAATGAGAGGCTCGTCTTTCAGACAGACTCCTCTGATCTCTTTCAAGAAACCAAAGCCCAGGCACTTAATGGAGAAAATGGTAACGAAAAACATGACTTGTCTAAGTCTGAAATTGAAAGACTAGTAAAAGGTATCAAAGAAAGAGAAAGGGAGATTAAGCTTCTGAATGAAAAGAATGTCTTTTTAACTCAACAAATTGATCACTTGTCTAACGATCAAGTTGGTAAACTCACTCAGATCATCCAAGAGAAAGACTTAGAGATACAAGCTCTCCATGCAAGTATTTCCTCTTCGTCATATAGACAGGATGTTCTGTACCTTCAACAGCAGCTGCAAGCCTATGCCATGGAAAGAGAACAGGTACTGGCAGTTTTGAGTGAAAAAACTAGAGAAAACAGTCAGTTAAAAACAGAGTATCATAAAATCATGGATATGGTGGCAGCTAAGGAAGCAGCTCTGATGAAGTTGCAAGAAGAGAACCAAAAATTATCTAATAAGTTTGAAAGTAGCAGCCAAGATATGTTTAGAGAGACTGTTCAGAATTTGTCCCGTATCATTCGAGAGAAAGATATTGAAATAGATGCCTTGAGTCAAAAATGCCAAACCTTATTGACTGTCCTACAGACATCCAACATAGGTACTGACAGTGGATCAGGAGGTGTTAATAGTAATCAGTTTGAGGAGCTTTTACAAGAGCGTGATAAATTAAAGCAACAAGTAAAGAAGATGGAAGAGTGGAAGCAACAAGTAATGACTACAGTCCAGAACATGCAGCATGAGTCAGCTCATCTCCAAGAGGAGCTACACAAGCTCCAGGCACAAATTTCAGTTGACAGTGACAGCAGTTCTAAATTACAGATAGATTATAATGGCTTGATCCAGAGTTATGAGCAGAATGAGAAAAAAATTAAAAGTTTTAGTCAGGAGTTAGCACAAGTTCAGCATAGTATAGGACAGCTTCATAATACCAAGGATCTTCTTCTGGGAAAACTTGATATGGTAACACCACCTATGCTGATGGCTTCTTCTGTTGCACAAACATCAGATATTCAAAGCAATACTCCTCCTGAAATAGTCAGTGATGCATCCAAACTGCTTCAACAGGAATTGGAGCAGCTTAAAAAAATGTTGCAAGAAAAAGATGACACTATCAGAACTCTTAAGGAAAATAATCAAAGATTGTCTGATTCCATGGCTATAACATTAGAATTAGAAAGAAAGGGACAAAAGGACACTGATCCAGAGATGAAGCAGATAAAGGGAAAATGTGATGTTTTCCAGAAGTCACTTAGGGACAAAGACCTCTTGATTAAATCTAAAAGTGATCAGTTACTTTCTGTAAGTGAAAATCTTAGTAACAAAGAAAATGAAAATGAGCTTTTAAAACAAGCTGTCACTAATCTTAAAGAAAGAAATCTAATTTTAGAAATGGACATCTGTAAGTTGAAAGAAGAAAATGAAAAAATAGTATCAAGGTGCAGGGAGAAAGAAACCGAATTCCGGGCATTACAAGAGACTAACATGCAATTTTCAATGATGCTGAAAGAGAGAGAATTTGAATCCCACTCAATGAAAGAAAAAGCTCTTGCCTTTGAAAAACTATTGAAAGAAAAAGAACAGGTATGTGAGGAATTTTTATTTGTTCTATTAGTTATAAATATTTAAGTGAGAAGATACAAACTTGAAATCATACATGTGACTGAATTCTCACAAATACAGTCTAGAGGTATTTGCCTAAAAGCAGCTTCTCATCTGCTATGTGAAACCTCGCAGAAGTGAATGAATTTCAAAGTTTAGTGGGTGTTTTGTTCAGGATCTCTTAGAAACCTGTATTTGTCTTCAAAGGTTATAAGTATTACTGTTAATGTTTAAATAAACCACTGCAAAGTAACCTTACATAGTTTAATTATGATGATATTTTTGGCATCAATTAGAGCATTTTGTATCTACCAAGTGGAATCTAGAGCACAATTTCTCTGAAAAAAAATGTCTTTGTAGATTTAAAAAATGTATTTGAATTACATAAAAAGTAACTTAAACTTTATGGCAGTTAGAATTGTGTGTGTGTGTTTTGGTTTTGGTTTTTTTTATCCATGACATCTTCAGACACATGTGAAGTACTCTTGCCAGTCCAAATTTCTTACATTGAAATTGCAATGATAAGGCACTTCAGTGATTTAAAATACAGTTTGGTTATATAAAAACTATAAAATGTCATTGTGGAGTTTCATGTTTACTCTTGATCTTATATCAAATACAGTTACAAATAAAAAGATTTTTTTTTAATGGCCAGACCTGCAAACTCACCCCGGGCTCTTGAGAGTCAAACTTGTTTCTCTCCATCTCTTGCATATCCTCAATAATAAAAGTCCTGCAGACTAAATTAGGCCTCTTGGTGTAACCAGTGCAGCCCAAATGTTTTAAATGGGGTTTCACAAATATAACTGGAACTTAGTAAACAACTTATTTGATGTTGCACGAAATAATATAGCTCTCTCTCAGCTATGTTCGCTGTGCAGAGCTAATAAGAGTAGTAACTAAATAAAAAAGTTTCTAGCAGTTTTGTTAAAGGCAACTGATATGATTTTGAATACATGCAGAGAGCAGATCTGTGTAGTTGGAAGATTCCTTTTTTGACGTAATCATTTTATTTTTATTACTGAAAGTTCATAGTAGGCCTAAAAACATTAGTAGCCACTGTTTGTTTGTTTATTTCATTTCTACTCATCTGACTTTATACCTTTTGGAATGTGTTTATTTTTATATAGCTATCGTAAATGAATAACATACATAATAATATAAACCACATGCCCAAAGAAGATTCAAATCAATTTACTTTAGAAATAGCTATCTTAACAGGAAGTATAGCTTCAGAAATTGTGTTTGGGGAATTGCAATTTTGAAGTTGACATGCCTGAAATGTAGGAGTGCTAGATATTTATTTTACTGCAGTTAGTGAATACATTATATTTGTGCATGACTTCAGAAACAGTTTTTAATCTATCAGACAATATGGCAATAAAATCATTGCAAAATAGACAACCGTTTCTTCAAAGGATCTTCTGTCCAGTAAACACTCTCGTTGTCTGTCCATATCTATCTATTTCATCCTTTTTTTGGAGTGCAAGTTCTTTGGGACAGAAACTGTACCTCCTTTTATACAGTATCTTGCATGTTTATGCAGAAATGCCTAATAAATAGTTATAATAGACTCGTTTAGTGTTTTAAACAAATAAAAAACTCAAAGTTTTTATACATTTCCAACCTTTCTTTAATTGTATGTCCTCCTTCCAAAGGGCAAGATGGGGGAGTTGAATCATCTGTTAAATGAAGTTAAGTCAATGCAAGAAAAGGCTGTTTCTTTTCAACAAGAAAGAGACCAAGTCATGTTAGCACTCAAACAGAAACAAATGGAGAGCAGTGCCCTACAGAATGAGGTATGACATTTAAATAAGACTAAAGCACAAAAAGGGTGAGTGAATAAGAAAAATCAGAGAATTTACCTTGCCTTAAGAATTCTTAGATAAGTATCAAAAAGACATCTAAAATATATATCTATGCAATACAATTAGGGCTGTCCATTAATTGCGGTTAACTCAAGTGATTAACACAAAACAAATTAACTAGATTAAAAAAAGTCGTGATTAAGAGCAGTTTTAATCATATTGTTAAACAATAATAGAATACCAATTTAAATTTATTATAAATATTTTGGAAGTATTTCAACATTTTCAAATATATTGATTTCAATTACAACACAAAATACAAAGTGTACAGTGCTCATTTTATATTATTATTTTTTATTACAAATATTTGCAATATAAAAAACCCCAAAAGATAGTATTTTTCAGTTTACCTCATTCAGGTACTGTAGGGCAGTCTTTTGATCACAGAAGTGCAAGGCACAAATGTAGAATTTTTTTTACATAACTGCACTAAAAAACAGAACAGTGTAAAACTTTAGAGCTTATAAGTCCACTCACTCCTACTTCTTCTTCAGCTAATTGCTAAGACAGACAAGTTTGTTTACATTTACAGGCGATAATTCTGCCCGCTTCCTATTTACAATGCCATCTGAAAATGGTAAACATTTGTGTGCCCCTTTGTGCTTCAACCACCATTCCAGAGGCCATGCTTCCATGCTGATGACACTTATTAAAAAAAAAAATGCGTTAGTTAAATTTATGACTGAACTCCTTGGGGGAGAATTTTATGTCTCCTGCTCCATGATATCGCATTCTGCCATATATATCACGTGCGGGCAGTTTTGGATGATGACCCAGCATAGGTTGTTTGATTTAAGAACGTTTCCACTGCAGACTTGGCAAAAGGTGAAGAAGGTACTAGTATGAGATTTCTAAAGATAGCTACAGCACTCAACCCAAGGTTTAAGAATCTAAAGTGCTTTCCAAAATCTAAAAGGGACGAGATGGGGAACATGCTGTCGGAAGTCTTAAAGGAGCAGCGCTTCAATGCAGAAACTACAGAACCTGAATCACCAGAAATGAAAATCAACCTTCTGTTGGTGGCATCTGACTCTGATAATGAAAATGAAGGTGCATTGGGCTGCACTGCTTTGACTTGTTTTGAAGCAGAACCCGCCTATTCTCACTGTCAGGTGACATTATAAATAAGAAGCAGGCAGCACTATCTCCCATAAATATAAACAAACTTGTTTGTCGTAACTTTTGGCTGAACAAGAAGTAGGACTGAGGGGAGTTGTAGGCTCTAAATTTTTACGTTGTTTTGTTTTTGAGTGCAGTTAAAAAAAAAAATCTACATTTGTACATTGCACTTTCACGATAGAGATTGCACTACAGGTGAATTGAAAAACTATTTCTTTTGTTTTTTTACAATGCAAATATTTGTAATCAAAAATAATATAAAGTGAGCACTGTACACTTGGTATTCTATATTGTAATTGAAATCTATATATTTGAAACTGTAGAAAAATAGCCAAACATATTTATAATAAATTTAATTGTTATTCTGTAGTTTAACAGTGTGATCAAAACTGTGATTAATTATGATTATTTTGTAATCTCACCATTAATTACAATTATTTTTTTAATCATTTGACAGCCCTAAATATAAATCAAAGGAAATAATTTGATTTGCTTATAGTATCTCGCACAAAGAAGTATGTATCATCGAACATACACTATATTTACCCAGGTGCAGCATTTACGTGATAAGGAGCAGCGTCTAAACCAGGAACTGGAGAGGTTGCGCAATCACCTCTTAGAAATGGAGGACTCCTATACACAGGAAGCTTTAGCTGCAGAGGACCGAGAGACCAAGCTAAGAAAGAAGGTCATGGTTTTGGAGGAAAAACTATTACTCTCTTCTACTGCAGTGGAAAATGCCAGGTAATATTTGCTTCCATCCAGCATTAGCATTTCTTTGAATAGTTGCAGTATTCTAGAGTAATGGTGATATGATTTTTATTAGATTTAAAGAGCGTAGATGTGCTAAGCACTGAGTAAAATGAAGGTATGGAACATCGATATTCTTCGAGTGCTTGTTCACATCAGTTCCAATCAGGTGTGTGCGCCACGTGCACAACAGCTGGAAGATTTTTCCCCTAGCAGCATCCGTAGGGTTGGCCTGTGTGCCTCCTGGAGTCATGCCCTCATGGCGCCCAATATAGGACCTTGCTGACCCACCACCCCCTCATTCCCTTCTTACCACCAGTGATGACGAGCTGGAACTTCCCTCTCTCTTGCTTCTGCAAGTGCCTTTAACAGTGTCCCATTGTACTTTATATATAGTTAATAGGTTTTGTCTTAAATTAATAGTAGTAGTGTCAGTTGGCTAAGTTTTCATTGTAGGGGGTTCCCCCACCGCCAGGCATGCCTTGGTCGCTGGGGTTCAAACCATGCGCTGAAATCTGCGGAAGATTGATGCGAAAAAGTGAGCCACACACTTCTTGTTTGAAGTGCCTTGGCAAGAGTCACCAGAAGGACAAGGCATGCATCTGACAAAGTGCGTATTCACCCACAAAAATTCATGCTCCAATACATCTGTTATTCTATAAGGTGCCACAGGACTCTTTGCTGCTTTTACAGATCCAGACTAACACGGATACCCCTCTGATACAGAAGGACAAGTGCCGCGTTTGTAAAGGGTTTGGGCTGAGGACTCTTAAGGATCGCGAGCAGAGACTCAGACTTATCCTCACGAGGGCAGCCCTCCACCTGCAATCCAACCCTGGGTTGGCAGAGCCCATGCCAAGTGCCGCTGCCTCCGTGTGCAGTGCAACAGCGCCGATGGTGCATGCATCAGCTCCTAGAAAGGAGACTAAGGACTCCTGAATCATAGAATATCAGGGTTGGAAGGGACCTCAGGAGGTCATCTAGTCCAACCCCCTGCTCAAAGCAGGACCAGTTCCCAAGTGAAACATCCGAGCCAGGGCTTTGTCAAGGCTGACCTTAAAAACCTCTACAGAAGGAGATTCCACCACTTCCCTAAGTAACCCATTCCAGTTCTTCACCACCCTCCTAGTGAAAAGTTTTTCCTAATATCCAACCTACACCTCCCCCACTGCAATTTGAGACCATTACTCCTTGTTCTGTCATCTGCTACCACTGAGAACAGTCTAGATCCATCCTCTTTGGAAGCCCCTTTCAGGTAGTTGAAAGCAGCTATCAAACCCCTCCTCCCCATATTGTTCTCTTCTGCAGACTAAACAATCACACTTCCCTCAGCCTCTCCTCATAAGTCATGTGCTCCAGCCCACTAGTCATTTTTGTTGCCCTCCGCTGGACTCCTTCCAATTTTTCCACATCCTTCTTGTAGTATGGGGCCCAAAACGGGACACAGTACTCCAGATGAGGCCTCACCAATGTCAAATAGAGGGGAATGATCACATCGCGCAGTCTGTTGGCAATGCCCCTACTTATACAGCCCAAAATGCTGTTAGCCTTCTTGGCAACAAGGGCACACTATCGACTCATATCCCCTTCTCGTCCACTGTAACCCTTAGGCCCTTTTCTGCAGAACTGCTGCCTAGCCATTCAGCCCCTAGTCTGTTGCAGTTCATGGGATTCTTCCATCCTAAGTGCAGAACTCTGCACTTGTCCTTGCTGAACCTCATCAGGTTTCTTTTGGCCCAATCTCTAATTTGTCTATGTCTCTCAGT
This sequence comes from Chelonoidis abingdonii, assembly GCF_003597395.2. Taxonomy (NCBI): domain Eukaryota; kingdom Metazoa; phylum Chordata; order Testudines; family Testudinidae; genus Chelonoidis; species Chelonoidis abingdonii. The sequence goes on along the minus strand of NC_133772.1, from coordinate 123,349,848 downwards.
ACCCTATCCCTACCCTCCAGGGTATCTATCACTCATCCCAGTTTAGTGTCATCTGCAAACTTGATGAGTGCAGTCCACACCATCCTCCAGATCATTAATGAAGATATTGAAGAAATCCGGCCCCAGGACCGACCCTTGGGGCACTCCGCTTGATACCGGCTGCCAGCTAGACATGGAGCCATCGATCACTACCCGTTGAGCCTGACGATCTAGCCAGCTTTCTTTCCACATTTATAGTCCATTCATCCAACCCATACTTTTTTCACTTGTCGGCAAGAATACTGAGGGAGACTGTATCAAAAGCTTTGCTAAAGTCAAGGAATAACACGTCCATTGCTTTCCCCTCATCCACAGACTCACAGTGGTACCCACAGAGTTCTGGCATCAACATGTCACCAAACATAAGACTTCTGGTAGGCGCCAATCTGTGTTCCCGGTGCCCCAGAAGAAAAAGGCAGGAGAGTGGTTGCTGTATCCCTCCTAAGCCTAAGGAGACACCGGCAGGGAGACCTCAGCCCATCCAGCCTATTTTGGGCCTGGCAGCTCCCAGGGGCTCATTGACTCTTGCTCCGCAAGGGGTCCAGTTTAGTCCAGCCCACTCCCATTTTCTGGACTATCGTGGCTGGGACATTCAACTCCACTCCAGAGACTTTTGAGGTGGTGCAGGACCTTATTCATCTGATGGCTCCATCTTCTCCAGGGAGGGACAAGGCACCGGTGATAGGGCAAAGTCAGCAATGATGTCACGCCACTCCCCAGCTCCTACACGCTACTTCCTGGTGCCATTTGCTCATGGAGGGGAGCCGCATCAGTCCCCAGAGGGTCCACATTACTTTTCAGCATCATCCAGTACTGCTTCTCCGTGCTCTTCTTTTTTGGAGACCTCGGAGTCTCAGGCAGAGTCGTATGGTCCAGCAGCAGGAGGTCTAGATCTAGGCAACACCGCCAGCCGCCTCCGTCACCGTGGCCACCTCTATGGCAATTACCAGTTCAGTCGCCCTTTTGGACTCCTTGGGCCCAGCGTCAGAACCAGGCGTCAGGATCCAGATCAGTGTTGATAGCGTCAGCATCCGTCGCCCCTCCACAGGAACTGGCACCTGGTCCATCTCCGGTGATGACTCCTGCACCCCCGCCTGCCACTTTGAGCTCGGTACCAGCAGCCTCAGCACAATCAGCATGCCAGTCCCATGAGCACCATGACCCTCTTGGCGCCGAGGGCAGTGACCAGGGCCATGGGCCAGTGTTTTCATCCTCGTCCTGCCCAGATGAGGCTGTTCTGAATACGTCAGCGGCCCCGGCCTTGGAGGAGAGTAGGGTCCTGCAACAGTTTTTGCAGAGTGGCCCAGAACCTGGGGATCCAGGCTGAGGAAGTGGTAGAGCATGTGGATCCCATGATGGACATCCTTGCCCTCTCTGGACCCTTGCGTATCACACTGCGACTTATTAAAACTATAAATGAAATCACAAAAACTTTGTGGCAGACCCTGGCCTCCTTGCCCTTCCCCGTCCCCCATCTCCCCATAGCAAGGAGGAATGAAAGACGCTATTTTGTCCCTTCAAAAGGGTATGAGTACTTGTACACTCACCCTCCACCGAGCTCCCTGGTGGTGGATGCTGCAAACCAAAGGGAGTGCCAGAGGTTCCAGGGACCCTCCCCTAAAAACCGAGAGGCCACAGCTTGACTTATTTGGGAGAAAAGTATAGTCCACAGGTGGTTTACAGCTCTGAATTGAAAACCAGCAGGCCATCATTAGCAGATACTGCTTTAACAAATGTGGAGCGATGACCGAGTTTGCCAAGCTGTTACCACCAGACTCTCGTTCTGAATTTAATGCCTTTGTTGACGAAGGCAAACTCATTTCTAGGGCCTCCTTGCAGGCAGCTCTTTATGGTGCGGATGTGACCGCCCATACAGTGGTTACAGTGGTGGCCATGAGGAGATCCTTTTGACTCCAGGTCTCTGGACTACCTCACAAAGTCCAACAGACCATCCAGGACTTACCTTTTGAAGGTCAGGCATTGTTTCCTGAAAAGACAGACAGAAGACTGCACAGTTTAAAGGACTTGAGGGCTACGCTCAAGTCCCTGGGTATGCACACCCCTGCCACACAATGCAGGCATTTCAGGCGGAAACCTCCTCTGCAGTTTTACCAGAAAAACCAACAGGATGGTTCCCAGAAGAGGAATCGGAGTGCCAGAAAGAGGCAGCACCCATCCTCAGGGCAGGGCTCTGGCCAGACCAAGCCTTCTGAGGGCCAGAAACAGGCCTTTTGAAGGTGCGCAAGAGGATGGCGTACCAGATCAAGAACTGGATCTACCCTGCCTTACCTTTTCGTCAGACTATCCCCTTTCTACCATGCATTTTCCCGTATCACTTTGGACCACTGGGTGCTCCACATGGTACAGAGGGGATACTCCATCCAATTCTGTGCCTCCTGCCCTTCCACCCCCTTCTGTGTCCCTCTTCAGGGATCCCTCTCACGAGCAATTCCTTATACAGGAGGTTCCTCGCTCCTTTCACTAGGGGCAGTGGAATAGGTTCCTCAGGAACAAAAGGGGAAGGGCTTCTATTCTCAGTATTTCCTAATACCGAAAGCCAAAGGAGGGCTCAGGTCCATCGTAGAACTGCAAGAACTCAACAAGTTTGTGAAGAAACTCAAATTCCTCTTTGGCCTCCATCATTCCTTCACTGGATCCAGGAGACTTGAAGGACGCTTACTTTTTCATAGCAATAACTCCATCCCAAAGAAAATATCTCATGTTTTTGATGAACAGTACCCATTACCAGTTCACAGTCATCCTGTTTGGCCTGTGAACGCCACCTCACGTATTCACCAAGTGCATGGCAGTCGTAGTCGCGTTCCTGTGCAGGCAACAGGTGTTCTCGTACCTCAACGACTGGCTGATCAAGGGCCGATCCAGGGCTCAAGTAGAGATGAAAATCGCCTTCATAAGAGTGTCTTTTGATGAACTGGATCTGCTACTGAACGAGGGGAAATTAAAGCTGTCCCTGATTCAGAGGATAGAATTTGTAGGGTTGGTACTGGACTCGACACAGGCAAGGGCATTCCTCACATATACAGCATGGAACTGCCTGAAACTTCTAGGACACATGGCTGCTTGTACCTACCTAATACAGCATGCTAGACTCAGACTTCGACCTCTTCAGTCATGGCTAGGGTCAGTGTATCGTCCAGCCCGAGACAGTTTGGATAGAATTGTAACCCTGCCTTGCCCGGTACTCAAATCCCTCCTGTGATGGCTCGACCCGCAGGTAGTATGTGTAGGGGTTCCCTTCACCATCTCACAGCCGTCCCTCTCACTCGTAACAGATGCGTCAGACTTGGGTTGGGGGATACATTTGGGAGACTTCACAACACAAGGCCTCTGGTCTCAGGCAGATCTTGCTCTACACATCAATGTCAGAGAGCTGAGAGCGGTACGCCTGGCATGCCAGACTTTCCGAGCCCACCTAACAGGAAGATGTGTATCAGTCATGACAGATAACACCACGGCGATGTTTTATATCAACAAACGAGGGGGGGGGGGTTTGCACACTCTTCTCCCCTGTGCCAGGAAGCCTTCATGCTTTGGGACTTCTGTGTAGAACACTCAATACATCTGCAAGCATCATACCTCCTTGGAGTACAGAACGAGTTGGCGGACCATCTCAGCAGGTCGTTCCATGGCCACAAGTGGCCCATCGCCTGGACGTCGTGAACTCAATCTTCCATCAGTGGGTCTTTCCCCAGATAGACCTTTTCACCATGTGATGCAACAGGAAGTGACAGCAGTTTTGCTTCTTCCTGAATCGCAGTCTGGGCTCCATCACAGATGTGTTCCTCCTCCTATGGGGAGGCTGTCTCCTACACGCGTTCCCACCCGCCCTCTTGTTCACAAGGTGCTCCTCAAGATATGGAGGGAAGAAGCTTCAGTGATACTTATAGCTCCAGCTTACCCTGCCAGCAGTGGTACACCTCACTCCTGGAAATATCCGTGAAAGCTCCAGTCACCTTGCCGCTCTTCCTGAACTTACTAACTCAGAATCGCGGTTGTCTCCAACATATAAACCACGAGTCACTCCGCTTCATGGTGTAGAAACTCTATGGCTGAACCCAGTGGAGCTTTCTTACTCTGATCAAGTCAGACAAGTTCTCCCTGGCAGCAGGAAACCCTCCACAAGAGTTACGTACCTTGCCAAGTGGAAGAGATTTTCAGTCTGGTTGGCGAAGCACCATTCATCTTCGCCGCCGCCTTGGTGCCACTAATACTGGACTATCTTCTCCATGTCAAGCAGAAGAGACTGTCTCTGTGTTGTCAATAAGGGTTCACTTGGCTGCCATCTCTGCCTTCTACCCAGGTGCAGAGGGATGCTCGGTCTTTGCCAACTCGTTGGTCAGCCATTTTCTTAAAGTTCTTGACAGGCTATACCTGCAGGTCCGACAGCCTGTCCCAGCTTGGGACCTCAGTTTGGTCCTATCCAGCCTTATGGAGCTGTCATTTGAGCCTTTGACGACGTGCTCCCTGCTCTATCTCTCACACAAGGTGACGTTTTTGGTAGTGATAACTTTGGCTAGGAGGGTGTCAGAGCCACCTTACACTGTATTCCATAAGGACAAGGTTCAGCACACCCGGCTTTTCTCTCGAAGGTTGTCTCCGAGTTTCACATCAACCAGGACATCTTCCTCCCTGTTTTCTACCCCAAGCCGCACTTGAGCGGCAGGAGCAAAGACTTCACTCACTGGATGTCCACAAAGCACTAGCCTTCTACACTGAGAGAACGAAACTGTTCCGAAAGTCTGTCCAGGTATTCATTGCAGTGGCAGACAGAATGAAAAGTCTTCCTGTCTCTTCTCAATGGATTTTGTTGTGGATCGCATCCTGCATCTCTGAGTGCTACAACCTTGCAAGGGTGCCTGCTCCTTCGATCACTGTGCGATACACCAGGGCTCAGGCCTCCCACCCAGGAAATCTGCAGACCAGCGACATGGTCCTCCATACACAGTTTCACCACGCATGACGCAATCACCCCAATACTAATTTCTCCCCACTGTTACTCACACCTTCTTGTCAACTGTCTGTAATGGCCACTCTCTTACCACTTCAAAAGTTATTTTTCCTCCCTTAGTATTCTGCTGTTAATTGATTTATCTCGTTACCCTGACCTCACACTTAGTAAAGCAACCCCCATCCTTCCATGTATTTATACCTGCTCCTGTATTTTTTCACGTCGTGCTTCTGATGAAATGGGCTCTAGCCCACAAAAGCTTATGCCCAAATAAATTTGTTAGTCTCTAAGGTGCCACAAGGATTCCTCGTTGTTTTTATTTCGTTCAGAGTTATGAATATTTCAAAATTCTGAACAAGCTCCATTCCCGAGGTGTTTGTAATTCTGAGGTTCTACTGTATTCAATAAGCAGTTTACATACTATACTACACTACATTCCTGTTCAGCTGAATGACCTGGGGGACATTGCCAACTTTTGGGTCAATGGAAGTGCTATTAATTAACATGGGGAATGCACTCTGGATTCAGATAACTATCAGCTTATCAGATAGAGGGAATAAAGAGAACTGGAATTATATGGGGGCGGGGGAGTGTATGTATGTATATAAAAAAAAATTTTCTTTTGATGAAGCCATCAAGCCAGTCTGCAGGTGGAATCCTTGCAAGAGCAGCTGAACCTAGTGTCCAGACAGAGAGATGAAACTATGCTACAGCTTACCATGTCACAGGATCAGGTGAAACAGTATGCACTGTCACTGGCCAACCTGCAGATGGTACTAGAGCAATTCCAGCAGGGTAAGTTGCATCAAAAATCTTGAAGAAAAGATTGCAATGAACATTTTCAGTCAGTATAATAGTTGTGGTTTGGTGCATTGTTTTTAATTTTGGCGATCACGTAGATTTTAATTGCATTCAAGTAGATTTTAATTTCAAAATCTCAGTTTTACCTTTAATACACTTAGGGTGAAATTCTGGCCACATTGAAGTCAATCGTGAAAATACCATTGACTTCAGTGGGTCCAGAAATTTCACTGTTAGCGGTGCTGTATTTGGATTTCCATACCTTTTAGGTTTTGTGATGTATAGCAGTAAAACCTTGAGGATTAGAAAGTGTGAACTAACTGTAATTTTTTTTTTCCCTGTTAGAGGAGAAAGCCATGTATTCAGCGGAACTAGAAAAATACCAAAAACAGACTGCAGAATGGAAAAAAAAAGCTGAAAAACTAGAAGGGAGGGTTGAGTCTTTACAGGTGGGCTGAGAAGATTTTTAAATTATTGTATTAAATAATCCCGATTATTAGGTTTTAAATACCTTATTACACAGAAATATATTCGATAACACTGTTTATAAGTCATTAGTAAAATTTTTGACTGGTGGAAGGGAGGAGAAAAGGAGGGCAAGCTAGCCAATAAGGTGAAATTGTGCTGATTATCCATTTTCCTCATATGTTTAAAGTCCAAGTATTTAAAATAACAGTGATTAACATCTTTGAGTCTGAAATACTTTATTTTTGTCATCACAATAGATTATTGTGATAGTGACTTTCCTCTCCTTACAGGAAAGTTTAGGGGAAGCAAATGCTGCCTTGGATTCTGCATCAAGGCTGACCGAGCAGTTGGATCTCAAAGAGGAGCAAATTGAGGACCTTAGGAAACAAGGTAAACAAGTTGATTTTTTTTTTTTCTAAAAGTGTTCAAGAAATTGAGGAGATGGTGTGGTACTCTGGGAAAGTTAGCAAAGGTGTGCCCTAATAACTTCTTTGAGCATTGGTCCCTATGAATATTTCACTCTGGGATACAAACGTTCTCCATGCATCTGGGACTGGAAGAATCTTGTCCATTGGTCCATACCTGCTCCCTTGCTCTCCTTGTGATTCAAACCACAGGCATAAGGGGCAGTGCAGACCAATCATTTTTCCAGTTCCTCCTTACTGCCATATGATCTGTGATGGACCCTCCAGTGTCCAGAGCTGATCCTTCTCTTCATTCTGTAAATATTCGAAATAATATAAAATTTTGTGGGGTTTTATAGACTTTCTGCTAGCTAGTATTAGTTTTATTAGTATAGTTAGCTGTTAGTTAGAATCCCACTGCAATCCCTCCGGTACGCTCCTAAATCCCATACTGGGAAGGCTGGATTATGCCCAGGATACAAACCTTCAAAAACTGTTTCCTGTCCTTGCTCCTTTTCAGTCAATGACAACCAGCTAACGATGCCTTTATTTCCTCAAGGAAGCATATCTCCACTAAGTTCAGTATCTGCCACTGAGATAGTCCCAGACTAGGGGGACTCATTATACATCAGCCACAGTCATCGAAGAGCTTGCCTCCCTGCATGATGTCATACTCAGGAGCAGGAAGAAGCAAAGCTAAAGATCCTTTGTCTGAGTGGTCTTATGAGAGTAGGGAATATTCATAAACATAAAAGCAGATTCCTCTGTAAATCCACTGCAAGGAGAAGAGATACCTCCCTGACCTTGTCAGAGTTGGGAGAGTCTTTGGACCCAGGAACTTAGGCCCTCCTAAGCCACATGGCCATGATCAAAAGATGCATAGGAGCAGAGCTCCTTGTGAACGGAACTGTGCACCAATAGTGGCACCAGCTCAGACACTGACAAAATCTAAGCACTGGGACTCTCAGGACCCAGAACTGTTGTTGTTATCCATGAAGAGCACTCAAAGGGAGATACATTACCGGCACCCCTGTAATGATTCACCAACCACTAAGACTCTAGCCATGTCGACACCAACAGTGCCAGGTGATAAGACTCCATTATTCTCAAGGAGGTCAGAGACTTACATTTCTCTGGAGGATATGTTTCTCCTACCAGGTATGAAAACTCCCCTACTATTGGGGCCATCCTGACCAGGGAGATTATGACTTCAGGAGGAAGCAGGGTCTCTGAAACAAGTCCACCTTTCTGTTTGCTACCTGCAGCTTCAGTGGTACCACCACACCGTTGATGGAGATGGACCTGACTTTTTCATTGTTAGGAGAATCAAATATACTAGAGGAACTTTCATCAACTCCACTAAGAGAGATCAGTCCAGACAGGGGATCAGAAGTCTCCTGCAACCAGCCTCATCCACCCAACCTAGCATATCTTTCTCAGAAGCAATAGTACCCACTGCCATCAGGGCCTTCACAGCCTACATTTGACCCCTCCTACTTGGTGTTGGTACTTGGAGTCCATGCAAACGAGTAGGGAGTCATGTTACCCCTCCCCTCCAAGGGGTCAGTCAGAACCTCATCTGGAACCCACAGAAGAGGAAGGGGATGAGCTGGAATCGTCAATACCAACAGTGAGATGGTCACTCAGGCTTCACTCTCTCGTCCAGATGTCCATTGATAGTTCCAGGAGTTGCTATGGAGAGTGGCATAGGAGTTCCAGATCTCCTTAAAAGAGATCCAGGACACACTGCATAAACTTCTGGATATCCTACAATCCATGGATACTCAGTTGAATAGTGCTCCAGATCAGGGAAACCATACTGGAACTGGGTAAGACCCGTATGATATATGTGACATGTGCCCCTACCCCCAAGAGGGTAGAAAAACTGAGGGAGCGGAGTTCTTCTTCACCCATCCTGCCCCAAGCTGCTTGGTTGTTCAGGCAGCCACTGAAAGATCCAGGCAGCGTCACCCCAGGGTCACCCCTGCAGATAAGAGGCCAAATGCTTAGACCTTTTCAGGTGGAAAGTATTTATGTCTACTAGCCTCCAATTTGGAATATCAAACTACCAGGCTCTGCTGTTCAAGTAGGATTTTGTAAATTACATAAAGTTTCTGGGTTTCAGAGAGAAACTCCCTCAAAAAGATGAAGCTAAATTTCAAGCGCTTACAGATGAAGGCAAGTTAGTGGCCAGAACCTCTTTGCTGGTTGCAGCAGACATAGCATCAAGATGAATGGCAACTGCCCTAGTGATGTGCTGTCAATTGTGGCTACACACTTGAAGAGTCCCTAGAGAAGTCCAAAATACCACGGAGGACTTGTGCTTTGACAAAACCAGCCTTTTTAATGAAAAGATGGATGATTCCTTGCACTTGTTAAAGGACCCCCAGGGCAGCCCCTCCGTTCCCTGAATACACACCAATCCAGTAAAGATGATTTCATAAGCAGCAGTGCAAACATATGTCCTTTGTACACCCTTTTATTATTAGTGTTTGTATGAGCCACCTTGCAAACGGTAAAAGGTGCAATGATCTAGATTTGCTGCTCCTTCTACATCAGCTGCATCTACTCAACATCACCCCCTGCAAAAAAATATTTTTGACAGGACACTCAGAAGCTGTGAACTGATGTTGATGCCATATCCACCCAATTCCAAGGTTCACTTTGGTCACCTAGCCCAATTTTCCCACAATTGGAGAACAACAACAGACAGATGAGTGCTGGATATTATCCCTCCTAGCTATATCATTAAATGTATCTCTCTATCCCATTCCAAACCCTGTTCCCTATCCATCTTCAGGGATCACTATCACAAGGGGACTGTCCTGCAGGAGATTGTTTCCTGTCATAGGAGAGAGACTATCGAGAGGATGCCACCTCAGCATCAGGGAAAAGGATTCTATTTGAAATATTTTGTGGTCCCCAAGAAGGGAGAGTGGAGACCTATTCCTTACCTACTTCAACTCAGTGTTTTTGTTTGTAAACAGAAATTTTGCATTATCACAATGACATTAGTAATTCCATCCCTGGTCAAAGACACATAGTTTACAGCTCTTAATGTGAAAGATGCTTATTTTCATGTGGACATTCACCCTTTTCACAGAAGGTTTCTCAGATTTGTAGTGGGTCCTGACCACTACCTGTATAGAATTCTTCCATTTCGTGTGCAGCAGCACCCCACGGTCTTTACAAAAGTCTTTGCAGTAGTAGCAGCACAGTTACAACAGCTCCAGCATCCTCCCGTACTTAGACTGCTGGCTTCTGAAAGGCAGGTTGTCACAGAGTCACTGGGCCAATGCTCTGGAACTACTCCATACGAAGCCAGTCAGGACTCTCGGGGAGCGTGCCTCCTTTCTCTGAGCATACTGTTGCCAGGGTAAGAAGCTTACACAGCTTCGACCTTCTTGGGTCTGACCTCGGAGCATTCAGCATCCCCTTCAACACTGCATTTCCCACAGTGAGTCCACCCATGCGGGGCTCCTGGGGAAGCCAATGGGCCCTGCACCTCAACTCTTCAGTCAGCAGTGACTCTCAGCCAGCATGTAGAATGGAAGGGTTTATTAGTTGACAGGAAGACAGTGTAGAACAGAGCTTGCTATCATAGAAATCAGTGACTTTCAGCCAAGTCCATGTTGAGGAGTTGTGGGCCAGACAGCCAGGATTTCCCCTCTTCCAGTCTCCCAAGCAGACTGCCAACCTCCACCTACATGACCTCAGACACCCCCGTTGCTGCTCCTCCTTGTCTTTGTCTCGTTTCCCAGACAAAGAGTCACCTGGTCGTCACCTGGTTGTATTCCCCCTCCTGGGTCTCAGGTTACAGCACCAGTCATAGCATATGTGCAGGCAGCTGGAGCAGCCTCACTTGCCCCAGAGGTCTCAGCCAAAGTCACACACCCCTATTCTCAGCACTGATGTATTGGTGCAGCACAAAGGGAAACTGAGGCACGTACAGTATTCTTGCAAAACAGGAAAACTCACGTCCGCTCAATAGTAAGACTCACATACAACATAACAAGGGAAAATCCCCACTTCATACACAGGTCCCGACCAGAAGTCCTGGCACCAACTCCATTGCTGTTCCATCTCTTAACATTTCTGGGTATCCGCCTGAATTTGGAAAAATCTATTCTGACCCCTACACAGTCCGTAGAATATAGAGGAGCAACTCTGGACTTGAGTCAGGGCAAGGGCTTATTTTGCTACAGACCAATACGATGCCACAATTGATCTAATAAACAAAGTGATGTGCAACCATCAGATGTCACTTCAGGTATGCCTCACTCCTCTAGGGCATGTGGCATCATGTACTTATGTGAAGGGAAAAAGAAGGATCCAGGGAGCTACAGGCCAGTCAGCCTCACCTCCGTGCCTGGAAAAATCATGGAGCAGGTCCTCAAGGAATCAATTCTGAAGCACTTAGAAGAGAGGAAAGAGATCAGAAACAGTCAGCATGGATTCACCAAGGGCAAGTCATGCTTGACTAACCTAATTGCCTTCTACGATGAGATAACTGGGTCTGTGAATGAGGGGAAAGCAGTGGATGTGTTATTCCTTGACTTTAGCAAAGCTTTTGATGAGGTCTCCCACAGTATTCTTGCCGGCAAGTTGAAGAAGTATGAGCTGGATGAATGGACTAAAAAGTGAATAGAAAGCTGGCTACACTGTCAGGCTCAGCGGGTAGTGATCAATGGCTCCATGTCTAGCTTGCAGCTGGTATCAAGCGGAGTGCCCCAAGGGTTGGTCCTGGGGCCAGATTTGTTCAATATCTTCATTAATGATCTGGAGGATGGCGTGGACTGCACCCTCAGCAAGTTTACAGATGACACTAAACTGGGAAGAGGGATAGATACCCTGGAGGGTAGGGATAGGATACAGAGGGACCTAGACAAATCAGAGGATTGGACCAAAAGAAATCTGATGAGGTTCAGCAAGGACAAGTGCAGAATCCTGCACTTAGGACGGAAGAATCAATGCAGTGCTACAGACTTGGGGCTGAATGGCTAGGCAGTCATTCCGCAGAAAAGGGCGTAGGGGTTACAGTGGACGAGAAGTGGATATGAGTCGACAGTGTGCCCTTGTTGCCAGGAAGGCTAACGGCATTTTGGGCTGTATAGGTAGGGGCATTGCCAACAGATTGAGGGATGTGATCATTCCCCTCTATTTAACATTGATGAGGCCTCATCTGGAGTACTGTGTCCCATTTTGGGCCCCAGACTACAAGAAGGATGTGGAAAAATTGGAAGGAGTCCAGCGGAGGGCAACAAAAATGACTAGTGAGCTGGATCGTATGACTTATAAGGAGCGGCTGAGGGAACTGGGATAGTTTAGTCTGCAGAAGAAAAGAATGAGGGGGGTTTGATAGCTGCTTTCAACTACCTGAAAGGGGCTTCCAAAGAGGATGGATCTAGACTGTTCTCAGTGGTAGGAGATGACAGAACAAGGAGTAATGGTCTCAAGTTGCAGTGGGGGAGGTGTAGGTTGGATATTAGGAAAAACTATTTCACTAGAAGCGTGGTGAAGCACTGGAATAGGTTACCTAGAGAGGTGGCGGAATCTCCTTCCTTAGAGATTTTTAAGGTCAGGCTTGAGAAAGTCCTAGCTGGAATGATTTCGTTGGGAATTGCTCCTGCTTTCAGCAGGGGGTTGGACTAGATGACCTCCTGAGGTCCCTTCCATCCCTGATATTCTATAATTCTATGAAGTGATGCTGTTTGCCAGATTCCATTTCTGTTACCTACAAGCTTGACTCTAAACAGTATATATACCCTCAAAGTGAAGGCTTTGCTGGCATGGTGGAAAGACCCTCAATGTGTATGCATAGAGAAACACAGAATGGTAATTACAGATACTCCCTTTATATAGATGATCACAGAGCACAAGGCACTTGAACACCTTGGGAAACTAGAGTGCACATAAATCTTCTGGAACTAAGAGCGTTCTGAAGCTTGCATGTCATTCTTACCACTCATATGATCCTCATATATCCTGACAATGCCAGACAAAATTATGACAATGTTCTACATAAACAAGCAGAGGGGGCAAAATCCACCCACCGTACATAGAAGCGGTCAACTTATGGAATTGGTGTACTGGGAACCACATTATGCTGTCATTGCATCTACTGGGTGCCCACAATTCACTGGGAGACAGCCTCACCAGACATTTTGCCACTGATCATGAATGGGGACTACATGACTCAGTGGTGAGCAACATCTTCACTTAGAGGGGATCCCCTTCTTGAGATGTTTGCATCCCAGGTGAGCAGGAAGAGTGACATATTCTGTTCCATGAGACTTCAGGGACGCAGCTCTGAAGGAAATGCTCTCCTGTTGTCCTGGACAGGCCACCTGAGGTATGCCTTTCCTCCCATTCTGCTATTACCTCAGGTTCTATGACAGAGCGCTAGTGATTCTCATTGCTCTCAAATGGCCCAGGCAATTGAAAGCTAATCATTCTTTCACTCGCCTAGTGATGTCAAGGGTCTGATTAAAACCTTCACCAGTGATGAAACCAACCCCACAATGGGAACTCATCTTCATATTCTCAACATTGACTAGGCCAGGGGTAATCAATTATTTTTAGTCAAGGTCCAAATTTATTGGTCAAGGTCCAGATTCCAGAGAAAATAATACAAAAATAATAACAATAATGATAAGTAAATACAAAGATTTTATGGTCCATTTAAAAGCATCTAGCTAGCAGCCTGGATTTAGTCCATTATCTGCCTATTGACTATCCCTGGACTAGACCGTTTGAGCTGTTAGCCATGTTCCACTTGTCCATAAAAGTTGCCTTCTTGGTTGCCCATCATGTCTGCTAGAAGAGTAGGTGAACTCAGGGCCCTGGTGGCTGATCTACCATATGCTGTAGTTCACAAAGACAGTCTCGCTATGGTTGCACATAAAATTCACCCCTGAAGTAGTTTTAGACTTCTGCATAAATCAGGCGATACACTTATTTGTGGGTTTTTTCTGAAGCCTCATATCACCAATGAAGAGAGCAGACTTCATTCCCTCGATGTGAGACGTACATTAGCATTTTACCTGCAAAGAATAAAAAAGATCAGAATGCCCCCTAGCTTATTTGTTTCTATACCAAAATGAATGAGAGGGCAAGCTTTATTCTCTCAAAGTATCCCTAAGTGCATCTTGGGTTGTATCTCCTTTCCTACAAAAGCAGCCTCAGTAGTTATTTTATGAGGTATCCTTACTTATATTTGCAAAGCAGCAATGTGGAGCTCTAGCCATACTTTCATGAGATACCACACCCTCTTCAAGCCTCCACAGATGATTAATCCTTTGGGGTGGCAATCCTACAATCCTAAACTGCTTGCAGCTTTGCACCCTCTTCCTACCTCAATATTGCTTGTGAATCATACACGGTGGAATACAAACAGGGGTGAGCACTCGAAGAAGAAAAGGAAGTTATCCTGTTGTCACTGGAGTTCTCTGAGATCTGTGGTCCCTGTCTGTGTTGCACAACCCGCCTTCCTTCCCCTCTGCTTCAGATCTTTAAACAATTTGTAGCAAAGAGAGAACCAGAGGTGGTTGGTCTGCACCATCATGGGGTTCTCAAACTTCATTGCACTGCCACTTCTGATAACAAAAATTACTACATGACCCCAGGAGGGGGCCAAAGCTTGAGTTCTTCTTCAAGTGCTTGCTCATATCCATTCCAGTAGGTGTGCGCGCGCCGCGTGCACGTTCGTCGGAGACTTTTACCCTAGCAACACTCGGTG
>NC_133772.1:123068870-123335329 GCF_003597395.2 Chelonoidis abingdonii | reverse complement strand
AAGACTATTAAGAATTCAAGCCCCGGACCAAAAAGAGAGGGACTTCGCCTTAAACAGTTGCTCATGACCGGCAGCGCTCACTCACCGTCCTCGGCACCGGCCCGCGCACCAGGGAACAAGCGCCTCCTCGGCACTGCATCATACGCCCTCGAAGAAAGACACCTCACCAAGTCTCCGCGACCTACTCCTGCTCTGAACCGCTCGCGCTCTCCGAGAGGCAAGAAGCGTAAGCCTCCTTGGCCACTACCACCAGCCCCGCATCAGAAGCGTTGCCCACAAACAGACCGCCGGCCACGACTGCCTCTGCCGCAGCTCGAGTCTGTTGCATGTTGGATTCCGCCCCCCCCCGGGGGGCGGGCGGGGCGGCCCATCGGAAAGGGCCGTCGGAGTCGTGCCTATTGCTCCCCGGCGGTGTGCCGCGGTTGAGCTTATTGTCCTTCGACCCCGGAGACGTTCTTCAAAAACCGCACGAGACTCGATTGCAGAATGACAGAGCCTGAGCTGCCTCGACCGGCCGGTGCGAAGATCCCCAATCTCTGGACAGCCGGCTATCTTGAGGACCCTACCTCCACACAGACACCGGGACTTCGTTCCAGGTCAGTCACGGCAGACGTCCGGTCTCACCATCGCCTCCAGATCCGGCGGCCGACTCCACGTCCCGGTACCGTTCCTTCAAGATTGGACGTAGTCGCGTGGGTACCGCTCAAGGTCCCGATCACCATCAAGGCAATTACTGGCGCCGTTCCAGATCTCGGCACCGCTTCCGCCTGACACCGCACGTCCGCCAACGATCTCCGGCACGGACGCTCTCGGCACTGGCCGACCTCCCGGCACCCGCGCTGGTAGGCAGGTCCCGTCGCATTCGCGGCACCGGCGGGACTCCAGGTACCGCTCCCCGGCACCACCGACAGGACCAACTGGACCTAGAGAGGATCATCTCACACTCTCGCCCGCCTTGGCCATCCGCAACCATCCGTTTCCTCCATGCCGACTCGCATCTTATGATTTGACACTCAAGGACCTTCAGCCATGGCCCTTTGGACTCCTGGCTTACCACCAGAGCCAGGGCGTCACCAGCCACGCCTCGCTCTGTTCCCTCCGACAAAAGGGCACCGGGAGTCCACGGTGAGCAGACCACCCTCCGAAACTGTGGAGCAAGCTGCCAGCCCGGGAACACGGCCTCACCTGAACAAGCCGTAGATTGCCCCACAGGACCAAGAGTCTCTTCAACCTTTGGTCCCGGAGTCTCAGGGCATCTTCTTCCCGACGAGGCTGTGGCGGGGAAACATCTACATCAGGGCACCGCCCTATCGCCTCAGGGCTCACCCAGGGACCTACTACGCCGGGTTGCCTTTAAATATAACTTACCCGAGAGGAGGTCCCGAGGTGGATGACCCAGTGGTCAGCATCCCCCCCATCCGGCGGAGGCCCCACACGCGTAGCGCTCCCCTTCATTCGTTCCATCCAGGCACGAGCCGATACAATCTGGCAGACCCCGGCTTCGGTGCCTCCCACGCTAAAGGGTGAGCGCAAATACTGGGTCCCGTCCACAGGGTACCGAATACCTCTATGTCCACCCTCCGCTTGCTCGTTGGGTCCAGTCAGTCAACGAGCGGAGAGCGGCATGGCCAACACAGCCCCTGCGCCCCAAGTCTAGAAGAGGCCAGCGCATGGACTCCTGGGCAGGAAGATCTATTCTCTTGGGGGTCTTCAGCTCCGAGTCGCCAATCAACAGGCGCCCTACTTGAGCCGTTACAGCTTCAACACTTGGGAGGCAGTGAAAATTTACGGGGAGCTTCTCCCCACAGGGACTTCCCGCCAGGAGTTCTCGGCGCTCCTACAGGGAAGGACAAAAGTGGCGAGGAAAACCCTTTTTTCCCCTTCGGCCTCCTAGATGCAGCGGAACTCTGCGGCTACAATCTTGCATCAGGTCCTATGAGGGTATTTCGTGGCTGCAGCCGTCCGGGTTACCACCGGAGCTCAGTACCGATACAGGACCTACCCTTTGACGCCCCCCTCACGGCCAGGTCTCTTCTCAGAGTAGACAGACCCTCACCTCCAAGTCTAAAGACAATCGCGTAATAATGCGCTCGCTGGGGAATGCACACGCCGCAAACTCAAAGGCGGCCCTTCCGTCCCCAGCCCCGACGGTCTACCCCCCAACCTCGGCGAGTGACAAGACTTCTCCAGGCGTAGAGCAGACTCTCGTAGACGCCAGTCTGGCCCTCAAGGGCGGTAACAACTCCGGTCCGCAGCCAAAACACCGGCGGGACCGGAAACCCCTAGCTTTCGAAGTGCGCTCGAGAGCACCGACCTATTCCTCCCAGAATCCGCGTCAGTTTTTCCAAACCGCGCTCACCCTTTCTTCCCTGCCTGGTCCAGCTAAACATCAGGACCGGGTCCTCAGCACGTGGAAGGCGGCTACCGTCTTCAGTTTATTTCGACCGACCGCCTTACCCAACCCTCCCTCCTCGCCCCCTTCAGGACCCCTCTACGAGCAACCCTCCTACAGGAAGTTTCGAAGCCCACATTGGCGGCCATAAGAGAGGCTCCAGAGGCCATTTGAGAGCAGAGGGTTCTATTCCAGTACTTCCTGAATCTCCAAGGCGAAAGGCGGCCTCCGTCCCACGGTTAAGACTGCGGAGCTCTGACAATATATCAGGAAAGCTCAAGTTCCAACATGGTATGCCTGGGATAAACATTTTCCTAATCCTCCGACCCGGAGATTGGTACGCTGCTCTCGACATGAAGACGCAATATTTTCATATCGCAATCTACCCACCGCACAGGAGGTTTCTTCGTTTCGTAGTGAACATCATCACTACCAGTTGCGTTCTGCCCTTCGGCCCTCCCGCCCTCGAGTTTTACCAAGCGATGGCGTAAGTTGCGGCCTACCTCCGTCGTCAGCCACATCATCTTTCCCTACCTCGACGACTGGCTGATTCGAGGGGCTTCCGAGGCCCGGTGACCGGGCACGTCAGTCATCAAAACTGTTCTCTTCGTCTAGGATTGAAATCATCAATCTAGCACAAATCCATCCTCCCGACCAGGAAATAGAATTCATAGGAGCGCTGCTGGAACTCGTAAATCGAGCAACAGCCAGATGCTTCTCAAAGATTCACATCGATAGTTTCTCCTCGTTCAGGGGCTCCACGCTTTTCCCACTATCACTGCACGCACCGTTCCTAACCCTCCTCGGTCACATGGCTGCGTGCACTTTTGTGACAAAGCCGGAGACTACGCTGCGCCCTCTGCAAAACTCGTGGCTCGCCTCAGTCTTTTCGGCCAGCAGGGATGCCTCTGCCGACATGATAGTCACAATACTGTCACACTTACTGGGCTCCCCTCAACTCGGTGGCTGGACCCCGCGACCCTGGCTTGCGCCGGTCCGGCCGTTCAGCGCCTCAACCTCTCGATATCCCTGACGACGATGCTCCGCTCTGGGTGGTGGTGCGCACACTCTGGGTCCATCTGACAGACCCAAGGGCTTTGGTCCTTACCAAGACCCAGCTACACATCAAGTCGCGAATAAGGGCGTCCGGTGCATGGCCAGGCATTTGCGAGCAGTACACAGTGGCCGTCGTGTTGCCATTCACGTGACCAACACAACGGCCTATGATATATAAACAAGGCAAGGAGGGAACAGCATCTACTCCTCTTTGGCGAAGAGGCACTACAACTGTCGGGAATTTGTATAGCGCGATCAACTTGATAGCTCCTCCTCCCCGGCGGTCGGAATACTCCTAGCGACGCCTGAGCACCGATCGTTCCTGACACACAAATGGCCATCCGTCCCGGACAGTTCTGTTTTCTGTTTTCGGAGGTCGGGGCCTTTCCCCAGAAGACCTATTCGCGCTCCAGGAGAACAGGAAGTGTCAGATGTTCTGCTCCCTGCAGGCCGCTCCCGGAGGCTCCCTCGACGCCTTTATCTCATTCCCTATGGACAAGGTCTCCCTGTAGCGTTCCACTCTTTCCCTTATCCACAAGGGTCCTGCTCAATGGCGCAGGACAAGGCAAGTCTGATCCTGATGCACTCCGCATGGCCGAGACAGGATTGGTACACCATGCTGCTCGACCTGTCCCCTGACGCCCCAATTTACCACTACCTCTCTCACCCGGACCTTATAATACACAAGACTTGCAGCTTCGTCACCAGACCTCACGTCCTACCCCTGACGCGATGGCTTCTGCTGCGATTGAACAGTCTGAGCGCCAGGTGCTCCACTGAGGTTTCAATAAGGTCCTTTTTGGAGCAGGAAAACCCTCTAACACAGGCGACTTCTCTCGCAAAGTTGGAGCGATTCTCCATCTGTGTACACGGCAGTCCATGGGTCCGCCTGATGCTGTTCCAGTCTCTTGTTGTCCTGCGACACTTGTTGGTATCTCAAGGGCCAGGGCCTAGCCACTCTCTCCATTAGGTCCATCTAGCCGCAATCTCCCGAGCCTCCATCCTGGAGAGTCCGGTACTTTCCACCTTTTCACACCCCATCGTTTTCAAGATTCCTAAGGATGGGAGAGACTGTACCCTCCGGTTAGCCCCTTCCCCACGTGGGATCAACCTGGTGCTTCTAAATCACGGGGGCCCCTTTTGAGGCCAGTGTTAGCAACCTGCTCTTGTACTTTATCTGGTCATGAAAGACGTCCTTCCTGGTAGCTATCCAACCTCTGCAGACGCGTATCTGAGCTCCGTGCGTGTCGTGGACCCAACCTTACACCATCTTTCACAAAGATAAGGTCAAGGCTAAAATCACACCCAGCCTTTCCTTCCGAAGGTTGTCTCACATTTCAGTTTAATCAGATATTTTCAGCCAGTCTTCTTCCCGAAGCCGCACACATCGCGCCGAGACCAGCAGCTACACACCCTGGATGTCCGCCGGGCCCTCCGGCGTTCTACACGCAGGACTAAAGCCTTCAGACGCTCGCACCTGTAGATTGCCCACGATCGCAGGGCAAAAGAAAATGCAAACTTGTTATTTACCAGGGCGTGCACTGGCAATAACTATATAGGTAAGACGATGCAAGGGGAAGTGATGGGTCACGAGGCAACTGCAGACACTCACACAACTAATAATTAATCATTTACATTTACTGGGGATAGTTACAAGGTGAACGGGAGAGCTCTGTAATGACTAGCTAATAGAGCTAACAAGACCTAAAACACACAAATGCCTAAATATCTACTGCACATATTTAAAACCAAAATGCGCATTTAGTATAACTCTGATATTACTATACAACCAACACATTGAGACCGGCAACGTAGAAGCTCTATTGAAACACGTGAGCTGAGAGAGAGCTTCGAAGGTGATCAGGCTCGTGTTACGGCATACACCGGCATACACGGGACTCGTTTCTCCTCTCCCCCGCTGCACATGGCAGGGCAACACCCTAAAGTACTACACTAGTGACATCACAGAAGGTCATAGGGACGGCCCAAAAGCTGTTGTGTTCGCCTCTGAATTGGCAAAGCAATGTTTACACCAACATAGAGTCTCTTGTATGCGAGCACAGGTTGCCAAAGGTCTGGCTTCGCCCCCAAAGAGGTGGTAATGTATATGTTAGTTAGGAAATAGGGTCTATACCAATTACTGAATGATAAAAAGAAGAGACAGGGCAAATACCGTCTGGCAAGTGATACAGGAATGCAGACAGGGCCCATTCTAACAGCCCAATTATCATAGGTAGTGGCGGAGCGTATGAAAGTCTCCCTATAACGTCCCAGCGAATTTCCACATGGTAACATCTTGTATTGACATCTATGACTACCCACATCCCAATTGGCCGAATCAACCGCCCATTCTACTCGGGCTCCGATCCTCGTCTGACTGCGCTTTCCTGGCCAGGTCCCCATCCAGGACATATGCGGGCGGCACCTGTGTCTCTCGTTGCCACACCTTAATCGCACTGATCCGCTGGTTACCAATCTAAAGACCGAGGTGCGCCTTCGTTCAGCGTCTCTCTTCCACAACGTCTCACTCCGGACCCCACCGCCTAGCGTAAGCTTGGAATCACCACTGGAAGGATATAGCAAGCACTCGAGAAGAAAAGACGGTTATCAACCTTGTAACTGGTTTGTTCTTGAGATGTGTTGCTCATATCCATTCCACACCCGCCCTCCGTCCCCTCTGTCGGAAGTAGCCGGCAGAAGAACTGAGAGAGCGGTCGGGCCGCGCAGGCGCTATATATCAGGCGCCATGACGGCGCCATTCCAGGGGGCGCGCCTGCCGGCCTGTCGTGACCACCAAGTGTTGCTTAGGCTAGGGGTAAAGTCTCCGTTAGATCTCCGACGAACGTGCACGCGGCGCGCGCACACCTACTGGAATGGATATGAGCAACACATCTCGAAGAATAACAGTTACAAAGGTGAGTAACCGTCTTTTCCGCCACCCAGGGCAGGGGGGATGAGGCGGGGGAGCCAAGTCAAAACTCTGCTGCTCGACGCAGAAGGGCCAAAGCCCAAGGGCTTCAGCCCCAGGCGTGGAGTCCGTAATCTGAGACCCGCCACCCAGGGATGAATCCCTCGGACTTCGGCTCTGGGCTGCAGGGCTCGGGCTTTTGCTCCAGTCCCAGACCCCAGCAGGTCTAACACCAGCTTTGGTGACCCCTTTAAAACAGGGTCACGACCCACAGTTTGAGAACCACTGCCTTATATCATTGTTACAAAGCACAAGGAGAGCAAAGACATAGGCATAGACCAATGAACACTGCTTGCAAATTCTACCAGTCCCAGGTGTGTAGAGTGTATGCATAGCCCACAGTAGAATACAGGTAGCAGCCATGCATATTGGGTTATAATAAGGTAACTTCCCTTTTTTCCTCTTGTGAAGTAAAAGAACAGATTTGTGCCATCCTTGACAATCTTTAATTTTTTCTTATAAACTAATGATTTGAAGGAAGTTTATAGATCTTTTATTCGTAATCTCCCACCAGGAGAAGCCGTTTGTATTTAGACTTCTTTCTAAGATACCTGTGCCCTTAAGTGAGTTTTGTCACCTTCTTTAAAGCTTGTTTTTAAGGTGCTCAGATGTGACAGTGATGAGTGCCATAAAAATATCTTAGCTATAAATAGTTTCCATAATAAAATATGGATATGCAAATAGAACTTGACTTATTTCCTTTCTCCTGGAGCTTCAGCTTTTTCTTGAACATTCACTGTTTTTCTGTTGTGTTTATAATCCCGGGTCTGTGTTTTTATCCTGTTTAAAAAATACTGTGTCTTTGATATAAGTTGTATTTGGAAGTTTTGATCTGAATTAAGTAGTTACAAAGTTAATAATAGCAGAAGAAAAATGAAAGGTAAATATAGAGACGAGAGAAAGATGTGCTCAGTTGAGATTTGAAATGAGATGAAGAGGCAGTGAGGCAGAGAAGTAGATGTTCCTGGTAGCAGAAGTTGAACCAGCAGAGGTGAGATTGGATGGAGGGGCATTCAGGAAGGTAGTGACTGACATTAGAGTAGAAAAAGGATATGATGTGTTATGGTTTGACATCTGTGTGGCAATAGGCAAAAAGCAATTTATATTCATACTTTCTGCTTGTTTTTTTAATCTTCATAATAAAGCGTCAGGTCACCTCACATACGCCTAACTCCCATTGATGTCAGTGGGAGATATGTGCCTATATCAGAGACTATATTTTCGGATCTGATTTCACCTGTTTTGGAATGCAAAATTCTTGCTTGCCCTTTTGTTTAGAAAGATGTCTTGAACATATTCTTAGATTAAGTACTCTAAATGTTGATAAATGTTGTTATACTGTACTTTTATTTTTAAGACAAAACTTGGCCAGACAGTGAAGGAGTTTGCCAGGAGAAACAATTTTGAAAAAGATAAATGGCTTTTGCTTTATGACTGCACTTAGACATGAATCGTGTAAAGAAGAGTTGTGTGGCTTTTTCTTCCATAAACAAGCTGGAGATTGATGATTCATTGTCATAAAGTTTTAACATTAAAACAATGTTAGGAAACCTTAAAAGGCACAGTAACATCTTAGTGAAAATTATCAAATCTACTTTTTCGTCTGTCTTATCAGCACATTGTATGATACAGTCTCAAGTTCACAAAGTGAAAACTTAAGTTGTGAAAATTTAGGTATTTATATATGGCAAACAAACATCAGTAAGGCTAGATTGTGAGAATACTAGTTTTAAAATAGATGCCTTTGATGCAATTCAAATAATTGCTATATGAAGAAATTTGGGTTCATTTTGTTTTTATTTTCTTGTTGAATTAATTTTTGTTGCCATCAGAGTGGTCTGATAGCATCAAACGTGCTAGCTCTCCTACACAGCTCTATCAGTATAACCCAGTCCTGACCTGTTATCTCTTCTACTTTAGTCATGTTTCCTTCTTGAGGCAAGATTTATAGTTATGCCATTGCCTCAAGTTTTATGATGATTTTGTGATCTGAACAAATACCTACAAATAATTAAGGGTACTGAGTTTGTTAAATAATCCAGCCCAGTTTTAAACCTTTTTTTCCAGGCATGAGGGGATGTTCTGTACCTGTCTTGTTACCTTTTCCTTCTCTTCTTTCTTGCTCTCCTGACCCATCCCTCTTCTGTCCAGGTGCCCTAGTCCAACCTGCTTTGCTATTACTCTACTTGCGTGCCCTGCTTTCAACCTACCCAATTCACTGCATGGATTCAGGCTTGATATGAGAGTCTAGGGGTAGGAAGAGAGCCGGAAGGTGCCCATGTTAATTAGTGTCTGAAGATGAGTGGATGGCAAAAGATCACTTGTGCCCTGCAGTCACTAGGAGCTCTTGGTTTTTCTCATTCTCTTCCCCCTTTCAAATGGAAATTATTGGAAGATCCTTCTTCTTTTGAGTTTCCCTGGGGGAAGGAGCCCAGAGTGTCTCGTCGCACCCTGTAAGGTAGCTTCTGCTGTTGAGCAGTGAACATATTCATCTGATTCCTACTGCTCATTTTAAAACTTTTTGGTGTTTTTATTTTTTTGTTCCTCATCTGCACTGATCAACTCATTCTTTCCCCTTAAAACAAACTTTTCATTTTAAAGCAAACAGATAGAAAAGCTTGGGGTTAGAGAGGAAGTAGGAGTGCAAAGTAATTTGGCAACTCTCAGCTATTTCAGCAACTATTCTCCAGAAAAGCTGTGACTTTTACTAGTTCACTGAATGAGTAAAAGCAGCAAAGAGTCCTGTGGCACCTTATAGACTAACAGACATATTGGAGCATGAGCTTTTGTGGGTAAATACCCATTTCGTCGGATGCATCAGATGCTTTAAATGAGTATTTACTCAAATTCCAGTTGTGTGTGTGCAAAACTTGGCCTCCTGTGGGCAAAGTTAGGGGCATTTTCCCAAGTCCACATATGACTTTTACAATGTAAATTAAACGTCAAGCTGCAACATGAAGATACAGCTAGTTACCTTTTTTGGTTTGAGTTGAACCATCTGTATATATAGCTTGATTTTCAGTACAGTAATTCCTTGTGAAACTCTCCCTGACACTAAGGACCAAATTGAACCTCGGCATAAGCAGACAAAACTCCCCCTCCTGTGGGAGGGTGTGCTCATGCCAGGGTGAACTTAGTCCCATAGTTTTGCATTTGGTGATTGTGGTAGTGGAAAGGTTGGTAGGTCTCAGTAGGTTTGAACTTACAGGCAAGGTTGGATCTTAGTATAGTTTCAAGCAATAATATGATATTTGCAGTGTTGTTTTAGCCATATTGGTCCCAGGATGTGAGAGAGACAAGGTGAATGAGGAAATATTCAAATCTCAGGAAGAGCTCTGTGTAACTCAAAAGCTTGTCTCTTCCACCAATAGAAGTTGCTCCAATTAAAGATACTACTTCACCCACCTTGTCTCACTCAATGTGATATAAGCAGTTTAGTTTAAAAACTTGATGCGTAAGGGAAACAACATTTTACTTGGTTAGAAGTACCTATCAAATAGTAGATTTTTTTTATTTATTTTTTTCAGAAAAGGCTCTCAGTTTTTTAACATGTTATTTATTCAAGAAAACATATGATGTCCTGTTGAAAATGGGCCAAATACATTCCCAGACACAGCTTTGTTAGCCAAATCTTTTGAAGAATTTCTTTATGGATTTTTTTGGCAGGAGAACTGATATTTAATGGGAAAATATAAGACATACCAGATGCAGTTTTTTGAATTGCCTTAAATGGCTAACAGATTATTGGAGACTGTCAGAAATGTCTCGTTTACAGCAATCCATGCTGACTTTTGGCTAAGGTCTCTTCTGCTATGCGCTCTTTTCATACCCATGAAATAAATGATTAAATTGTATTCAGCTGTGAAATTATACTTGTGATGTCACAATACTTTAGAAGGAAATATATTTCCGAGATGGGGACTGATTATAAAACAGTTTATTCACTCTACAAATGAGTATAGATGTGTAATAGCCATTAAAACTGACCCTTATTAAACTTATGATGGAATATGGCTATTAAAGTGACCCTTAGTGAGCTCATGATAGAATAAATGTTTTGACAAAAGTAGAATAATATATTTAGCAATAATATTTTCACTTTAAAAATGTATTGGTAATGTTTGTATTGACTATGAGGAATAAGTTTTGAGATGAACAGTTGAAAAATAATGTAGTCTAAAGCAACACCATTGAGTTGAAATCTGTTCAATTTAAAAAAAAAAAAAAGAGAGGGGAGCAGTTAAAAGGTAATTTCAGATCTATACCTGCTCCTGAGTTTTTTCAATTTTCTTGTTTTGTAATCACATTTTTCAATTTTTTTAAATGATTTTCTCTTCCCTGTTCCTCTCTGAAAAACCTACACAACATACTAACTCATATGGCCCCCAGAACTGTCATCTTTTCTTAACATTTCTTTCTTTAAACTTTGGATTTGTGGAATCCCACATATTAAGTTATTTTATATAAATTATGCTTCTTTATATCTTTAAAACCTTGATTTTAAAAGCAGTGTTATTTTTCTGTCCCCCCACACCCTTTTGTGTCTAGCATTTGCAAAATATTGGAATTTGCAAGTGTGTGTTTGTATTTAAGCAGCCATTCTCTGGCACTTTACGCATCAGGATGGTTCTCTGATCTCATCACATCCTCAAAGTTTGTTAATGCTAATATGTGGGATTTCTCAATATACCCTTGTATTCAGAGTGTAATCGATACTGATGTTCAATAATGAATCTGATTATTAGAGTGGGTGTGTGTGTGTGTAATTGTGAAGAGAGATTAATCAATCTTTACTTTGTTTTGAATAAAAAGACTAATCCTTATGCCTCTGGAGTAAGGTTTTTTTAAGCATTACACTAGTTACTTTCTTTCCTCCTTGTACTCTATAAAATTCAATTTGTGACTCACAATTATTACAGTTGTACTTGGAGTCCTCAAACAGGTTACATTAGAACATATCAGTTTCACAGCTAAGGTCTTTGATGTATATAGAAAGTCCTGCTGAGGGTGGCATGGGAGTTATTATTGTTAATTGAGAAAACCCCACTGTGCCAATGTGGTTGTGGGCAGAATTTTATAAAGGATTACAAGCCATGTGGAAATTAGAGTGAAATGTTTTTCCATGTATGTCAGATGATTTGTAACCAAAAAAGGTAGATAAAGTTATGCTCCCCCCCCAAAAAATATATATTTATGTATTGATAGTAATTCATAGGAATTTTACCTACATATTTTAGTGATTGGGGCTTGTAGATGTCCATATCTCAGCTTCTTAATACAGAAAATATTGGATTTAAATTTAAAAAGTTTACTTAAAATTTACGAGTATAATTTGAAATGGTCTGACATATACAAACACATGAGCAAGGGGAACCTCCTGCAAGGGTAGATTAACCTGATGGACATTTCCTACAGGATTGAAGGTGATAGCCACTCAACTCTGCAGAGGAAGGGAAGGAAAAGTTCCTGGTCTCTGTTAGTGTTACTTGAGAGTGAAATCCATTTTACCACAGAGGCTCTGCATGAAGCTCCTGTGCCCCAGTTAAGCCTTTATGTGTGGTACGCAGAGATTTGTACCTGCCCTTTGCATTAGTTTAACTGTAACCCTGAGAGAATACATCTTGCAAAATTCATACTTGGCAATCATTTTAACCCTAGTCAGGGGAGAAGACCTCTCCAGAGTCGTTCATGTTGTCAGGGTGTTTGTCAAGGTGGTCAGCTTCAGTATAATCTAGTCAATTGTCCATGTAGCTGAAGTGGCTAAGAGATTCTCTGCCACTGAGGTGAAACTGACCAATGAAACCTTGCGGAAAGGGCATTCCGGTATCCTGTGTGTTGGTGAGAAATGTAAACTGGTCAAAGATTGATCCAAGTGGTGCTCGATCTGCAAAGAGGCCATTTTCCTTTGGGATTTGCCATGATTATGAGAGGAGAAGAAACCACCAGAGTTTAGCATCTAACACTACCATTTAGCATCTAATACTACCCTGGAAATATCTTTTAGTTCCTAAGCAATTGTCAACTTTTTCTTAAATCCCAAAACATTTTGAAAGTGAAGAAGTTGTCTAACAATTACTGTACTGTTTTATTGTGCAAAAAATCTTTAATTTATCTAATATCAGCTCTTTTTGATTCCATATTTTAATATAAGTTTATGAGTAGGAATCTTGGCATGTTTTCTCACAACATTAATGTTGAATAAAATGGTTTTGTTGTGTGAATTTTCTTAGGGATTTATTTTTCTCTCATAATATTTTAGGAATTCATAAGCTATTTTTATCAGCTTATGAATGATGAAGGTGATGGAAGGTCAAACAAAGTCCAGGATACATTTCCATAGGGTGGTTAGGTGATTGTATGTGTATAAGAAAAGGCAAGCGGTTGAGTTATATGTAATACTAGATGCATAGAGAAATGGATACCATTAAACTGTTTAGGAAGAATGATGATCATAGCAACAAAAGGACTAAATCTGATGCCTATTTGGTCTGTATGAAATGAATCACTGTTCTTGGTAACTTTCATACTGGACATATCAATCACAAAGCCACACTGTAGTTGACCATTCTGCCTATGATTTCCACTCAGCTGTGATCCAGCAGATCAGGGTATTGCATCACAACAACCATTTGGAACATGGAGCTGGCAAGTAGGAATTCAGGATAGCGGATAAAGGTCCATTTTTGAAACTTTTTTATTTAATTCCATAAGTATTGATAGGTATATCGTATGATTTGCAAATTAAATAAATAACAGCTTTTGGCCCTCTCATTTGTCCCTCAGCTCCGTGTGTCAAGGAAATTTCATGGTATCTGTGATGTTCCAGTCCAACCATTTTAAACTGAATTTTCATACTTCCAAAAAGCCATTTCAGTCTCTCTTTTCATCATAAGGGTTATTGGCATAATGGACCATGTAAGTGTGCTGATCCTGGAGTGCATGCACATGTTTCAGCACCCTGTTCTGCGGCTTGGGACAGTGGCTGAGTTAGGTGCTGGCAGCCCAGGGTTGCTAAAGAGAAAAAGAAGAAAGACCCAGGGCCAGAGGAAGGACCCTGGTGGGGGGCTTGCGTGCCAAACAGATGGGACTGCCTGGTGGGAGGTACCTACAGAAAGCAAAGATTGAAGCTTTATTGATGAGAGGCTGTAGGTCCAGACAGTTGGATCTGGTTTTTGGGAAAGAATGCTGGAGTCCGTGAAAGTTTGTTTTGCATTGAGGTGATGTTGAACTGTGAAGTTACTTGAATAAACCAAACCCCGAAAAGGGATGGAACTTCTCATGAGAGTCTGGGTGCACTTGGAAGCTAAAAAGGCAGCACACACATGACCAGATGACATACACTGACCCTGTTACAGACCAGAACACACCATAAGAGTCATTGCAGTCTTGTGTCAAACTGGCAGTCTGCAAAATTATACCTGGAAATTGAGATAAAGTAAAATGCAAATAAATGTTTCAGTTACACAGTGTGAGAAAATGGCTCTAAAAGTGCTAACATTTCCAAGTCTGTTGGGGTATCAATAGCCATTTATGGCTAATTCAGGAGACCCAGTGGGGTAGGTTTGGGTATTATGGTGGCCAAAGTGGTTTCTTAGTTCATATTCTACACTATATAAGATTTCAGATAGGACTGAAATCATACCTAGAATGTACTGAAGCAGCTCATGAACTGTTGCATAAGATCTTATTTCCCAGCTTTAGTTAATTTAACTGCAGCTGAACAATTTACCAAGCCTCATGGAGTGGATTTATATCCTACTGTCTGTGCTTTGGCTCACTTTGCACTGAATGTGCTGGGTATTTTAGCTCATATTAAAATATTAAATACCTTATTAAGTGAACACTTTCCAAATACATCATCTTTATTTAAAAAAAAAGCTTATTTTAATAATATTGATGCATTTTATTTGAAAACATATGTGTATATAACTTTGAAATGTATATTATCTTAAAATTGTCTATTTTAGTTAATTTACAGTGAAATTACATATTAATTCTCTAGGTGAGATCAAACAAGAAATGTTAGAAGATGCACAAAACAAACTAATGAATCTTATAAACAGCACAGAAGGGAAAGTAGACAAGTAAGTGACTTTTTTCAATTGATGTAATTATAAGTTATTTGCTCTTCATCCTATACATCCCTTCTTAAAACTACACTAACAGAATAAGAATAGTAGTCATGGTGTAGATTTAGGTTTCTCCATAAAATCTTTCAAAAAATAGTGAATTCTTGCATATTTTCCATTGTACAGTCATTTTAAAGCTTAGTTTTGAAAATTGAAATAAAAATGTTTGTCTAAACAGAATTAAACTGTCGTCTAAACAAAATCAGCATTATTGGTTATTCCTTATTTATAATTCTAGTTTGACTCTAATTTCTTGACTTTATCTGTAGTTCAATGCTAGTACATTGTAATCTGTCTAGGGCACAAAAAATAAGCCTTCTCACATAGCTGGTATCATCTGGATATCAGACTCTCATTTGGTTCCCCTCACTTAGAATTGATATTAAAACTATAGCCACTCCACTGTTTCCTCCCTTAGGATTGATTCAAGACAGTACTTAGCTTCTTGCTCCATCTCAGTGAAATATATCACTTCCTCAGCATGTGAATCATTGTTCCCTCTGTCTCAGTAGATAATAAGGCCATTTGCAAGCTTCTCCAAATTATAACCCACAGTAGAGGAAATGTTTTCGGAG
Organism: Chelonoidis abingdonii; assembly: GCF_003597395.2. Taxonomy (NCBI): domain Eukaryota; kingdom Metazoa; phylum Chordata; order Testudines; family Testudinidae; genus Chelonoidis; species Chelonoidis abingdonii. The sequence continues at coordinate 123,320,209 of NC_133772.1, read as the reverse complement.
CTTAAAGGAAATTGGTGAGGTTGCCATTTATTTCTTGAATCAATACATTTTGACTTTGGTTTATGATGATGATGATGATGATAAATTAGAAAAGCATATGTGAAATCATTTCAAGAATAAGGATTAATATGTTAATATTTTGACAACATGAGTTCTGTAAAAGCTGAATTGATTAATTAGCTCTTTCTCTTCATTTTTGTAGGGTCTTGATGAGAAATCTCTTCATTGGGCATTTTCATACTCCAAAGAATAAGCGTCATGAGGTCTTAAGGTTAATGGGAAGTATTTTGGGGATCAAAAAGGAAGAGCTAGATCAGGTAATACCGCATTAAAAACTAGACTTCCTCTTTCATTTAACATATATTTGTGATGTTAGTAAAACACAATGTTGTTTTCTGCTGCTACGTTAAATGCCATGGCCAAGCAATGTTTATGGAAAATAAAAAAATTGGCCTTTCATTTGTGCTCATTCTTAAAGAGGAACATCCTGATTCTGCTGGATCTTACAATGATTTTAATAGAATAATAGATGCAGGATGTCATTTTGTCTGATGGATGTTGCTGTAGAGGAAGGAAAGAGCTTCACTTGGTTGTTAGTACAGTAGCTGTAATATGACAGTCTCAGAATGTTTACTTCAGTTAGTCAAACTAGTTTAACTCATGTATACAGGCTTATTTAAACAATGGTTTTATGCATAACAGGATTTTAGACCAGTGGGATATTTCAGAGGGGTGGAGAACAGTTTTAAAGCTTTTGTCAGTAAATTAAGGGTTCGCTGTTCGTCAAATAAGATAATCTGGAACAGTTCCCTTTGCCATTTGTAAGCAAATGTATGGGAGCCAGCCCATAAGCTGATTTTTATTGTTTGTTTGCTTTTTGTTGGTTGTTTTTGCTGTTTTTTTCTTTATTTCAGCATTTCTCTTTTTTAATTCTCTCTAGTTAGTGTCTGAAGACCAAAAAGGTGTTACCAGATGGGTGACTGGTTGGCTTGGTGGAGGAGGAGCTGGATCAAAGAGTGTCCCGAGCACACCTATAAGACCAAATAATCAATCTGTTTTCAATAGTGTAAGGATTAATTATACAGTTCTCTACATTTGAATGCAAAAGCCATGACAGTTATATATAAATGCTAACATTTTTAGTTTTGGTATTTTGGTCTTGATTTAATGTTGGTTTTATTGATAATAGATCTGAAATTACTTGTGTTCTTAGTGCAACTACTTAGTTTTCCAACATTTTTTTTAAACCAGTAATAAACAGGAGGTTAAAAGTCATACTGGCCTGAGGTCCATGCTAAGTGCTGGGCTACTACCAAAATATTACAGCTTTTCTAGGGATTGATGACATCATTGTCCACCAGGGACTTTTATTGTGTGAACCTTCAGAACTAGAGGTTAAATGCATTATTTGAAAGCTGGGAGTCTTCAGCAGGCTGCAGGATATAAGATGAAATCATACTTTGATTACAATTTTGTCCTTCCCTTTCCCCAAAGGCCCCCCACCCTCGTTTCAATTTTAACTTGAAAGCTGGAATTCCTAGCTTTTCTGTGCTGTACATCATTGGTCTTAGATTCAGAAGTTCTTGAGAAAGCAGCCACTTTTCAAGTTTTATAAAGTGGTGATTCTGACACTGTAGTCAGTAGACTGGAGCCTTTCTTGGTGATCAGCAGAATGGAACATATTTGAGAATCAAGCAAGGAGCAATAAGAGGATTTGGAAGTTGTTTTTTGTTCACCGTGCCACAAAATAAAAATGTTGGAGAATTGATGTAAAGCGTTAATCTCTGACTGTAAGCTTATGGGAGGATATTGGCTTCTAAAATGACACAAGCAATGAAGTGGAGTAATAAAGTAAGCCACCAGCCAGAGCTGTGATTTTTAAGATGTAGATATCAATTAATTTAATTTAGAAAATGTTTTTTCCCAGTGTGTTTGCTAATAATGTAAATTGTCTTAGTAGTTTTACAGGCATAAAGAAGAAGATTAATAATTTTGTATCTGCAGTGCTTATTCTCCTAGCAAAGTCTGAGTACTGTGCTTTGGCTGACATCATAAGCAGTCTCATATCCATGGCATAGTGTGTCAGATAAACAAAGTGGAGAAAGTAATGGCCTTTTTAAAAAACAATCTGACATTTTCTCCTCTTTATTAAGCTGTTATAACTTGGGTGACAATGTTCCTGTGTCCATGTTATACTGCTTGTGATGTCAATAGCAGCATGGGATTCAAGAAACAATCAGACTTTGATGGTGGAGGTACAAATGTTATCTTTGGAAATTATTAAAGTTTTAATTATATTTTTGCTGTGTCACTGAAGTTTAACTGATATTTTTTTAAATAAATTCCTTGTTCACCGCATGTTAAAGTCTGATTTCTTGTGACCTTAGGGCTAGAAAAATTCTTGCAGCCCAGTACATATCTTTTCAGGACCAGTCTTTCTTTCTAAATGGTGGCCCAGAAGCAGTTACCAGTTAAAGAAAATGACTGAAAATGCTCTAATTAGTGGGCATGTTCTTTCTAGTCTTTTTCAGAACTGTTTGTGAAGTTCCTTGAAACGGAATCACGTCCAAACCTTCCCCTACCCACGCTCTCTGTTCATGACATGAAACCTTTAGGAGCAGCAGGAATTTGTAATCCTAGTAGTACCAGATCCAGCAGCCATACAGGTAACACCATATATTGGTGGAAAATTTGAAGTTCTGGGTTAAACCTTAAAGGGGGAGAGAAACTGTGTGTATTCGTCCGTCCTTTCGTTCTGATGGGATTTTCTAAAGGGCATACGGGAGTTAAGCTCCTAGCTCCCTTAGACCACTTTGATATTCTATTTCCCCCTTCCCCCATCCCCAAAAAAGTCCCCTTAATCTCTGAGTGAATATATTGCTTTTGATGGTGAGAGCCAGCACTAGAGCCAAACAGATGGTGGTTAATCTTCCCTGCACGTGGTTATGTCTGTGCTCTCTAGTCCTGATCTGCAGCATCCCTGCTGTTTAGCCTGGATCTCACAGAGCTAACAATGCCAAGCTTGTGATGGTTTGTGATGTGTAACACCAGTTCACCTAAGTATTAGGCTAAAACTAGCAGATTGTTTAAAAATGTGAGCTAATCAGAGATTGATTTTTGATCTGAGAAAGGATCTCTAATTTGTTCTCCATATTGGTAAAGTCAGAATACTTTAACAGTTATACCTGTACTTGAAATATTTCCTAGCAGGTATGTGCAAAAATATCAATTGACTTTCCTTTAGATTCTGATCCTGTAAGACACTGAGCACATGCTGCTGAGTAATATATGTTTAGGATGCTCAGCACCTTGTAGGATCAAGTCCTTAATTTAATTAATCAGAGTTCTGCATATGGAATGATTTTTTTTAATATGCTTTTTAGGACTTCATCTTTAGATGCCAACTGTTGCTGATCATAGAGCCTTTTTAAATTAAAATTTCAACAATTGTAAGCTGCAATATTAAGTTTTAAATAACTTCTTCAAGCCACAAGTAAATTGGAGAAACATAGAGAATTTCTAATTTGCTGTATCAGCTTATCTTTGAAAGCATTATTTTCAATAAACTTAAATTAGGTTTCATATTTCTTTGTACTCTTGTCATTTATAATAATATAGGCAGGGTACCCTATTTTATTTGGCAAAAGCTCATTTTCCTAGTCTGGATAAACTAAGTTCCTTTATTCATTCAGGAACCATATTGTTCCCTTATAAAACCAGACACCCATCCTATATCCCTTAATTGTTTTGGTATCTAAGTTTTCAGTTGCTAGAGATATACCATATTGAAGAAGCATAAGATAAGAATGTAAATCCCATACCAATGCAAAAGGACTTGAGTAGCCTTCCTATATTTATAGGAGTTTGAGGCAGTTGTGTGATGAAAGATCTTTTTTTAAAAAAAAATGTATTGAATTATTATGGAGTGGCAGTAGCAACTTAGTTTCAACTATAAACCTGATTTTGTTATGATTTTTTTTTTTTTTTTTTTTTTTTTTTGCCTGCTTCCCCCTCTGGTATCTGCACACAAAGGAAAAACATAGGTTATATCTAGACCCTACCAAATTCACAGTCCATTTTGGTCAATTCAGAGTCATAGGATTTTAAAAATCATAAATGTCATGGTTTCAGCTATTTAAATCTGAAATGCCAGTGTTGTAACCCTGGGGATCCTGACACAAAAGCGGATCATGAGTGGGGTCACAAGGCTATTTATTGTAGGGGGGCTCACGGTATTGCCACCCTTACTTCTGCATTACTAGTGGTGGCAGCCGGAGAGCAACAGCTGCTGGCCAGGCACCCAGCTCTAAAGGCAGCGCTATCACCTGCAGCAGCACAGAAGTAAGGGTGGCATGGTATAGTATGCTATTGTAGGAGGTGTCACAGTATTGCCACCCTCACTTCTGTACTGCTACTGGTGAGGGCGCAGAAGAAAGGGTGGCAATTTCATACCATGCCACCCTCACTTCCATACCATGCCACCCTCACTTCCATGCTGGTGATGGTGCTGCTTTCAGAACTAAGACTGCCAGTCAGCAGCCATGGAGCTTCCGGCAGCCAGGAGGTTCCTGGAGGTGGATCTGACCCAGGAATGGCCCCTGCCGGGGAAGAGGAAGTCCCATCCCTCCCCAGCCTGCCCAGGACTAGCAACTGGAGCATGGTGCACTGTAGGAGCCCCCAGCCCTGCCCCTCCCCTACACTAGACAGATTTCACAGGGCAGATCAGATTTCACAGTCCGTGATACATTTTTCATGGCCATGAATTTGGTAGGGCCCTAGTTTTATCTCAGACTGAGAGAATTTATATATTGAATTTGAAATGACTTGGACAAAAGCTAGTATGGGCAAGAGTTTTGTCTAAAAGGGGCAGATTATGAGAAGTTGATACATGGGCAATCAAAGTTAGTATAATTTTACTAGTGGGATGTAATAATAAAGTAGATAAGTAGAGAGGATGCAGAGTTGTGAAAGGCCTTGAAGTGTAGGACACGAAGATTGAATTTGATGCAACGGAGAAGGAGAAGCCAGTTGAAGGATAATTTGCTTTCTACACAACTGCGTTGAAAACTGGTGGATTGTAAATGTTTTCTAATGTGTGTGTGTGTGTGTTCTGTTTGTTTATTCTTTGTGTTTTTTTTAAATTTCAGAAACTACAGGCTCGGGAACCAGTAGAAGACCAGATGCGAATCCATTCTTGGCACCCCGATCTGCAGCAGTGCCCCTAATCACCCCCACTTCTCTTGGAGCTGGTGGATCAGGGCATCTGCTTATGAAACCTATTTCTGATGCATTGCCTACTTTTACACCACTGCCAGTGTTGCCTGATGCCAGTGCTGGTGCTGTACTAAAAGACCTCTTGAAACAATAGATGATTCTGAATCAATATTGATGATGATAGCACTTTAAGGAAAATGAGAACTCTATATTTTATACAACTGATCACAGAGGCCTTTTGTAAAAAACCGTGTACTTGTTTGCAGATGTACTTGGTTTTTCTTTATATTTAATTATGAACTAAACCGTGCTTTGGAAATTGTAGGAGTCACAGGAATAACTGCCTTCTTTGTTCATATTGGTTCTGAGGTAGGTTTTAAACTGGAGAAAATTTATTCTATCTCAGTTGTAGAATTGCAAAACAAACTGTAGGACTCATAAACACTAGCTGTATTCTGAGTTGTTTCAGGAGTGCAACAGCAATATTAACTCTTTGGTATTGGGGTCAGTTTGTCAAAGAGCACAATCTGTTATTGACAATGGGCATGTGAGGAAGCACCACTGAAGATTAATTAATATTTCTAACCAAAATTAATATAGAATAATATTCGGGGTGCCCATTCATGACACAAATTCCAAAGGAGGAGGTAGGGAAGCATGTAGGAGCTTAATTATTGGAGACGACAAAAATACTTGCAGTTACCCAACTATATTTACATAAAAACATATCCCTCTCTTAATAAGCAGATAAGTTGCATCCCAAATTTTGGGCCACTTTGAGGCACATCAATCCTTTTTGCACCAGGAGCTATATTTTTCCCAGTCTAATAGCTGCTTATGGTAATCCAGAACCACAGACACCAAGGTGTTAATTCTGGAAACAAAGGAGTTGGAGAATATCTTGGATTTTTTTTTCCTAAAAACTTCCATGTGGTGAATAGCTGTTAATGGAGAATTTAACAGATCCATGGGAATTTTAATATATATATATATATATATACATATATATATATATATATATATATATGTATATATACATGCTGCAGTACTGTAATGGTTTAAGATGTATATTTAAAAGACTTTTATCATGCAGGATTTGATTTGAAACCGGTTTAAAGTTTGAACATATGTATAAAATTTAGGTAAATAGATATTTACTTATCCCAGATTTGTAAATAGGTCTATATAAGACCAGAAACAAAGCCGATTATGTAAATTTAGCTGTGATGACTTGTACACTTTATACTACATGTTGCAGGTAAAGTATTGAATTGCATACTGAAAGTTAAAACTAACCTTCTTAGAAAAACAGTTTAAAATCTGCAACAAAGCTTCTTAGTTTAAAAATGTCTAGTTTCTAATCCTGTTTATGCCATTCCTTGTTTAGTCGGTGTTAAAGGTGATCATTGTGCAAGTTCTATATTAGAACTGTCAGCCTTTAATCCTCTCCATTTTCATTACGTACCCTTAGTTTAAAATGTTGTGAGAGTTATGTTTAAATAAAATTAATCACAGAATCTTGTATCGAATCTGTCAAAATAATGAATGCAACAAAACTTTTCTTTATTTATATATAGATAAAATGGTAACATCCCTTCATTTCCTTTAAACTGTTCTCTAGAAAAGTTTCTCAATTTGTTGCTCCAGTCTTCATGAAGAATTCAACTTCAGAATCACTTTCATATGATAATGACATTCCCCAATGTAGCAGAGTTTTATGGATTTGAAATGGAAGGTTAAGGCAAATTTAGAAGCAGATCAATCATGTTGAATTTTTGTTTCAGATCACTAGTATCTGTTATAAAATCTATTATGGATAAATTAATGAATGCATTCAAGTCCTTTGAAATTTTGATTTCTGAAAGGTCAGTAGGAATATTTGATGTATGAAAGCAAGTATATTGTATAAGAACTAAATTTTAAATTCCTATTAAATTTTTGGATACTTTTGTTGAGAATATTCAGGTAGGTTACTTAAAATGTGTATTGTCATTGGAAAACCACCATCATGGAATGGTTATTTTTTGTCCAAAAGACGCTAAAGAAAGTTTAAACCATGGGTGTATCTGTGCAATCTCTTATATACGTATAATTATATTTATTTCAGGGTGAGCAATCACTTCGAATAAAATCCTTTTGATGAGATGATATATACAGAAATGTTTGCCTTTTAAAAATAATGTATTTTACAGATTAGTAATACAGGTGGACATGTGCTGGCAGCTGTCTCCTGAACTTAGTGGTTGACAGTCACATTTTGGCTGATTACTATTTTTCACAAAAAAGTCATCTTGATTTTTAAAAATTATATAGAACTTAAAATGCACAGAAGTGAAACAAGTTAGCTTCATAGCTAACGGAAATAATACGTATTGGGACCATTGACTTCATTGGACTTTAGATCAGGTCTGTTATGCAATAGCTTGGTAACTGCCACCTAAATCTTCCCATCCTCTGGAAAACTTTGGCAGGGGTCAAAAATAGTCAGGAAATGTCAGAGTCCCTAATTCATGTTTCTCTTGGAGAAAGGAAAATGTATCAAATTCGAAGAAGCCCCTGGAATTGCAGAGATTGCTTCTGTAGGCTTGGGACTGTCTGTTTAGAGACTGTGTTCCCCCCACTGCATTCCTCCTTGGGAAATAATACTGTTCAGTCCATTATTTAGCCACTAGAGAGTAAAGAAAGGTCTGAGCTGACTTAATCACACTTCCTGCTGCTATTGTAAGTAATGCCCAAGATTGCTGTTACTGAAAGATTAGTGAAAATATCTTCTGATCTTTTCTCTTTATTGACTTTGTGCATTTAATGATTCTTTGTACATAGTCTGTTTCCCATATTTACAGTCAATTAGTTAATCAGTTTTTCCTGTTATTTGTGTGGGTCTTTCCCACAGTAGTGGCAGGGGAGAAACATTTTGCATAGCAAAAAGGTGAGTATAAAATCACAAATTGTCTGTGGGGCTTAGAAGCAGATGCAGTCCTTGAAACTTCTTTTTACTTTTTCTTAATGGATTAGATTTTATGTTTTTAATTTGACTGTGTCCCCCAAACCTCCTTTCCCACAGAAAGAGCTGCATAGTGAGTGCAGCAACCTAGGTGGACACAATTAAGTCAAATGGCAACTCATAATCTGCATCTCATTTACCTTCTTGATAATTTATGCACTTGACAATGATTTTTCACTAATAATTCGTAACAAGGCAGCCTACTTGAAAGAAGAATTTATAAAGCAATAGTTGACTGATACAGTTGCATTATTAGTACAAAACAAAATGTAATTTAACTCATATATGTTTCTTTCACATTATAAGTAGGCTTGGAAGAAGGATTAGTTTACCAGTAAATGTTGGTAAATGTTTATTTCACTGTTTACACACACACCCGATGAAAATAAAATGTCTCATCAATGATGATTGAAATTTACAGATAGGCAAAGTAAGAAAAACACTGCTTGAGAACTTATTGGACTCAAAACCCAGTGATTTAGACTTCTGAATTAGAGTGATTACAAATGGACTAGCAGTTGATCAGTAAAAATAAGTATATGTTGATATAAGAATATTTAATTTGTATATTTTCACATATGTTGACAAGTTATAACTCTTTGAATCTCAGCATCTACAGTCATTAAATAATTCTGACTCCCCCATCCACCTAATTTCCCACAACTGAAATTTTAAAATGTTTAGAAGTGGGGAAAATGCTTAAACCCATAATTTCATGCAACTGAGAAAATTTAAATCGATACAAATCAAAAACAATGCTTAAAAAGAAACATCAATATTATGCACTGAAATTATTTTAAAAAAATTGAATCCTGCCACGCCTAGTTATAAGCTTCTTGGAAGTTTTGTAGTTGAGTTCTGACACTGTTGTGACCACAGTTTTCCAGGTAGCTCAGTTGCTACTTTACCACTGTCTTAAAGTTCCAGATTTATATCTTCAGTCAGTTGCAATAAATCATTTAATATGTTTAATACACATTTGTTTAATTATGTGTTGTGGCTTTCTAGGTATCTTGACAGTCCTAGATTGAGAGAAGATTTAGCTGTAACAAAATGTCATTAAACTTTTATTTAAGAAAAAATGCGAATTTTTAATTTACTGTGGAGAAAAAAAGTTTGCTGTGGAAACATAAATGACAGCTTAAAGAATCAATTGCACAAATTCATGCAGGGCCTAAATTTGGAAGGACAAGAAGTATTTATAAAAAGAATTTTGAAAGCCGAGCTCAACTTAGATTTATGTTTATCAGAATGTAACTCTCTTGGTTTTATTTGTATGTTCAAAGTCTTCCTTTCATCAAAGTGCACTTTTTGGAAATGCCTAAATATCAAATGCAAATTGAGAAATTTAATTCTGTACATATACACGTCTTTAAACATTTTAAAAAATTCTGGTATATTTTGATATGTCTTTACAGCATGAGATTTCTTATTTTGCCACACCTGATAGTTACTAAAATCCTTATTAGCTAAGTGAGTATCTCTAAGGTGAAAATCTACAGATTGTGGCATTTGTTTTGTGCTGCATTATGCTGTATAAATGTATATACTTTTCCATTTTTTTTTTTTTTTTTGCAGCATTGCAAAGCTTTATAGCTAACAACAGAAATGATACATGTAAGTTGGCAATGTATGATGCACAATGAAAAAAATTAACAAAACAGCTGCTGGGTTTTATTTAAAAAAAAAATAACTTGCACATGTTTACAGCAGCACAAATGTCATATGTTGGGTGAACTATTATATGCAATTGCAACAAACTTCACTTAAGTACAGGGTTGGGTTTTTTGGGGTTTTTTTTTTTGCAGTTAAGATTTAGAAACCTTAAATGTGTAGTATCTGTGGAATACTTTTTGTATCAAATAATTTAGTGCCCCAGAAAACTGATATATTAATAATAGCTAGGGATAAAAGAGGAAGTAAGATCAGAGAAAATATGGCTCTTCTATGCCGGCTGTATTAGTTGATCTTTTAGAATGGTAATTTGACCAAATTACTAACACTTGCTGATTTGATCAAACAAAAGAAAAGTAAAAGAAATGAATGTGCTTGCTGAAATAAAGGTAAATATCAATTAGACATAAATACAAGAGGATATTTATCGTCCAGTAAGTGCCCACACTGAGTGACTGGGTATTGTTCTGTGCTTCCTTAACTGGCGCATGTGACATAGACTCTTAATTTTTATTTTTTTTTAAGGATTTACATCTGTTGTTTGTATCAACTCTGAGCTAACTCTTTTAATGAATTTGTTCACAGCCAGTGTAAGATTCTTATTGAATGGCTTCTCACAGTCTTGATGGGATTTAATGGCATTTTTGCTCAGAATTTTCTGGCAGCCCATGTTTTACTGGCTTTGAGAGGTGCCCCTCTCTTGGTCTTTGATGGACAATCCATTAATATTATTGTGAATTTCACAGTAACACTTATGTTTCCTCAGTTTTCAGACCTCTGTCAACAAGTGAAATGGATACTTCTTTGTAAGCTTCCCTCTCTGCTAGCAGACATTTTGATTTTGACTGTTTTATACCCTTTTCCCCCCCTACTTGCTTCTATAGAGAGCTGTGCCACAAAGTTATCTGCTTGATGGTATTTTATTTCCTCTAGGAAAAGACAGTGAATCCACTGATGATATTTTAAGCTAACACTCAAATGGAGTATTTACATGATGGGTAGAAATTAGGCCTATTTTTTAAAAAAAAGGGAGATTCTCTTAGAAGAAAAACATACATCCTTTGACTGCAACTTGCTGCTATATGTGCCTATAACAACTGTGTAAACAAAGGGTTACTATTGTGACTGCATAATTTCCTTGGCCACCTCCTTCTTTTTCTGAAAAGACGCTATCTACTATTTTTCCCCAATCCTGTCTTTCTCCTACCGCAGTTCTAGCTTTTTCCATCTGGCTTTGAAAATACAGCCTTCACAGTGCTCCCTGCACCAGTAGAAGATGAGGACATATCCTGCTGCCACAGTCAGCATGACTTTCCTGGTTGCAGATGCAGAAGATATAGATCCTGCCAAAGCAACCACCATAATCATAGAGACTGAAGAGATCCTCTTGGTGCCTTCATGCAACTGAGATATGTGGAGTGATGAAAGGATAATAATTGGGTTTTCTTGTGGCCAAAGAAGAAAAGATGCATCCTTTCCAGAGGATGGAAGTGAAGAAAAGCCGTCTTGTACATCACTAGTCCTAACTGACACGAAGTCACAAGTGCTTGTCTGTGGGCACATATTGGGACTAAAAAAGTTTTTGCAATATTAAGTGTCAGCAGCAGTCCTTGCAGTGAACTATCAGTCCCTTGTGGTATAAAAATATATGTAATCAGTGGCATGGTCCCTGAAGGTCTGCCTTCATGAATTCAGGAAAAATAAATTGATCTGTATGTCTCATTTTCATCAACCCTCAAATCCAGCTACAAGCTATTTACATATGAGCCAACTTGGCACTCATCACCTTCCTAGATTTAAAACTATATTCATGTTTGCTGATAATAAACATAATAAAATATTCAACTTTATAGCCACCAAATCTGCTGCTTGGGGAAAAAACCCTGACTGAAACATTGATACTTGGGAAAACGCCTTTATAAACTGATGAAGCCTACCTCCTCTTCTCAGATTGCAAAAGCTGGGCTGACAGACTGCAACAAGGAACAAATTCCACAGCTAGAAATCTGTCTTTTAAGACTGCCCAGCTACTAGCCTTCAGAGAAGAACGCTGTGAATTGAAGACCGAAGTACCCCCAGCTGACTTCTGCAGTTGCAACAGGCAACTTCTAAGCTAAGTCCCCACATCATGTAGCACCATCAAGAAGTTCTTAGTAGTCTTAAAGGATAGCCCAAAGTAAAGCACATTGCCATAGTCTAATCTGGAAGTGATAGAGGCTTGAGAGAGATAGAAGACATCAGATGAAGAAATGAACTCCAGGCCACAACTTTCATCTAAGATGCTAGGAACAGTGATGGATCCAACAGGATGTCAAGACTTCTGTCAGTTGACAAAAGGAAGACAAAACCTCTGCCACCTACTCTCACAACCAGCCAACATCCTCTCATCTTTTCTGAATTGTGCCCCAGACAGTTTGTTCTCATCCAAGCCTCAATCTCCTGCCAGGTATTAGGAAAGCAAAAAGACTACAGAGTATATAGATCATGTAGAACAGAGTGTGATCTACATAAAGATTTCACTACAACCCTAAATGCCTCAAAATCTCCTTTGGTGACCTCAAATACACATTGAACAGGAAGGGTCCCAAAAAGAAACAGTGTGACCCTGCACAAGAGAGCCATCACACACATTTCTAATGTCCTTTTTCTACTGAACAGTTGCTCTGAAGAAATCCAACCTGCAATTGGAACGTAAACCCCTGTTTTGAAGAAATGTTTAGTGCTGACCTTCAGCTGATTGCATTTTTCTTTGTGTTTTCTTAGATCCTATTTTTGTGGCATTGGTGAAAGTTACAAGCAAGGTGCAGTAGAACACAACAGAGCAGACAGTGAATGTTTTGGAGTACTAATAGTTACAGAGAAACACGTAAGGAGTCCAAGCCACAAATTGGCAAGGATGTGACTTAGCAAGGTTGAGAATGTTGATCAACAACAATCAGAGCCAGCTATTTTGTATGTGGAGGGGGCAGGGGTGTTGAAACTGCATGGTTCTCCAAAAGGACGCTTATCTTTTCTGGCCTATGTGATTCTTGAGTCTGCTAAACTAATCTAGCAATACTAAAGAAAAATATTTATTTGGGGAGAATCCATTTGCTTTCTACAAATGAAAAAAAAAAGCACTTCAATATATACACACTTATAAATACATCTTATCACATCAGGTACACTTTTTTTTTTTCTTTCCAGCTAATAATTTCAGATCTGACTTCAAAATATTACAGAAGATGGGTAGCTTCCTTAAAAAAAAAAAAAAAAATCTCCTTTGCCAGTTATTACAAGACCAAAAAGTCATGTTTTTAGGATATGCATCACTATTTAAGAAAGTGGTTAGAAAAGACAGATGTATCTGTAATATAATACAATGCATACAACCTGTGAGTAGTCTTTCCATGAAAAAAATTAATCATTTTCTCCAAGTGAGTATTTTGCAGCCCATCAGAATGCTTTCACATTCATGCAGCTATAGACTCAAGCTATATTTCTTATTTCAAAATCTTAGAGGAAGAAACTTACTAGAGAAAGATGGACCTCATCATGGGTCTGTTTAGCAGAATATTTGCTTTTATAATACAGCCAATGAAAACTTCATCCAGATCATTAGAAACACTTGAAAATAGCCCTTCTCCATGCTCTGCCTATTTCTACAATATTTGAAGTCTGACTTCTGTAAACTAGATATAACAAGTGAAGTGCAGCTGAGGTACTTGTACTAGATTTGTGAGACTCAGAACTCATTATATCTGTGTATTAAATGCTTGTTAAAGATGCCAGATTGAAAGCTGTAAAGAGTGACATACTGAGCCTATCCACTGAACAAGAACAGCGTTGACTCCATGGTATTCTCTCAGTGCCTTGCCAACTTGCCTCAGTCCTGGAGAGGACCACTTTTATGGGTCAGAGAGGGTGCTGTGATTCAATTTCTGTAGTCAGTCAGTGCTTGGCCTGACTGCTGAGCTTTCCAGTAGTGTTTAGTTTGCATGTATGTCCACTAGGAAATGAAATTAAACACACTTGTGTAGTGTGTACCTCTGTACATATGGTAGTTTCTGAGAGGGAATGGGTGATAAAATCAGTGTCTCCAAAACCCTTGTTTTAAATGCTTTGATTTAAACATATTTGTCTTCATGAGGAGAATGCCTCATTTTTAAACATTGTTTGGAAAAGAAGCAAGAAGGCTTCTAAGCTTTGAGTCAGGGCAGGAGTTGTTAGGGGAGTGTCCTGTGTCTGTATTCACAGACAAAAACTTAGTTAATGCAGAGTTGAGGTTGCCTAGGGGTATTTCATCCTTCCAAAATGTCAAGTTTAGTTAAACTTAGACCTCTGAAAACCAGGAAACCTTAATTTTGCCCTTCTGGAGCTGGCAATAGCCACCTGCAATAGTTCAGTGAGGATGAGGTAAAGGTTAACAAACTACCATGGGACATCAAAGATGAGAATGGTCTGTGGGTTCAGTGATGGGTTACTGAAAGTATAGTGTTAGGTGAAATCTTGTAGGTAAAGGTGAATTGTAAAAGGGGATGAAGAGGTTATACAATTTAACAAGCGTGAGCTTTTCTGTTGAGGAAACTCACTGAGTGTAATGTAGGGGTAAGTGGCTTCTCTTGAATACATCTGACCAAAACACAAGTTTTGCCTTACAAATTAAAGGTGTTAGATTCCGTCCTACAGTGCTCATGTTCCCTATTTCTTGAAAGTTCTGTAGTATCTGCAAGAACATATTGATAGTATGTATGTCATGAGTGTGTTGGGGCCTGCACAAGGAGGACAGCATTGCATAGTTGTGTAGCTTTACTCTGTATTGCCTAGTTTTCAGGGGTTGAGGAACAATTAGAGCCATAGTTCCACTTCCAACCCCAGGTATGTGCCCCCCCCCCCACCAAAAAAGGGGGAAAAAACAAGTTAGTTTTGTAAAGTGATGTTTTTAGGAGAGTGTATCTTGAAAATATCTTGCTCAAATAACCCCAGATTTGTACTAATAACCCTCCTCCAGGAGGCACAGCAAATGTTTAGACATTCCAAGTAAGTGTGCAGATTTTAGAAAACTTAGACTAGTCAACCTTTAAACAGAAATCAATACCTCAACCTTAACTTGAGCAGAGCTGCTGCTCTGCTGTAATATATGTAAATAGGTAAAGTGTCAGTAGATGGTGGTAAATTTTTTTTAGATGAATAAAAGTAGTTGTGTACTGCAAATGGTTTCCTTTGTGCAGCTCTTTACATCAGATTTTAACCAGAGTGGTGAGTGTGAAGGGCAGATTGAAAAGGCAGTGGAAAGTGGTATTGCAGAAATTCCACTAGGGAATACACCCATTCCTTTTTTCTGGAAATAGGTTTCTTGACTGTACTTACGACCAGCCCAGACAGTGGGTGTTATACAGTGGGTGTTACAGCACATGGAAACAGAAAAATAAAAACTTCTGTTACGTAATTCCCTCTCTAAAGGGAGCTGGTTAGCTGGAGAGTGCTCAATTCTCTTGTCCTCAGCAGATTAGACCTTCTTCAGAGTAGAATCATAGAAACATAGGGCTTGAAGGGACCTCAAGAGGTCATCTAGTCCATCCTCCTTTGCTGAGGCAGGACCCAAGTCAACTTAGATCATCCCTGACAAATGTTTGTCTAGCCTGTTCTTAAACATTTCCAATGATGGGGATTCCATACTGGCTGATGAGCCTGAGGTGTTTCTTTGTCAGCAGCCTTGCTCTGCCTCCTTGGCACACTTAGTGTGAACTGTGATATTGACCAAAATCAATTAAGCCAGAAGGCTGACCACCAGTCATATGAAATGAGCCTCTCCACTACAAACATGGGTATTCATGAGCACAATTTAACTGTAGAGAAGTTCATCTTGTGTCTTGACCCACCTGCATAACTTGTCAGACACCCCAGTGGAGAGGGAGTTCAGTAGTAAAAAAGACCAAAAACAAAATATATATATTATATCAGATCCCAAAAATCATAAGATCAGTCCCCAAGTTATGAGATCTTTTATAAAAGATCTCATAACTTGGGGGCCAATCTCATGATTTTTGGGGTCTGATCTATGATTTTTGGACCCTTATTGGAAATACTGTAACTTTGGGTAATCTACAAGTTTAGCTACCTCACTGCTCATCCCCTTTCCATATCATTAGTATATTAAACAACATGGTACCTAGCATACAACAATGATGCACTGCTGTTAACCTTTTGCCATGATATTTAATCCTACTTGCTTTCTGTCTCCTAGCCAGGTTTTGATCCATGGCAATATTATGCCCCTCACCCCTTGCCTGCTAAATTTCTTTAGCAGAGCTTTTTGGAAGTCTAAATAAATTGTCAGCTGGTTTTCCTTCATCCAATATTTTGACATGCTCAGAGAATTCTAAGAGATTAGTGAGAGACAATTTCCTTTGCCTCATGACATCAACAAGTCACTAAGAGACAAACTTTCAAAAGTGGCCACTAGTGTTGGGTGTCTCAAATTGGAATCCCAGCTGTAGATGACTAGTGCCTGATTTTTCAGAGGTTCAAAGCACAGGTAGTTCCCACTGACTTTAGTTGGACTTGTGTTGAGCACCTGTGAAAATCCTAGCCTTTCTGGCTAAAGGAGAGCACCCAAAATTAGAGACTGCTTTGGAAAGTGCTAGTCTTAACCTCTCTGTCCCTCAGTTTCCTCACCTGTAAAATAGAGACAGCTTCTAAACTGGGAAGATGATAGCATTAAAGTTTGTAAAACACTCTAGCTCCTCAGGTGGAAGACTCCATAGGAATATAACACATATTATATCCATATTTAATTTTTATATTCATTTCTGCAGTCAGCATAAACTTCCCTACATCTGTCTAGTAATATATCTCTGTAATGTCTGTGCTGATAAATTCTTGTTTCAGTCCTAAGTGGAGCACAGGATCTGATCCAAGAGGTGAATATAGTTGAACAGCTCAGTAATAGCAACCATAATGTAATTAAATATAACATCCTTGAAAGGGGGGGAGGGAATGCATAGAAATCCTGCCACAGTAGCACCGAACGTCAAAAAAGGGAAATGCAGAAAAATGAGGAAGCTAGTTAAAAGGAACAGTGACAAGAGTGAAATGCCTCAAAGCTGCATGAAAACATTTTTAAAACATAATAGATACTCAAACTATATGTATGCCCCAGATTTTAAAAAAGGGGGGGGGGCATAAGAGGACCAAAAACTATCACCATGGCTACCAGCAAAATAAAAGAAGTGATTAGAGTCAAAAAGACATCCGTTAAAAAATGGAAGTCAAATCCTAGTGAGAAATAGGAGCATAACTCTGGCAAGTCTAGTGCAAAAGTATAATTAGACAGGCCAAAAAAGAATTTGAAGAGCAAGTAGCAAAAGACACAAAAACTAACAGCAATTTTTTTAAAGTACATCAGAATCAGGAAGACTGCTAAACTATCAGTTGGGCCACTGGGTGATCAAGCTGCTAAAGGAACACTCAAGGAAAACAAGCCCATTGCAGAAAAGCTAAATGAATTCTTTGCTTTGGTCTTCAAGGGATGTGAGGGAAATTCCGACACCTGAACCATTCTTTTTACGTGACAACTCTCAGAAACTCTCTCAGATTGAGGTGTCAGTAGAGGAGGCCTTGGAACAGCCTAATAAACAGTAATAATATATCAGGACGAAATGGTATTCACCCAAGACTTCTGAATGGAACTCAGATATGAAATAGCTTATATACTACAGTTAATAGTTGTGCAATTGCTTAAATCAGCCTCTGTACCAGATCACTGGAGGATAGCTAATGTAATGCCGTTTTTTTTAAAAAAGGATCCAGAGGTGATCCTGGCAGTTACAGACCAGTAAGTCAAAATTCAGTACGAAGCAGATTGGTTGAAATAATAGTAAAGAAGAGAATTATCAGACACATAGATGGACACGATATGTTGGGGAAGAGTCAACACAGCTCTTGTAAATGGAAGTCATGCCTCACCAATCTATTATAATTCTTTGAGGATGTCAACAAGCATGTGGACCAGGGTGATCCAATTGCTAAAGTATACTTGGACTTTCAGAAATCCTTGGACAAGGTCCCGCATGAAAGGCTTGTAAGCAAAGTAGCCAACCATCAGATAGGAGGGAAGCAGGGCCGGCTCTAGCCATTTTGCTGCCCCAAGCACGGCGGCACGCCACGGGGGGCGCTCTGCCGCTCGCTGGTCCCGCGGTTCCGGTGGACCTCCCGCAGGCGTGCCTGCGGATGCTCCACCGGAGCTGCGAGAGCAGTGGACCCTCCACAGGGATGCCTGCGGGAGGTCCACCGAAGCCGCAGGACCAGCGGACCCTCCGCAGGCACGCCTGCGGGAGGTCCACCAGAGCCACCTGCTGCCCTCTTGGCAACCGAAAGAGCACCCCCCGTGGCATGCCGCCCCAAGCACATGCTTGGCGCCTGATGCCTGGAGCCAGCCCTGGAGGAAAGGTCCTCTCATGGATCAGTAAGTGGTTAAAAGATTGGGAATAAAGGGTAGGAATAAAAGGTTACTTCTTCGAATGATTGCTTATGTCTATTCCATATTAGGGGTGTGTGCTTGCCACATGCACCAGTGCCGGAAGTTTTTCCCTCAGCAGTGTCTGAAGGGGACCAGCTCTGAAGGCCCCTGGAGTGGCGCCACCAGCTCTCCCCACCCTCAGTTCCTTTTTGCCGCCAGTAACTGTTCTGGAACATGTGCTGCTTTGTCTAGTGTTGTTTCGTTTTCTGTTCTTGTGAACTTTGAAAACCTGTAATATAGTTGTATATAGTTAGTAGTGCCTTAGTTATCCTTAGTAGTAGCTCTCAACTTTTCTTTAGTCCCAAACGGGTCTCAGCTGGAGAATGGGGCATGCCCTGGTCCCCAAGCTTTAAGCCTTGCGATCTCTGCAAACAGTCTATGCCCATCAGCAATCCACATACCAACTGCCTAAGGTGCTTAGGCATAGGGCACATAAGTGACAAGTGCTGTATCTGCAAGTCCTTCAAATCTAGAATGAAGAAAGAGTGTGATATCTATCTGAAAGCACTCCTAATGGAGTTGGCACTCCAGCACTGGAGCAGCGGTCCAACTCCTCACTGAGCACCACGGTCTCCATGCACAATGCTCCACCAGTTCCGTTCCTGAGCCAGAAGCGGTCCCACTCTACGGCTCCAGGGAAGAAGACTGGAAGGGGAAGATCCCCTACTTCCTGTAAGGGACAGGAGAGGGCTGGGGGTGAGCCACAACCTGTTCCAGATAGCTCAATATCCTGTTCGGGAAGTCAGGCCCCAGCTCAAGTTGAGTGGTGCCGCCCATCCCATACTTCGCCTGAGACCCTGGATAGTGGTGCAGGCCTTACCCAGCTTCAGGTGCTGTTGATGTTCAAAGCTCTTCGAGCGGCTCAAGAGATCCTGACGCTCCTGGTGCTGCTCACACTGGCTCCCATGGTATCCCAGTCTCGGGGGAAACCTGCACTGGGACCTATGTGTGTATTCCCACCTTAGCATACCGATCCTCATTGAGAGGGACATCCCACCAGCGTTCGCCCACCCAAAGCCGTCATGCCTCAGGACTAGAGAGGCAGGTTCAGTGGAACCCTCTTTGGTCCCAACACCAGGAGCACCAATCGAGGGACTTGAGGCATACCTCTCCAGTAGACCCTCTGAGGCATGTGCCACCTGGCAAGAACTCCTGGGACCAATCAGACACCAGAGACTGCTGATTGCTGGGCCATCAGCACCTGTCTCCAAGAAGGGGGTCGCCCTACTCAGGACAATCCTACCAGCAATCGGCTTATAGTAGCGCCAGGTCCCGTTCAACATCCCAGTACCGGTTGAGTTACGTGAGGCATGGATTGCCGGGTATCCAGCGCAGATCTGCCGAATGCCATCGGTCCCTGAGAGCCCAACCAAGACAGTCTGACAGGTCAGTTTTGGGACACAGCATCCATCACCGGTTGGACAAGAGCCACCGCTCATCTCGATCCTGGTCACCCGGTACTGATCACTCCACTGGTAGCTCCGGCTTCGAGCAAAGTTCCCTGCCTGTGGGACAAGCCCGGTACTGGCAGTGCCATTTACGTTATCGGCAACAAAACCTGTCCCATGGCCCCAAGCACAGTGGCTGACACCATGGTATCAATGGAACCTTTGGGAGTTCACCCAACCTTCCCAGGCTACCTGATTAGTGTCAGGCACCTCAGAGAGGCCAGCGGCCTCAGTATCCCGTCCACCTCCGGTGCTGAAGACTTAAGGGGGTAAGACCCTACAGGTCCAGGAGGACCTAGGGAAGCAAGCTGCTGGACCAACAATGGATGTGGCAGTTCCTGCAGTACCAGCATTGTCCTCGTCATTGCAAGGTGAAGTGATCACGGGACCCCCTACGCAGTTCCTCAGGATGACAACAGAGCACACCAGGAACTTTTGAAGAGGGTCGCTTCTAACCTGGGGCTTCAGTCAGAGGAATTGGAAGAGCCTTCAGACCCTCTGATGTCCTCTGTTCCTGTGCTCTTGCCAGGGTGACTCTAACCCTTTTGTGAAGGGGGTTCCAGAATCACTAATGCCCTGTGGCAGACCCCCTTTTCCCTGGCCCTTCTCTTTAAAAGGGCCAAACACAAGTACTTCGTACTGACCAAAGGACACAAGTACTTATACTCCCAGCCAGCCCCTAATTCCCTTGTGGTTGAGGTGGTTAACTACAAGGAGAAGCAAGGACAACCTGGGACCACCCCCAAAAATAAAGACTCGAGGAGGTTGGAGCGCTTTGGTTGTAAGTTTTATTCGTCTTCCAGCCTTCAGTTGAGAGTGGCTAACCACCAACCCCTCCTTGGCTGAGATGACTTTAATATGTGGTAAGCCATGGCCAAGTTCGAAGGGTTGCTTCCTGAGGCTTCCAAGAAGGAGTTCTGAGCGATCTTCGATGAGGGCACGACTGCGGCCAGGGCTGTCCTCAAGGTGGCAGCAGATGCTGCTGATGCTGCCCGCACCAGGGCTTCCACTATCTCCGTGCAGCGAGTCTCTTCGCTGTCCACTGAGGCCCAGCAGGCAGTGCAGGACCTGCCCTTTGGTGGCGGGGTCCTATTTGCTGAGCAAACAGACAGCAAGTTGCATGGCCTCAAGGACTCCCACATCACCCTGAAAACTCTGGGTCTCTACATCCCACCCCTGGCGTGTAAGCGGTTCAAACCGCAGTAGCCTCAGGGCCAGGGGAGCCAGCCTCAGCAGGACCAGCCCCATAAACAAGCCAAGGGTTACAAGCACCGCCTGAGCTACACACCTCCATCCTCAGCCCAGTTGGGCTCGACCTGTAATAAGCAAGGGGCCAAATGGTCATTTTAAGGATGCGCCTGAAGGCGATTTACCAGACTACTCCCCGGATCCATCTTTCCCAGTGTTCTCCGACTGCCTTTCCCCTTTCCTCCCAGCATGGACCACTATAACTTCAGACCACTAGGTCCTTAGCACAGTGGAATGAGGTTGTATCCTCTAGTTCCTTTCTACCCACCCTTCCCACCTGCCTTCCCTGTCCCTCTTCAGGGACTCCTCTCACGAGAGTCTTCTGATGCAGGAGGTAAAGGGGTTACTACAGCTGGGTGTGGTGGAAGAAGAACAAGGGGTTCTATTCCCGGTACTTTTTAATTCCAAAGGCCAAGGGTGATTTACAGCCCATCCTGGACTTGTGAGACCTCAACAAGTACCTACAGCAGCTAAAGTTCCGCATGGTCTTTCTGGCTTATGTTATCGCCTTCCTGGATCCGGAAGACTGGTATGCCGCCCTCAGCTTGAAGGATGCATACTTCCACATAGCAATCTTTTGAGGACACAGATGCATTCTCTGGTTTATGGTGGGGGTCTTACCACTACCAGTTTACGGTCCTCTTGTTCAGCCGGGTGACAGCACTGAGGGTATTTATCAAGTGCATGTCAGTGGTGGTAGCTTACCTCAGGCTCTGGGTTATCCAGATCTATCCATGCCTCGAAGATTGGTTCATCAAGGGTGGTTCCAGGTCTGAAGTCCGAAGGGATGTTGCAGTATTTCAAGCCACGTGCCACTCTCTGGGCCTACTGGTGAACGACAAAAAGTAGACGTTAGTGCCAATGCAGAGGATAGAGTTCATCGGAGCAGTCCTTGACTCTACATGCTTTACCTGCGCCAGAGCATTCCTGCCGCTGGAAAGGTTCCACACGATGGAAAGCCTCATCAGGGAAGTCTCCGCGTTCCCTCTGATTACAGCCAGGGTCTGCCTGCGCCTTCTGGGCCAAATGGCAGTGTGCACTTATGTGGTCCACCATGCCAGGCTCTGGATGAGGCCCCTGCAACTATGGCTGGCGACGGTCTATTCCCAGTCCCGAGACCCTCTGCAGAAGATCGTTACCATTCCCTTGGTGATACTTACTTTGCAGAGATGGTGGACTGACCGCAGGACAGTCCTAGAAGGGGTTCTGTTCAACAGCCTCCTCAGTCCATTGAGTTAGTGTCAGATGCCTCGGACCTCAGCTGGGGTGCACATCTCAGCAACCTCCAGACACCGGGAATGTGGTCCCTGGAGGACATGTGGTTACACATAAACATCAAAGAGTTCCAAGCAGTCCTGCCACCGTGAGTGGTCGCTCCATACAGTGGTAGCCTGCATGATCTTCCAAAGATGGGGAACTCCCCAAGTGGACCTGTTTGCTACCAGACAAAACAGGAAATGTCTCCAGTTTTGTTCTCAACAGGGTCTGAGCAAGGACTCCTGCCTGATGCCTTCATTCTGTCGTGGTCAGGGAGCCTGATGTACGCATTCCCTCCAATTGCACTCAGCAGCAGGGCCCTGGGAAAGATCAATAGAGACCAGGCATGGGCTATCATGAGCACCCCGGTGTGGCCTTGCCAGCATTGGTTCGGCATGCTCATGAGCCTGTCGGTGGCCCCTCCCTGGCCCCTGCCCAACCAACTGGACCTGCTGTCGTAGGACCATGGTCGGCTCTTACACTCCAACCTCGAGTCCCTCCATCTTTTGGCATTGATGCTGCGTGGCTGAACCCAGAGGAGTGGACCTGTTCGGAAGGAGTCCAACAGGTCCTTCTGGAAAGTAGGAAGCCCTCAACTAGACTGACTAACCTGGCCAAGTGGACAAGGTTTTCCTGCTGGGTGCCCAAATGGGGCATCTCTCCCTCCATATAGGCTGTCCTAAGCTACCTGCTCCATTTGAGGAACCAGGGCCTGGCACGCTCTTCCATTAGAGTGTATCTCCATTTTTCACCCGCCAATCCAAGGACAGATGGTGTTCTCCCATGACATAATGGTTGAATTCTTGAGAGGGCTGGAGAGACTTTCTTGCAGGTGTGGGATCCCGTCCTGCAGTGGGATCTTAACTTGGTTCTCTCTAGGCTCACTGGCCCACCCTTTGAACCGCTGAGGTCCTGCTCTCTTTCCTATCTGTCATGGAAGATCGCATTCCTGGTGACGGTGACATCACTGAGACAGGTCTCAGAAATTGACCTCAGACCCGCCATACATGGTCTACTACAAAGATAAGGTTAAGTTGCAGCCCCACCTGGCCTTCCTGCCAAAGGTGGTCTCCACCTTCTATATGAACCAGGACATCTTCCTCCCAGTGTTCTGTCCCAAACTGCACAAGACCAGTGAAGAGAGGCTTCTTCACACCCTGGACATCCAGAGGGCCTTCACTTTTTACTTAGAACATACCATGCCTTCCCATAAATCAACTCAACTCTTCATCACTACAGCGGTTAGGATGAAGGGTCACTTGGTGTCCTCGCAGAGGATTTCCAATTGGATCACCTCATGCATAAAGACCTGTTACGGCCTGGTGGGGATTCTGCAACCACGGATTGTCAGAGCCCACTCAATGAGAGCTCAGGCATCTTTGGTGGCCTTCCTGGTGCACATCCCTATCCGGGATATCTGTAGAGCCACAATGTGGTCCTCAGTCCACACATTTACCGCTCATTATACCATCGCTCAACAGGCCAAGGATGATGCTGGGTTTGGCAGAACTTTGTTGCAATCTACACATCCGTGAACTCCTACCCACTGCCAGGGGTACTGCTTGGGAGTCACTTAAAATGGAATAGACATGAGCAAGCACTCAAAGAAGAAAATACAGTTATCTTTTTTGTAACTGGTGTTCTTCGAGATGTGTTGCTCATGTCCATTCTATGACTTGTCCTCCTTCCCCACTGTCGGAGTTTCTGGCAAGAAGGAACTGAGGGTAGGGGGAGCCAGCAGAGCCCCTTATACCATGCTATGCATGCGCCACTCCAGGGGGTGCCAGAACCGGTCCCCTATGTATACTGCTGAGGGAAAAACTTCTGGCACTGGTGCATGTGGCAAGTGCACACACCTAATATGGAATGGATATGAGCAACACGTCAAAGAACACCAGTTACGGAAAAGGTAATTGTCTTTTTTCACAGTGGAGAGAGGTAAATGAACAGTATAGGTCCCAATAAAGATCTTTGGGGATGCTAACGTATTCATAAATGATCTGAAAAGCGGGGGGTAAAGAGTGAGGTGGCAAAGTTTTGCAGATGATAACTATCTTGAGTTATTAAGTAAGTCCAAAGCTGATTTAAAGAATTACAAAGGGTTCTCACAAAATGGCAGATGAAATTCAGTGTTGATAAATGCAAAGTAATGCATATGGAAAAAAATTATCCCTACTATATAGACAAAATGGTGGGTTCTAAATTAGCTGTTACCACTCAAGAAAGAGATCTTGGAATTGTGGATAGTTCTCTGAAAACATCTTGTGTGCAGCAGCAGGCAAAAAAGCTAACAATGTTAGGAACCATTAGGAAAGGGACAGATAATAAGACAGAAAATATCACAATGCCACTATATATAGCCATGGTACACCCACACCTTGAATACTGTGTGCAGTTCTGGTCATCCAATCTCTAAAAAGATATATTAGAATTGGAAAGGTGTAGTGAAGGGAACAGAAATTTTAGGGGTATGGAACAGCTTCCATATAAGAAGATATTAAAAAGACTGGGACCATTCAGTTTAGAAAAAAGATGACTGGGTATATAGTAGAGGTCTATAAAATCATGAATTGTATGGAGAAAGTGAATAGGGAAGTGTTATTTACTCCTTCTTTATATAAGAGGAGAATCAAGGGTAGCCCAATGAAATTAACAGGCAACAAGTTTAAAACAAAAGGAAGTACTTCTTCACACAAGGCACAGACAATATGTGGAATTCATTGCCAGGGGATGTTGTGAAGGCCAAAAGAATAACGGTTCAAGAAAGTATTAGAATTCATGGAGGATAAATCCATCAATGGCTATTTGCCAAGATGGTCAGGGATGTAAACCCATGCTCTGGATGTGGCTAAACCTTTGACTGCCAGAAGCGAGGACTGGTCACTCAATATTGCCTTGTTCGCTTCATTCCCTCTGAATCCTCTGGCACTGGTGTAATAAGCCTCTGTCCCAAATCTGGACCTTAGCGTCCAAAATCTGGGTGCTTAGCATGAACCTCCAAGCTTAATTACCAGCTTGGATCTTATCTCGCTGCCACGATCCAAAATTTCCGGTTTGGCCCCTCTGGTCTCTCCCCAAACCTCTTGGAGAACCCCAGACTCAGAAGCTTTGAGTCTACCGAGCAAGGGAATACTCCACTCCCCTTGCTCCTCCGCTCCCCACCAGGACTTTCCTCTCTGGGCTACTCTCAGAGCATGGATGCAATCTCTTACGATCCAATACCAAGAAGCCTGTACCCTTCTGGCTTCCACAGAGACAACGTAAACACAAGGAAAACAGATGATTTTATCTCTCTTTCCCCTCCCACCATAGCCCTGGTGCTGCCGAGCTACCCTCCGGATCTGACACCAAAAGAATCACCTCCCTGTGTTCCTTGACCTACCCAGAGAGACATACCATAAACGGACTTACAAGAAAACTTTTATAAAAAAAAAAGAAAGAAAAAGACATAAGAATATAACTCTGCATCAGATGACAATACCAGGCTTTGCTTATAAGAAATAGATAACAAACGGCAGTCAAAATAGATATCCAATTGAACATTCAGCAAGTTGCACACATGTAAATACACCCAAACAACAAAAAGCCTAATATGTTCACCCGTACTTACAGTTGGAAACGAGACATAGGTGATAAAGAACTCTTCTGCATAGCTGAGAGAACAAACAAAAGACCAAGAGTCCCAAAAATTTCCCTCCCTGACTTTGACAAAATCTCAGTTTCATATTGGTCCTTGTCAGGTGTTTGATTCCCTTTGTTAACCCTTTACAGGTAAAAGAAACATTAACCCTTAGCTATCTATTTATGACAACTGGCCACCAGGAAGACAGGATACTGGGCTAGATGGATCATTGATCTGACCCAGCATGACCATTCTTACATTCTTATATATGTTCTGCTTGACCTACTAAAAGTCTGTGGCAAAGTCACACAACACCTGAAAAAGTATTTCTCCTCCTCCCTCTTCAATCAAAGCTCCAGCCTTAAAGCAGACAGAAGGAAAGCGCTTTGGATTTCCTGAGAAATCTTCCATTTTACAAACTGAAGCCTTAAGTTTGGCATCACCTTGAAAATAGCCAAAAATTCAGACAATGCTGTTACTTCCCCTTGAATGTCTAATTTGTTTTCTCTTGTTTTGAAATAAATCAAAATTATATAGTACCTGTAATTGCAATTGCCATGAATTCATGTCATTCATCTCCCGGAGGGCCAGAGCTTTCATCAGTATGCCATTGGCATGAAGTATTGCAGTGCTGCATATTCATCATCCAAGCTGAGACACCAGCTACAGGGCCTCAGTTTTTTGCTCTGAACGAAAGGAAAACAGTCCCCTTTCCAGCCCCTTGATAAGGGACTCTATCCAATAACAATGCAGCCTCTGCACGAGACACGTTTTACTTGTAAAGTTTGCAGTAGGAGAGGCTTTCCTTAAAGCTGTGTCTTTTATCCTGGCAGGCTCCTCAAGATTGTTGTGAGGAGTCTAGCCAGTTGGTGAGCTCTGTAATCTAAACCAGCTGTCTCCAGACTGAGGCCCCCATTTGCATTGTTTAACATACTTAGAAAATGAAGTGTTCATTTTTAACATTCCTCCTTCAATTGGTTTAATGCTGAATTACAGAAGAGAACTAAGCAAAACCAGGTGCTTTTGCTGTATCCTCTCCAGTGTCTGAGGAGGAGCAGACCTCTCTCTGCCCTTTCTATTATTTGGTATTTCATTCTTTGGAATACAAATGACTGAGGAACTCAAGTGCTAGCAAAACGCCGATGTTCAGACACATTTTTTAGTTATTCAGCTTGCAGACTCCTTTTTTCCTTCTTTCCTAACTAATGTTGGACATGCAAGAAGTAAAGAGGTAGGTACTGTTCATCAAACTATTTTACTGACTGAATGGAAACCTACTCATGGAAAACATCTGTGGCTACGAGTCACTATGCCAGTTCACTTGCTAAAGCCATTTGCAAAGAGATGGGATCTTAATGGTCAGAGAGAGGGTAAAGCTCTTTTTGTTTGTTATAAAAGCTGTGCTGTCTAGCAATTTCTGTCTTGATCTATGCTGTATTCTGCATTTAGGAATCTGTCTCTTGTGGGAATGCTGAATTGCTACAGTAAAGGGTCTTCTGGCTAAAATCACAGCTGCTTTCTCTGCAGATATGATTCACAGTAATTGATTTAAACTTCACTAGCTATTGTTTCAGAAGATAATTGCTATTTTATAATAATTTATCTGCTGATTAAACCAACAGGACCAGCTTAAAGCAATGTTGTTGGTTGTGTTGTGTTATATGTCTGTTAATAATTCTCAGGGGGATGAGGGATCTGATAGTGTAAAGTCAATTGAAGTAGTGATTGCAGCCCAATCCCACGTCAGGAAATCTCTGTATTGCTCTATCACGTTCCTCATAACTCAGAAGAACCTAGTGGCTCTTAATTCTTGAAACTGAAGGATGTATGTAGTTGTGGATACTATCAGTAAGTAGATATGAATTTTTGCTGTACATCAGAGTAGCCCCGTTAGGCACTTTTAACATAGAGTGATAAAATGTTTCATTTCCTTCCGTTATTCCTCTTTCTATATACAAAATGAATGTGCAGTAATGTACACAGTGCATGCTTGAGAAAATGTGTTCTATCCCTCAAAAGGATTTAAGAGATCCATAAAAGAGATGCAGTCCTAAATAGATGATGCAGTGCCTTAAATGCATTACCTCCATTTCTAGGGAAAAGTCTTCACAGAATTTGCCTGTTTGTGTCACTACAAAACTTGCCAACAAACAACATTTGCCTGTTACACAGCATCATGAACAACTATGTTAGAGGTTGTGTGTACTTTTCAGTGCTTATTCCTCAACTAAACATACTGGTGTTTTAAAATGTGCCAGTCAGTTTGTGAGTAGTCTTGTCTGATGTATCTAATAGGTCATGTTCAGTACTTTGACTTGCTATACGAATCGTAAACAGAGCTAAAAGAACCTGTAGGGAAAGTTGGCTGCTCCTTTAAGTAGCAGAACTGAGGGCACCTAAAATTTTCCTGCTTCCCATATTGTTTTTTTAAATATATTGTATACGCTATAGACATTCAGTAATAGTCTCCAGCATAAACAAGACATGGCTCTAAAATGACCTTTATATAAGGAAACTGGAAAACACTGAAATTAAAGTGCACAAAATAAAATAAATTTCTTATTGTTCTTTCCAGATTCAAATCTGGCACTAGTTAATATCCATCACTTTGATTTGGCCAGGGTATTTATATGGGCAAAGCATACTTCCAGGGCTCAGTCTATAGCCAAATATTTAATAGCAAAGGGCCAGATCCTGTCACTGAGAAGTTCCTTGCTTTACAAAAAGTCCTTTGGAAATACATAGGCCAGACTCTCAGCTGCTGTAAATCAGCATAGTTTCATTGAAGATACTGATTTATATCAGCTGATGACCTGGCACAATGTATTTACTTGCCGAGCAAGATAATACTCAGTGTGAGTAAAGAGCTACAATTTGATGCCAAGAAATCAGTTGATTTTGAGAGTATTTTCTTGGGGATGAAGCGTGGTCTAGCCCTGCTAATGACTTGCTCTGTGGGGTTTGTGCTTCAGTTTATCCATTTGTAAGTTGTGTATAATACTGACCTACTCCTAAGGATGTTGTAGACTAAATTAATGCTTGTGAAGGGTTTTGACATTCTCAGAGGACAGGTGCCACAGAGGGATAAAGTTTTATCATTAACTATTATAAACTTACCCTTTGAAGAGCTTATGTATAGCCTATAGTAAAGGACACGGATTAGCCTACAGATATTTAGGACCTGATTCTGATCTCACTGGTGTTAGTCCAGAGTAAGAACACTGACTTCAGAGTTTTGAATCTGGGCCATATACTTAATGTTATATGTCATCAGCCAAATTCATCTATAGTAAGCGCTGTGGAGTGCACTGGAGTTACACCAGAGATTAATTTGGCCTCGTATCTAAATCTGTGAATTGAACATGTGCATAAAAATGTTTACATCTTATTTTCTATGCATATTATAGGATACTGACGGTTTTCGTGCTGGCCACCTGCCTTACACGCCCTGGGAAAGCACAGGTGAGATGAGCACACCAAGTACATATACTTTCTTATGTTAAAGCATTTCATAGCATGAGGCTTACTTTGATAGCAGGTGAATAGGAAATCTGTGGTCTGCGCTTAGATGAACAGGAAGCTATGTGGTCTAGGGTTTAGCGTGGAGGAATGGGAGCCAGCAGGATCCTGGAGATCCTGAAGTCTACTGTGGACTGTCAACTCAGCAGGAAATTCTTGGAGAAAGACAGGTCTCAAAGAAACCAGACACTGCCTCTGAACTAAGTAGTCCTTGAAAATGAACAAACAAAAGCACCAACAAAGGAACTTTGAGTCCTGAGTTCTACCAGTGAGGACCCACCATATTTGGAACTCCCATTGATTTGAATGGGAATTCTGTGTATGGAAAGCTTCCAGGATCTAGCCCCAGGCCTTTCACCTGTGGGTTTGGGAGCCTGGAGATGTCATCCTAGTCACAATTCTAATTCCTGGGAATATCCAGGAGCATTGGAGCTCAGGATTGAGGGATATTACATTAGTAGGGCTGCATAAAGAAGTTTACACAGTTCCTGCCTGAATTGAGCCTGGCTCAAGCAAATTTTATTAGTCCTTCATGTTCCTGGGCATTAAATTCACTGTAAATTAGGTGCGGGGGGGGGGGGGGGGGGGAGGTAGAATCTGATTTGAAGGTAATAGTCCTATATTGTTCAGGGCCGTGTTTCCAAATACCTTTTACAGAAGGGTTTGAAATCCCCTGTTGGACTGACAATTGACTGCATGTGGCTTGTTAATTGATATTTTGCCAACATTAGAGCTGGGCAAAAAATAGTTTTCCCATCCTGTGAGAATTTTAGAGATTTTGCATTTTTTTCCCATCCTGAATTGGAATGAAAAGTTGAAATATCAAACATTTTCATAAACTGAAAATAAAATTTAAAATAATTGAAATTTACTTTTAAATGAGTAAATTGAAATGTTTTCTTTTTATAATTTTGCAACGTTTCATTTTGATTTGGATATTTTAAATTTTTTAAACTTTTTTTTTTTGCTATAAATTAAAGTTCAAAACAAAGTCATTTCCAGCTGAAAAATGGAACTCCTTTCATTTTGAAAATGTCAAAACAGGACATCCTTCTGACAATTCCTAAACTTTTTTTAGTTCTTTTCAAAACAAGACATTTGTTGAAACCAACCTAATTCCCACAAAGAGTTTGTTTCAACTAACTGGCCTTTTTTAATGAAAATATTTTTTCATCTAAAAGTTCCCAACCAGCTCTAGCGAACATAGGCAACAGCCACAAGATGTGAAGAATGTCACTGTAGCTAGGTGAAGAGGTTAAAAGCACACAGAGTATGTATGTTCTTTATGTGACAGACTGAAAATAGACTCTCCCATCAGAATACCTTTGGCTTCCTCCAGATGACGCTAAAACATCTCATAATGTCAAAGTGCCTGCAGAATTCCCCACCACATGATCTGTAACTGTAGGTGATGGCCTGGAGTGCTCTTGTGGGTAGATGGAGGGACTCACCTCATACATTTAAATGACCATTCATGTATTTCCTGCCATGTCCCCTTAACCCTTTAAAAATGCCTGTCTCAGCCTCTTGTTCATTCCACTCTGTCACTCCTACCTGCAGTTTACATTGTTGCCAAATATGCATGACACACTTTCCCTTCCCAGCTCACCAAGGCAACACTTTCTACTGACTTCAAATACTTGTAGAAAACTCACTTCTTCCTTGACACCCAGAAGAAAAACACCACTAAGTCCTCTTGCCCTCTGGTTCTTCCAGTGCATCCTGTCTTCGATGTCCCTATTTCTTACACTGTCAGTGTAACCTACTGACAGATTGGGTGTCATGCTCCCCTCTACTGGCTGCCCAACTGTTACCAGCTGACGGACTGATCCAAAACCCATTTAAGTCAATGGCTGTCTTTAAACTGACTTCACTGGGCTTTGGAGGAGGCCCTACAGGAGTTACTTCTGTGGCTGACATGGAGAGGGCTGTGCTGGCATACTGGAGACCGCCGTTCAAGCCCCACTGATGGTCTGTGTGGTGGGGTGAGAAGACTGCTGTAAAGCATGCACCCTTGAAAAAATCTTCCTCTAAGGATTTGTCTACAGGAGGATTTAAAGGTGTGGTATTCGCAACACTTCTACATATGTGCTAAGCTGGTACCCTAGATTCCAACTCCACCTGCTTAGCATGTGTTAAAAATATATATATTGCCTTGTCAACACTAGAGTTTGCTAATGACTTTTAACAACACACCTTTTGTCCTCATGAAGACAAGTGCTAAGAGGAGACAGGGCTGGCTCCAGGCACCAGCAAAGGGAGCAGGTGCTTGGGGCAGCCAATGGAAAGGGGCAGTACGTCCTGGTCTTTGGTGGCAATTCTGCGGTGGGTCCCTCACTCCCTCTCAGAGCAAAGGGCTTACTGCTGAAGAATTAAGCAGCGTGGCTGAGCTGCCACCGAAGTGCCGCTGATTGCAGCTTTATCTTTTTTTTTTTTTTGCTTTGCTGGCTTTGGAGCGGCAAAAAAGCTGGAGCCGGCCCTGACAGGAGATATAATAATTCCTATATCTTACATTGCACTTTCCATCCATAGATCTTGAAGTGCTTGACAAAACAGGTTGTCAGTATCATTATTGCCATTTGACAGATGGAGAAACTGAGAGGCAGGTGACTTGCCTAGGGCCGCTCAGATTGGTGGCACAGCCAGAAATTGAACCCAGCTCTCCTGAGTCCCAGTCCAGTGGCCTATGCACTGAGTGCTAAACCACTGGCAGACTAGGTATTGGTTTCTCCATTAGAGAATGACAGCCTGCTACTGCTGCCAGCTTTTAGAATTATTGCATGAGCTAAAGCAAGAGGTCTGTGCTGCAGTGCTGAAGGTTCTGAGTTCAAAGTCTGCTGACTTCGCATATGAGAGAGTCAAGACACAGGTCCTTTGGAGAAGGTACTCTGTTCGTTTTTTGCGTATTGTACAGTGCTGAACACATTGCACTATAATAAGCCAGATGATCACGTGATTTTCTTTTTTATCATCCAATTTCACAATCACTGAGTGTCCTTTCTTTTCTTGTTTTAGCAGCAATGCACTAACGGGTTTGACCTGGACCGTGCCTCTGGGCAATGCTTAGGTAGGATTTTGACTGAATCAATTCATTTACACTGGGGTTCAGACCCTCTGGATTTGTTAAATTAATAACGTGCTACTATCTGTGTATTTTGGCTGAAGGGGATGCTCTCAGTGTCTGGCAAATATATATAAATTATGCACAAGCCTTTGGAAATTGTTCACTTGCATCATTTTTTCAATATGAAAATGTCATTGTTCAGACTGAATGCAGGGCTTTTCCCATGGCTGTGATGACATGAGTTTGGGAGCTCAGTCTAGTTGCCAGAGAACAGGGGTTCAGTATCATAAATACCCACTACTTGCTACTTCTGGCAGCTTCAGCCAAGAGGCCAGGGAGAGTTCCTCTCACTCTCTAGTTCAGAATTAAGGTGCACTTTGGGGCAGTGCAGGGAAACTTGAACTTTGCCCATGGAGCATCTTTTCTGTGGATTAACAGAGGACTTCAGTCTCTGGGGCTGTCAATATAGCTTCCACATACGCTAACAAATAGTAAGTTAAAAACAGTAACATAAAAACAGAGATGTCCTGTCTGAGTTTCCTAGCAGTTCCACCCTCTCAGCCAAGGAAATGCTCAGATCCTAATAATCTCTCTGTATCTTTCTAAGGTCAAGACAAAAAATCCCAGTCAGAACAAAAAAGAGACCTGAACCAAATCCCCAGATTTGAACATCTCAAACTTTGTGTGTGGGAGGCACTGCGGAGTCCCAGATCAGGATCCAAGTTTCACAGCTGGGCAAACCAAACCACAAGTGTTTGAAATCTGGAGCTGAATGTTGTGGCTTGGACAGATCCATTAGGAGAAATGGGCTGTAGGATCAGTGTTTAACTGAGCATCTATAGGAAAGAAAAGTGGTTGGTTTTTTCCCCTGATTATAAAGTAGAACAAGTAGAACACATGCTAGGCTGAAAATATATGCTGTTTCCTGTTATGATGTGAGCTGACTTCAAAGTGAGCCTCTGCAAAGGAAGCATAGCTTTTCCTAACACAAACCATGTATCACATATTCAGCAAAATCCCAAGTAAACCGTATCATATGTGCTGTTCTGTGCATGTGTCACATTAAGGACCAGTTATGGAAATTGCTGATCTAATTGCCATTCTATTACTACATCCTTCCAGATATTGATGAATGTCGGACTATTCCTGAGGCCTGTAGAGGAGATATGGTGTGTGTTAACCAGAATGGTGGCTATTTATGCATTCCCCGAACAAATCCAGTTTATAGATCACCATATGTGAATCCTTATTCAAACATTTATCCACCACCTCCAGCTTCCAACTACCCCACTGCTACAAGACCTCTGATGTGTCGGTTTGGCTACCAAATGGGTGAAAACAACCAATGTGTTGGTAAGTAGTAGAACACTTTATATATTTTAAGGCTAGAAGGGATCACTGCAATAATCTAATCTAACCTCTTGCATAACTGAGGCCAATGTTACACACTAATTCTTGCTTGAAACCTGATAAATTGTGGTTGAACTATAGCATTTCTCATAGAAGGACATCTATTATGCTGCTTGTATGGTCTTAGTTCAGGGCAAACAGGTATTTTCTCCAGTCTGCATGTTTTTCTTAAAAATGAAAATCCATCCTGTTGATTTGAAAGATGGTTCTGTCAGATGATTCACTGATGCATACAGTATATGAATTTTCACCATCATGAGTCTGTCCTTGAGAGAAAGGAGGGTCTATGTTTAAAGAACTGGAGTAGGACTCGGGAACTATAGGTTCAATTCCAAGGTCTGCCACAGACTTCCTGTGTGTCCTTGGGCAAGTCTCCTAATCTCTGTGCCACAGATCCCCATCTGTTGAATGGGTATAATAAGACTTCCTTTCTCCCACCATTTGTCTGCCTTGTCTGTTTAGACTGTAAGCTCTTTGGGTCAGGAACTCTCTCTTACTATATGTATGTTTAGACCCGAAAACTAGTAGTATTAGTAGGATAACTTTAAGGCCTCAACTAAAAATGGACCCCACTGTACTAGACGCTGTATAAACATGCAGTAAGAAACAGTCCCTGCCCCAATAGAGCACTGATCCTGTAACACAAATAATGAATAACTATTCTTACTGTTTCCTCCATTTTGTAGCTTTTCTATAGGTGCATCTTTTGGGCTTGATTCTGACCCCCCACATACCACTTTTACCCAGCTATGATGCTTGCTATCCATGGAATTACTCCTGATGTACATTAGTTTAAGTGAGAAAGAATCACCACCATTTTTGTTTTTGTTTTTTTCTAGATTCAAGAGTACAGCTTGCAAGCCAAATTCTAAATTGACATAGGTGTAGCAGACATAATGCCACTAATCAGCAGAGTTACTTTGGTGTGAAACTGGTATCATAGAATCATAGAATATTGGGTTTGGAAGAGACCTCAGGAGGTCATCTAGTCCAACCCCTTACTCATCACTCTCAGGCTCCAAGTGTTCTGTTGTGCAGGAGTCGTGGGTTCAGCCTCTGTCATTGACTCAATGTGCAACCACTATCTTTTGCTGCACCTCAGTTATGCCACCTGTAAAATGGAGATGATAAGTTGAAAATTTTCAGTCAAAAGTGTTGGAAAAATTGGGTTTCAACAAAATGATTTTTTCATGAAAAATGTCTGCTTTCCATAGAAAAATATGTTTTTCATTGAAAAACAATGCCCACATCCGGAAATATTTCTATTTAGATATGCTGCTGCAATGCCTCATAGGAGTCGTAGTTCAATTTCCTCATGTCTCTGTTCTTCTTTAGGGGTTCAGTTATCTCTTCCATGATGCACTGCTTCCCCTCTCCAAGAGGGGAAGCACTGGTGCATGATAGGAGATATAGTCTGACCATCCAATAGAGAAGAATGGGAACTTAAGGCATCCAAACTACAATTCCCATTAGGGAAGCATTTCTGAATCAAAATATTTTGCTTTTCAGCCAAAATATTTCTGGATTTTGGCAGAAAATTTTTTGTATTTGAATTTTTGCCAAAAAATTAAATTTTTCATGGAGGGGGGGAGCCCATTTTTCAACCAGCTGTAGTAATAATAATGGATGTTGTGAAGTTTAATTAATTTTTTGCAAAGAGTTTTGAAATCCTCAGATGACAGGTGTTGTGAGTTAAGTATAGTATTAATTAGTCCTACTGACCCTACTGAATTAATTCACATCATTTCTGATGATGTTATGGAACTATGAAGGCCAATGCTTCTTTCAATCAGCACCATTCCAGTAGAGCCACCGGTGTTGTGAGTACAGCAATTAATTGCTAGGGGAGGCTGTGCTGAATGCAACCACTGAGCAGAATAGCTGGGAAAAGATGGAGAGTGGCCCATCAGAATCACAATTAGCTGGAAACATTTTCTGAACCTCCCCATCAGGTTTGAATTGAGGCAGATAATAGTTAGTGTTTGTGTAAGGACAAAAAACAAAGCTTAAAGAAAGAAAACAAGACCTCGCCACAGCCATTGGGTCTCCACTGGGTTAGACTTTGTTTTAGACTGTGTGTTATTTAGTGAAATGCTCTGGAGACAATTTGTGTTTCACTTCCCTGAGATGGGAACGGAAGGCACCTAGATAGACAGTATAGAAGATTGTCACGCTACGCTGTAGCTTCCATGAGTTCTTCTGCAGTAACTGTAGGGCCCATTTTAGTATTTCTTGTACACCCAGAACACTTTATTTTATGGAGGTAAAGTTCACCCTTGTGCTGGGGGACAACACAAGGCTTATGTATCACTTACGCCCTCAGGGTTTAAATAATGTATTGGGCTTGTTCTGACCCTCTCCATAGGAATGAATTTCACCAGGCATACACAAGAAATGCTGAACCAAAAGGGTTCCTGAGCCATAAAAACAACTGCTAGTGTCAGTGACCCTTCAAGCTGCCCCTGCCCTTCCCCACTTGTCAACGTTCCAGGCCCCTTGAAACCTAGGACAGTCTTTTACAATGAAGTTTTCAAAAGTGCTCACTACTAGCCTAACCACTTATATTGAGGTCCATGGGACTTTTGGCCATTGAATTCAATGGGAGCGGAGGTAGCCTAGTGCCCACTTGTTCTATGGAGCGTAGGTTATAGAAACTCTCTCAGATCACATTTAGGGTTTATAAGATACCCCTTTGCCAAACTAATGCAATAGAAATCTTTTCTTTACTTTTTTCTTTTTTTACAATTCCAGTGGAAACATTCTTTTTAATGAATGAACCATCCCCTCGCAAACCTGTTTTCACTATCCGAGCTGAGAGAAGAGCAAGAACGTTGTGGAAGGATCTGTCTATCCTAGGGTGACCAGACAGCAAGTGTGAAAAATAGGGATAGTGGATGGGGGGTAATAGGAGCCTGTATAAGAAAAAGACCCAAAAATCGGGACTGTCCTATAAAATTGGGACATCTGGTCACCCTAGTCTATCCCATCCTGGCAACTGATTGGTGAGCCAAGCCTCACTTTGCCTTAACTCTCCAAGGAATGCACTCCGAGGTGGTTCAAATAACATTCCCCCTCCTAGGGATTGATTTATTCCAACATAGCTAAAGATAAACATAAGTAATTCCTCTCCTGGTCAGAAGAGTTCACAAGGAATCCATCCCTTTCTAGCCCTCCAGCCCTCATGCTTTCTGGCCAGAGTCACAGGTGCAAGGTGAACAGATTCCTTCTCCAGTCCTGCTACGACTTGGCTCTCCTCAATCCTAACACAGTCCTCATCCACAATCCTGCAGCCAGAGAGCCTCCCTATAGAGCCTCTTGCACTGGGTGAAAAGCAGCCCCTCTTATAGTATGCACTGCTTCCAACTCCCCTCCTGAGTGTCTTTTGAAAGTTTGTCTCTCTCACTAACAGATGTTGGTCCAATAAAAGACGGAGACAATCACCTACTTTGTGTCCGTAATACCCAGGGACTAACACTCTTACAAGAACCCTGCACGCACTAGAAAGAAACTGCTATGGCCACTTACAGAGCGGAAGGGGTTAACCCTTTCCCTGCTGGTCTAGGCCTGGGGCTTCTGCGCCCTGTCCCAAAGGGAAACAAACAGCTTACGGGCAATAAATGAAAGCTTAAATGCTCTCGATGTTAATAACCTAAGAGCTGCTGTTGGCACCACAGGGAAAGATATTTGTTTTCTAGAAAGATAAGCAGGCCAACAGAGAATCTCTCCTCATCTTGTATAGTCGTGTGTATGTGTGTATATATATAAAGGTAGATATAGATATATAAAGATATGTGTGTGTATATATATTTGGCATTATTCTCAAAGCCCCAGCTGCCGGAATGGTGATGTTGCATAAAAACACTCAGCTTTCATTTAAAAAAATTAAGTTTCTAGCCCTTGTAGTTGCAGAGAAAAGCTGGAAAATAGGACCCAAGTTCCATCTGAAGCTTCAAAAATCACCAGGCATAGAAAGATACCAGAGGGTGGTGGTAATTTTTAAACCTCCTGATTCTTTGGGGACTGACTCATGGTTCTGAACACTTGAGGCATGTCTACTTTACAGTGATTATACCAGCATAGCTAGGTCACCATAACTATGCGGGCATAGCCCCATACTGTGTACACACAGACAAAACCACTGGAAAGGGTTTTTTGATCGGTGT
The DNA here is from genome assembly GCF_003597395.2 of Chelonoidis abingdonii. Lineage (NCBI taxonomy): Eukaryota > Metazoa > Chordata > Testudines > Testudinidae > Chelonoidis > Chelonoidis abingdonii. Next base: position 123,282,086 of record NC_133772.1, on the reverse strand, counting down.
AGGAACAATACCTCCCCAACTGATGACATTCTTCTGTCCATCTACCTGCATCTACACTGAGGTTAGGTCAATACAAATATATTGCTTAGGGGTGTGGATTTTTCATACTCCTGAGTGATGTAGCTATGTCAACCGAAACTCTAAGTGTAGACCAGGCCTTGGGGTTGGCAAATGCAGTGTTCATTGCACCAGTAAAAAGTGTGTGTAACTTGCGACTTAGAATGGGAATGATTTATGCCCATTCTGCACATTATTTACACTGGTGTAAACAGCAATCTCACCCACAAGCTCTAACCTGCCAGTGTCCGTTTTAACTTATATAATTTCTGACACTTTTTTCCTTTCAAATTGTAGACTGCTTAACTATCATAATGCCCCTTTTGTTAGAGGAACTCAGTCCAGGAACCGTTGGCAAGACTGGATTGGAACTAGAGCCCGTGTTCTTGCATTATACATTCATAAGCTGAGAGTTCTTTCCAATTTCCCTTCACTCCACCCCACCATTTCCTGATTTACAATGATTTTTAAAACATGCCTGAAGTATAGATCCTTCTGGGCATTGTAGAAAGATTTGAAACTTTTGTTTTTACTGTTTTTATCCCATTAACACGTCTGTCGAATGGGAGGAGCCAGGGATGGAAAAGGAGAAAGAATCAAGGAAAGCAGACAGAAGCAAGAAAGATCTGTGGTTTTAGCTCAGTGGGGCTCTGGTTCAATCCTCAGTGCTGGCAATGATGACAGCCATTACACCAGCACAGTTGCAAGAGTGGGTGACCTGGGAGAGGGCGTTATCTGAGAGAGGGCATAATTCAGTGCTTCTCCTGAGTATCCTGCACCAGCAAGGTGCCTATGAAGTCCTGCCCATCAGCTAATTCCCCCTCTCCCCCACTGTCCCTAGTGGAATCTGTAGGGGAAAGAAATGATGTGAAAGCTGCCTCCCAGTGATGTGAATCAGTCCGTGGTTGAAGCGTCTGTGTGTGCTGGCATAAACTGAGCCCTCTGGGGTTAAGATTGTCATCCCCTTTCATCCCCATAAACCGCTGTGCAGAAGGAGCATGGTCTAGTGGTTAAAGCGCAGGGGAGTACTCAGTTTGTGTGTGAAGGGTAGTACTTATATAGAAAGAAGTAAATCTGACCCAAGAAATATAATGAGCGAGCCAAGAAAGCTTCATGTCACTAAGAAAACTGGCATCTCTGGAACACGCTGCAAAAAAAGAGCTGGCCATCTGGGGATGGTGAAGTGTAATAGTAAACAAGAGTATATCATCCTGCATATCAGTGCCTTTCTAACATCACTGACTGGTTGTACTAATATGTGATGATGTGGGAAGAGACAATAAAATAAACTCACCAGCAGCGGAACCACAAATTAACTCGTTTCAGCTAAAGAGAATCTTGATGACAGAGTGCCAAATTCCACACTCAGATATGGATGTATGATTCCTGTTGGCTTCAATAGGATTTCAGGATTTGGGAGCCAAATTTGTCCCAGTGAGTCTATCTGAGTTAGTTTAATCAATCATGGGCCTAAGCCACGTGTCCCGGCTTGGATACAGAGCTGAAGCATCCCAAAGTTCAAGGCTGTTCTCCTGCAGCATGAGTAAGTCTTACTGACAGTCATGGTCTGGAACTGTTGCTGCTGCTGTTAGTCTGATCCCATTTTTATCCCAGGAGATGGTTGGGATTCAGCTGGAGCCAGTAGAGGTGGTGATGTCAGTCTGGGTCTCTCTCTCTGGCCCAGTCTGGTGAGGGTATCTCTCAGGATTAGGGTGACAAAGGCCTGAGGTGCCAGGAGATGGTGGAGGTGGCAGCCAAGATGGTGAAGCTTTCTTAAGTAGCCTCTGTTTGTTCTTCCTTCGTTTTCTCCCCAAGTCTCTTTCTTTAAGGACCCAAAAAGGATGTTATGGGAGAAATAGCTCAACTACTCACTATTTTGTTCTCCAGTTAGAGCTAATATCTGACATATCAATTCTGGGCCATTAATTTCTGGTTCCACATCTGTTTTTACCAAGCATGATTTCAACAGCCCTTGAATCATGTCAGTGTGGCCTTTTTGGTTTGGACTAATTTAGTGTCTCTGCCTGGTTCTCTTGCACTGGTTTATAACATTCGTTATTGAAAGCAGCTTGACTTAGTTCCATCAACTTTTGTTACTCTAGGTTATTGTGACATCCAGTGACCTTCCATACATTTTTTGGAATTGAGGTCACACATCAGGTAAATTGGTTGGCCCAGTTATAACAATGGCACCATTCGCTAGGTTACTTGGAGCTGCTCCCTATGATTGCTGAGTTGCATCTCTTTACAGTAGTTTCTTTAGCTTCTGATTGGGTGAGTGACTAAAAGGTTTTGGGTTTTTTAGTAAGTTGGTGGGGAGCTGGTTGCAGGTGCTACAGCTGCTTTCTGACCCTCCTGAGGAACAGGACAATGAAACAAAGGAGAGTGTGGGCAACTGGTTGAAGGGGAAGATGTCACCCTACAGCATACAGCATGGGACCCTGCATTCAGGCTGGGCAGGCACAGCTTTGTAAGCATATATGGGGCAGTTGGGCATGTGCACTTTCCTATGTAAATTGGGATCCTGTCACAGCCAGGTTCACATCCCCATAACTGAGAACTCTCAATCTCCTTAGAATCTGTTATTCTTTGCTACTGTCTATTCTCACTTTGCAAGCTCCAGAGTCACCTTGCTGTATCATGCATTGACATATTAGGTGCAGACAGCTCAGGGAACCTATCTCCCCTGCCCCAGGCAAGCTGCAGATCAGATCCTCTCCACGGTGCTGCAAGGGATAACCTCTGCACAGTGCTAGCTAATATGTTGGCTTGCATGCCACGGCTCAAGTGAGCATGGTCTGTGAGTCAGGGGTCATCTATCTTTAGACTCCCAGTGGAGCAGCTTATATGCTGCAATTGTCAGCAAGGACTGGCCAGTGGGAGGTTACACCAGGTTCAGTTGAGAGGAGTAGTGGCTTGATGTCCCAGCCCACCATGTCTTTTCCTGCAGCAGAGGACACATTGTGCACTGCATCAGCCAAGGCAGGATTTGACCCACATTGATAATCTTTAATTGATTCCTTACACTCTTTGTGGATCCCTAATTTAATATGAGGGACTGCAAGGCTGTTTGCTTTCAGTATGTCTGACTTTTCTCTCACTTCCAGAGATTGCAATAGGGCCAAATCAGTTAAAGTCAGAATGTGCCAATTAATTCTGTCTACTCTGGGAGTGGATTAAATGAGCACCACTTTATGGGCTAGCTCTTAAAGTAAAAGAATGAACTGGTCATTCTGGCCAACCAATTACAGCATTTCTTTTTCTTGAAGTCATGACTTGTTCTTGGAAGATCTGCCTGAGTCTTTCTTCTCCAATCCATCAAGTCTGGGACTTGTTCCTCTCTCCATTTTCTAACTTGACTCTGGCCAACACTCCATACATAACATTCCATTGAGACCTGAGGGCTTCCATGTTTCCTGAACAATTCTCTCTCTCTGTCTCTCTACCCTTCGGCAGCATAATGTGGGTTACTGTAGTCTGAAACATACTGGAAGCCTTATTCATTTTCATTGTAGTATCAATGCAGTGCTTAGCCCTGCATAATGCTGTGTCTGCAGTGTCCGGAGTGCCTAGAGATGGCAGGATTCTTGATGACATAAAAGTCATTGTTTTTCTTGGCTCTTGCCTTATATTTCTTGGGTCAGTTTTGTTTCTCTCCATTTGGCTCGAGGCTGAAATTGGCCACCATTATATGTCGCAGTTGAGATGTTTGGCCAAAATATATAGAAATATGAATTGGCTCTTTCACAAATGTAAATCGTCCAGCTCAGCCATGTGCTGTGCCAGACTGTATAGGCAGAGTAAACGTGCTGGCGTTGCTCTTGTGTTTTGTTCCTAGGACTTAAGAGGCCATGAGGAAGCTGCAATGCAGAAAAATAAGAGCTGCCTTAAATTGTGTGGAAATTAATATGCTCTAAACTTTTCATCCACCAGTTCACTGGTTTCCCACTTTATTATTTAAGAGATGTGAGAATATTTTAAAGAAAATAAATTTACTAGCACATGCATGAGATCTATACTGTCCCAGCTCTGTTCAGTAGAATACCAATTCGTATTCCAGCCGTGAGCTGAAGGGGCTGCCTAGCAGGAACAATGGGTCAAACCCAGAAGTCCCTACTCAGTCTTGCTTTCCTGTCATGTAAGGGACTACAATTGCACATGGAGGAAGGGCTGTCCGGTGGTTAAGGCACTAGCCTAGGAGCTAGGGGAGAGAGTGAGTCAAATCCCTGCTCTGCCATATACTTCCTGTGTTACCTTGGGCATGTCACTTAGACAAAGATTTTCAGATGTCACCAATGATTTTTGGGTGCCTCAGTTTGTGTCCAACACTAACACCTTAAAGGGGCCAGATTTTTGGAGGGCAGGTGCTCAGAACTTCTGAAAAATCAGGCCCTTGGAAGGTGTCCCAATTTAGGCACCCCCAAGTCACTAACCATTTCTGACAATCTTGGTCCATGCCTCAATTACCCCATCTGTGTAATGAGGATAAGAGTTCCCTACCTCACACAGGTGTTGTGAGGTTAAATACAATAAAGATTGTAAGACTCTCAGATCCTGAGGTCCTGTTGTAATGAGGACCATATCAGTACCTCAGATAGACAGATAGGGCCTATGGTACTGGAGAAGAGGGATAGATAATTTAATATAAAATGGGCCAAATTCATCCCTGCTATAACTCCACTGAAGCCAATGGAGTTACACCATAGATGAATTAGGTAAAGCATTTGATACACTACTGTGAAATACTAATTCAAATTAGCTTGAACATAGACACTGTCACATGCTGAAGGGCTGTAAACGAAGGATAATGATACGTGGCAATGACCTGAGTGTAGAGAGGTTTCTAGGGGTGCTGCAGGGACCATTATCAAGTCTGGTCTTATTAAATATCATCTTTAATAATCTGAAAAAGAGTGTTCACTGGCTTCAGAATGGTTTTATTGGACGTCCTTAGCCCATGGTCATATTCCTCCAGTCTAATATTGCTCTGTATCACTGTTGCTGGGATTATTTGCAGCTGGCTCTACAATCCAGAGGGAATCATATTAATCATTGATCTAATAGCACATGGCTGCAAATATGGCATTTGAATGGCTGGCGGTCATCTTCTACAGTGTGTGATATTTGAGAGTCTTTGGACCTGCTAAAGTCACACAGCAGATAGCCTCCTCTTCACTGAAAGTTTCTACAGCTTCAGTCATAATGTGCGCTGCTGTTTTTTTTTCTTCCTGGGGTAGCTGCAGCATTGGGCTATAAAATGGTTGTTTCCCAAACACCTGCATTCTTGACCACAGGCAGGATGTTTTTCATTCTGCCTTTCATGTTACATTCCACAGCATACACCCCGATACACTGGACTATGATGTCCTCATTCCCAGTTGGTCTATCTCTGTTCTGCCTCCTGGGTTCCTCTAGCTTGAGCTTGTGTACTTGTTCCACGCTAATAGCTGTTATCATTCTGATCCTTTCCCTGAACAGTTTCAGCTGCCCTTGCTATTTGAGGGCATTTCTCTAGGATTAGGATTCTCTCAACAATCTTGGATCCCAATACTCAAGCACCTTTCTCAGCTGTTCCAGTGTTTTGGGCATTATTATTGACAAAAAAAAATTACCTCATTTTCTCATCTTTATCCCCCTACGGACAACTATTTATACAGACTCAGCTCTTATTTCCACTGTTTCCATGCTTGTGCAAGGTTTATTGTCTGGACTTTCAGCCTACCTGGTGGGCTGTCCCTCCATGCCTATTTGCACTGCTTCTAGGTGATGCTTTATTTGCCTGTTTTTCACGCTCCCTGCTGACAAGTCTCACACCACCCACTGCCACCATGTTTCATGTGTTGTGTTCTGGATAATAACCTTAGAGGATTCCATATTTCTAAAACTGAACTGGCTCTGTATTAACAGCCATTTACAGAGATGCTGCAGTGACAGCTAGTATTCTAGCCATGGGCACAAGGACTGGCATCCAAGTGCCTCATCTAAACTCTTCCCTTCTGCACTCTGTTCCCCTCTCCAAGTTCCATGCAAGTAGCTGCCGAAGGGGTTAACAATGCATTAACTATGGGTCCAATACAGTGCTTGTTAAGCCAATGGGAGTCTTTCCCTTGGCATTGGCTCAGGTCCTATATCTGTAGATAACAACACTAAATGAGAAGATTTTGTGAACTACACTATGGGCAGGGGAATAACCCAGAGAGACTTAGGACACATCTACACAGCAGATTAGAACCTGCAGTAGTGAGTCTCAGAGCTCGGGTTTACAGGCTTGAGCTTGCACTATGGTGCTAAAAACAGCTATGTGATGTGGCTTGGACTGGAGCGAGGGCTCTGAAGCCTCTGCCCCATCCCTTGGCTTCCAAGTCCCAGCTCCAGCATGAGCCCAAACATCTACACAGCTGTGTCTGGTGCCATAGTGCAAGCTCAGCAAACCTGAGTCTGTAGCCCTGGGCTCTGAGACTTGCTGCCATGGGTTTTAAAATGCGGCTCAGACATACCTATAAAGAGGTTATAGACTTTCCTTCCTATGGGCAAGAAATTAACAAAAGTAAATTCAACCTGGACAAATATATGTAGGGGAGGGAAGGAGAATCCAAAACCACATCTATTTAATCAAAGAAAGAGTAGGAGGCAGCCAGAGGGCAGAACCAGGGCTGGAGGTGGGGGCTAGCACCCCCATTTGGAAATATTTTAGGAGCTGAACTATGTTTCTGCCCCCGTGTTGGGCTGGGGATGGAACAAGTAGGAATTGGGCACCCAGTGGGGGGAGCTGGTCCTGGGCCAGGCAGCTCCATTCCCTCCCTGTTGCTGCAGAGCATCTTACAAGTGGGCTGGCCACATGCAGAGATGCTTGGTAGTGGGTCAGTGTGGATGAAGCTGGAGACACTGCAGCCAGGATTGGGGAGGGAAGCACAAGGTCTGGAGCTGCCGGGCGCCCAGGATGAAGCCAAAGCCGGGTGACATTGAGAGCTGGGAAGCAGACAGTAAAGACAGCAGAGCCCCCTGTGGGGAGCAGGAGCTGGGCACAGGTAACAGGGAGGTGGAGCTTTGTGGGGAGTTACCCCAGGTCCCCCAGATTCCCCACTGCCCTATCTTCCTCCCAGCTCCCTCCACTATCTCCTCTGCTGTCCTCTGCTCCCTGCCAGGGCCTGCACCCCAAATATACATCTCAGCCCATTTTCCCACCCACCCCATTGAAAGTAAGCTTCTGCCACCTCCAGAAGGCAGTAAGGCCAAGCGGAGGCTTGGGGTGCATGGCAAGTTACAATATCACATAGAAGCAAAAAATTCTGTTGCATGTACTGAGGTTTCACATCACAGAACAGGGAGTACTTCCAACCACTGATGGTAATGGAGAAGCATAGGGACAATGTTTTTTTAATTATTTTTTTTTAATCTGAGACTTCGGAGAAAAGGTTCATAGTACACAATAAGTTTTTATAGCCTCCACATTTAAAGAGTTTAAAATTATACTTATTGGGCCAGATTATGGTCCACATTAAATCAGATTTCTGCCACCCTGGTGGAACAAACCAGATTTAAAGCTGGCCTAAGTGGCTAACTGAGGAGTGTTCTAGTGTAAGAGAAATCCCAATGTGCTGTAGAGTCCACTCCTCATAGCCTCTAATGTAGGAGCTGGGTCAGAGGGAATGAGATGTTCTTGGAGCACTGTAGACTCTGGCAATCCTCAGCTGTTGTAACATCTCCCTGGCAATCTTTGCAGCTGGGCATATTTTAGACCAGCTTCGAGGCTATGCTAATTTATGCGTGGGGATGAGTCCAGCAATAAACCTAGCATATGCTGCTGGTGGATCACTGAGCATTGCAGCTGGGACTTTAACCCAGTAGCCGACTGCGGTCCTTTGCATTTGATGGTGTAGTTTTGTGAAGCTAAATACCAGAACAATTATTGCATTCATACTTTGCCCTTATCAAGTAAAACTCTTGTTAAAGTAAATGAATTGTTTGTCTGAGTAAAGACTTCAGAAATTTGCCCATTTATATTTTCAAAGGGCTTTGAGCTTCTCAGAAAGAAGGTGCTATATGTGCAGTGTTATTGTCAAAGTGTTATCAGGAGTAATTTTAAAACATAAGACAGATTTTTAGGGTGGAAAACCTAAGGAGTTTGATGCCCAGTTCCCATTAAAATGGATGGGGATTGGATGTCCAAATCCCCATGGCAATTCTGAAAGTCTCAGGCTAAATTTGAAGCCAGACAACTCTGACATGTAAACATGTAAGTGGATTGTAGAAAACCTTGTAAATGTAAATCTGTGCCCCAGGTTTCAAAGATCCTCCACCAATGGCCAAGCAGAACATGTGAAATGCACTTCAGTTCTGGAGGTGATATGAAATTGACATGTCCTGAAGCTATCATGGAACATCTCCAAGCTGAAATCTACTAAAATCTCAAACTCCTGTGTGGAGGCTCTTTGAGATCTTTGAATGAAAGACAAAATACAATGATGGCAATACTTAGCACTTATATTGCACTTTTCATCTCAAAGTGCTTTATAAATATTTGCCAAATAGGCCTTACAACTCCTGTGGGATGAAGACGGTAGTGTTTTCTCTTTCTATCAAGGGATGAATTGAGGTACAGAGTTTGTCCACACTAGGACAAAGGTTCTGAAACCTAGGGTTCACTTAAACCAACTAAAAGGTGTTAAAATGGCAAACTGCCCTGTCTACAGTAGGGGTGAAATCCTGGCCCCACTGAAGTGCAATGGAAGTTTTGCCGTTGATTTCAGTGGAGCTAGGGCTTCAAAACATGTTTAGCCCAGAGTTTCTCAAACAGGGGTTGCCGCTTGTGTAGGGAAAGCCCCTGGTGGGCCGGCCCGATGCGTTTACCTGCCCTGTCCGCAGGTCTGGCCGATTGCAGCTCCCACTGGTCGCGGATCACTGCTCCAGGCCAATAGGAGCTGGTGAAGTGGCAACCAGTACATTCCTCGGCCCACACTGCTTCCAACAGCTCCCATTGGCCCGGAGCAGTGATCCGTGGTCAGTGGGAGCCATGATCGGCCGGACCTGCAGACGGGGCAGGTAAACACACCGGGCTGGCCCGCCAGGGGCTTTCCTTACACAAGCGGTGACCTTTGTTTGAGAAACCCTGTGTTAGCCATTTTGTCTTAGCTATCACTGTTCAAGATAGTCCTAAAAACACCTCAGACAGGGGCTGGCAACCTTTCAGAAGTGGTGTGCCGAGTCTTCATTTATTCACTCTAATTTAAGGTTTTGCCAGAAATACATTGTAATGTTTTTAGAAGGTCTCTTTCTATAAGTCTGTAACTAAATTATTGTTGTATGTAAGGTAAATAAGGTTTTTAAAATGTTTAAGAAACTTCATTTAAAATTAAATTAAAATGCAGAGCCCCCAGGAACCAGGCAGTGTGAGTGCCACTGAAAATCAGCTTGCGTGCCACCTTCGGCATGTGTGCCATAGGTTGCCTACCCCTGCCTCAGAGGACTAAAGGGATTGGCAGGGGGAGTGGATTTGAAAGTTTCTGTGCTCCAGTATGGTGATTAAAAGTTTGCCTTATAAAAACCTAATTCAAGGATAGGAGAAGATTCAAGGATAGGGGCTCATCCGTCTCTGTAGTAAGTCCAACTCTCTGAGACGCAGTAGCTAAGTTGATGGAAGAATTTGTCCATCGATCCAGAGCGTCTCAAATAGGGTGGGTAAGAACCTTTTTTAGGTGGGGAACCATGCTGTGCACATTTTACCCACAGCAACGAATAAGTATCAAAGCTCATTGCTCCAAACATATTAGGTCCTTGGATGGCGCTGTGCACTTGACTGTAGATGGTGCTGCGCATTTTGATGGATTTCTGTTAAGCTTGCATAGCATTATACAAAATCATTGCCATCTGTACATTAATCCGTTGGCCACGATGCGGTGTGCACATTTAATTGTAAGCATCAGCCACAATCACAGTTTTGCTTGTGCTCTTACTGCAATGGATCATTGGCTCTGTTTGAATCAATGCCTTGCTGTTTTTAATATTTAGTGAGATGCATGTTGATTTATTCTAACTGATGTACGTACTTGCGTGACGGGAAGGAGGGCATAAACTACTACAGATACAAAGAAGGAGGGCACAATCAAATAAGTTTGAGAACCTCTGTGGTGACCTAGCAGTGTTTAGGTCAAATGAATGCTATCACACAGGGTGTGACATTTTTCACAGACCTGAGTGATGTAGTTAAGCTGAGCTAACTCAGTAGAGCAGACCATCCCTAAGTATTGGTATTGAATAGGACGAATTCATTAGAGTAGTGGATCTTTCACAGTCCATTATAACTGATTTTTGTATAGTGTCAGAAGTTTCACACTTTACTCTCTGTACATGCAGAATCAATCTATTTGAATGGGTAATAGCTTTCATCTAGAGTGTTCTCTGCATAAGACAAACTAATCCAACTAATTAATCCCACACTCAAAAAGAAAAGGTATTTTACAGCCATTTATTTGTGATTCAAAGGGACAGTTACAGGAAAGCACAGAGAGCATGCTCACAGGTAAACAAATGTAAACACACATACCTCCATTTCTTGAATTAGAAACCCAATATGGACAGTTTCCCCATCTATCACCCAAACCAATAATAGGCACAGTCAGTTAAAACATTAAAATAAAATAAGATTTCTCAGGATATAAAACCATATCAGAAACACTTGGGCTGTCATTGGTCCGTTTACTCCTCTGAAGTGTAGGTGGACTTTGAGGTTAGTGTTATCTGCACAGTATAATTGAAGGTGAAATAAAAATATTGAAATGTGTCTGTGTTAAAGGAATTATTAGGAACTCTTGTGTACTGAAGATGTTGCATTTCAAGCATGTGGTGGCTTTTTTACATGAATAACTATGACAAAAACCCTTATAGCTCAAAGAGGTTAATAAACAAAGTGCTAAGACAAAGGAAAAATGCAGTTTGGTTTTGACAATGGCAGGCCCATATAATGATGGAACATGTGCCAGTCTAGAATTACAGCCTGCCTGATGGAGAGCCAGAGAAATAGTTTGCTTCAGAAATAATACTAAATGGCCTAGTCAACAAGTACTTCCAAACTAGAGCTGATCAGGAATTGTCTGTCAATTCTTTTTAATTGAAAATGTATTTTCTGCAGAACTGAAATTTTCTGCAGGAAAATCTAAATGTTTTGTTTCAGGTCAGGTCAGCCTGAGTCAAAACATTTCCTCTTGTCTAATTAAAACATTTTGGCTTGGGTCGCTTTGACATTAATCTGAGTCTTCCTGAGCTGCAGTCATGTGCTTTATGCCCCTATACTCCCACAGGGGCCAGGCTCCCTGGCTGAACTACATCTCCTGTGATGCACCATGTGTCCGCTTTGGCTGAACTGCATCACGGGAGATGTAGTCCGGCTGGGGAACCCAGCCAACAGAAGAGAATGTGGGCTGGAGGCCACCATACTACAAATTGTGGAAATAAATGTTGAACTGATCTGAAATAGAATGTGAACATTTCAGAATAAACATTTTTCAGACTCTTGGTTCCCCCAAAATGTTGGTATTTGACTTTTTGTTCCACATCAGAATAGAAACAAATGTCACCCATAGTCCTTTCTTACACTTGCATCGTGTAAGGTTTTCTGTGCTCTAAGCACCCCACCACCTACTTATGTAAAAATAATTTGGTTGATGTACCAATTTTTAATGTACAAGGAGAAGTAGTTGTAGAATTAGGATACGAGGCCCTAATCCAACAAAATATATTAACACGTTTAGGCAAGTGAGTAGCCTCATTGACTCATTTTTGTGCTTAACATTTAGAATGGGTTGGAAATTTCTGAATTTTGGGCACTTTTCTTAAACATTCTTGGGGAAAAAATATTCCCACTTTTCAATCACCTTTATTAAAGCTATTCACATGCTTGAGTGGTTTGATAGGTCAGCACCTGCATGTTCAGGTTTCTGTCTTGTATTTTGCCCATTGAACTTGTTCTTGATCATTATTTTTACAGAACCTAGCATAATGGGGCCCCAATCCTGCTAAATATTTACCTTTAACAATAAATTACACAGGGGCTGCCCAAAGTATGTGATACTGAGAGCCACACTGGTCACAAAGATGGCACCTAATCTGCATGTAAATGTAAGGGATTTTTTTAAATAAAAATAAATGTGCTTGGACTTGGATGGGTAGATGAATCAAAATTACCTTTTTTTTAGTTTGCTAGGAATAAAGCTTTGCAATTGATCAGCTTTGACCTCAGGTTTCTGAAGGTGAAAAGTCAATGTATTGGTGCAGTGATTAAAGCTCAGTAAGGGGAGTCTGGAAAGCTGGAGAATGCACTTTCCTACTTCACTGTCACTTCCTGTTTCTAAATTGTCGCTGGATAGATGGTAGGAAAGTGAAGTATTAACCATAACCTGAAATGAAGAGCTTGGGTCTCCTTTTGCTTATGCTGGTTTACCAGCAGCAGTGCTATGTTATTGTCAGTGAAGTAATTTCTGATTTATACTGAGTGAGAGGATCACCAAGGCCCTCATGTTCAACAGATTCATTTTACACCAGCACCAGAACAGGGGAAGAGGATCTGACTCTTTCTTTTTTGAGTCATCTATGTTGTGGGATATTAAGCTGGTCCAAACTGACCTAAGCGAAGCTTAATTAGGCAATCATTTCATGTGCTGCACTTTGAACCCTGTCCCTTACCTCTTTGTACTGATGGAAGCCATAGGTGCTAGAACAATGGAGGTGCGGGGAGGAGATGTCCGCACCCCCTGGCTTGACATGGTTTCCATCATGTACAAGGTTTACAGTTTGGTTCAATGGCTCTCCGCACCTCACTACAAAAATTGTTCCAGCACCCCTGACAGGAGCTCCATTACCATGCAAAACTTGGCAGCGTCCTCAGCACCACTGTGTTGTACCAAGCTGGCTGCTGGATGAGAAGGAAGCAGCCTGGGAAGTTGGTGTAATATACGCTCTCTTTGCTTCTGGAGGCTGGGAGCATCTGCCAGTTCTTACCAGTCCAAAAGTCTTGAGGGTTTTTGTTTTAATTTATCCATTTAAAGAGAATTCAGTAGAGGGGGAAAACAACTGAAATGAAATGTGTCTCTTCCAAGGGATCCCTATTCTGAGATTAGGAAAGCAGGGGCGGCTCTAGGTATTTTGCCACCCCAAGCACAGCAGGCAGGCTGCCTTTGGCAGCTTGCCTGCGGGAGGTCCCCACTCCTGCGGATTCAGCGGCTTGCCTGCGGGAGGTCCACCGAAACCACGGAACCAGTGGACCCGCTGCAGGCAGGCTGCCAAAGGAAACCTGCCTGCCGCCCTTGTGGTGACCAGCTAAGCGCCCCCCGTGGCTTGCTGCCCTAGGCACGCGCTTGGCATGCTGGTGCCTGGAGCCGCCCCTGTGGGGAAGGAGGGTATAATCAGCTCTGAACATCCTCATCACAACAAATTAAAACAAGATAACTCCATATAGATTCAGTTTTCATTCATTTGAGAAGGTTTAGATCCCGTTTGGCCAGCAGCACTTTTAAGTAGACTGTGGCTAGGAATTCCAAGCAAATGTGGCTCAGTGACTTTAAACCAATACGTGCCAAATCTGATCTTAAACCAGTTCTCATTTGAGTTGGGATTGTAGGCATTTTCCAACGACACCACTGCAGAAACAAATCAATAGGTGGCTCGTCGTGTACATAATTAGAGGGGACTGTTGCTCAACATGCATAGCTCTTTCAATTAACAGTAATGAGGACACAGCTGTCTGAGCCTGAAGCTAGTATTTTCAGATAATAATTCTCAAGGATTTTTCCTCCTCCATTGGCTTCTGTCCAGTGCCAGTTCTTTGCTTACAAATGAACCAAAAGGCCACGACATTTAGACAAGAATTACCTTGGTTTGTGGCGCTTTTAATATTGTGGTAAAGCCTGTTGGCACATGGCCAAACTCAAAATCAAATGACATTTGAAAAATAACATTCTCCCCTGATAAGTCCTTAATTTCCACAAGCCCAAGCATCACAATCTTCCAACCAAGCAGGAGTGGGCAACACCCTCTTTTAGGAGCCCATCAAGTCTGCTCCTAAATCAGCTGGCAGAGGGATATGCAAGGCCCACTCTTTCTGAGAATGAGTACACAGCTCTTGTAAAACTCCCAGTGCCTGCAGGCCTGGAGCATTACTGGTGGAGGCTGAAGCTCAAACTTTCATCCAGAAGGATCTAATCACTAGGCCACCAGAACTGGCCAGCACTGCAGATAATTTGAACTGCTGCTTCCCAGTCAGAAGTGAGCATGTCTCACCACCCTCCCTGCAAACACACAGTGGATGCTGCTATATTATTTTCCTTCTTTCCTGAAAGAATTGCCTGCTATTTATCCCTTTCAGAACCCTGTGAAATGCTAACTGACTAGTGGAGGTTTTATCAGTTGGGTTCAGGGTAAGAGGTATCAGATTGCCAAAGGAAGACAAAACATTGCAACCTTCAGCATAGATGAATGTAGCTTGCACAGAGCAGGGACGTGATGAAGCTATCTACAGCCATAGCACCTTGGGCTGGGAACCCTTTACATCTCATAACTACACAACTTTGGATCTCGTCAGTCCTTGAATGGGATACTGCCAACTAAAACCAAAGTATTGGGAGAAGTAAGTTTGTGATTAGGTATCACACAGCTAATTCTCAGCATGGTGTTAGAGCAGGGTCCTAAAACTTCTTCTGTTGCACCCCACCCCCTTACTTGTAATGGAATCTGTCCATGCCCTGGCCCCAGGAGCTGGCTCCAGAGCCGGAGCTGGGGCCAGGGCCAGAGCCAGGCTGGGAACGGAGCTGGAGCCAGGCTCCAAAGCTGGGGCTGGGGCCACAGTTGGAGCCATGGCCTTGGCTAGAAGAGGGACCATGTCCAGGAACAGAGCTGGGTCCAGAGGCCAAGGCTAAGGCCTGGGCCCTGCCATGTCCCCCCGAATGTTTGTCTGCGCTCCCGTAGGGGGAGAACCCCACAATTTGAGGGCCACTGTGTTAGCGGGAACTTCCAGCATTACAGTGGCCTCTGTTGTTTGCATCTGTGCCTGAGGTCCTGATCTCTTGTGGACAATAAAGACCCCATGGCACTTTCTGGGAAAGTAGCCTGAACATCCAGACTGAATTCCCAACGTGGCTAATTACATCCTGCATACCTGAAGTTTCTCTTGCATTTTTAATGGAATCACTCATTTAATATCTAGCTAAATGGCTAGGTAATATTCCTGCACAATGTTTAAAACAGCAGGCACATTTATCCCCAGAGGTGGCTGCATTTCAGTGGCAGGGCCCATCACAGTGAAAGATACTGTCTTCATTACTTGCAACTTGATATTTGCACACATCTGTTTTCTTGACTACCTTAATTTCTATTTAATATCTCCTTTGGGTTGGTTTCTTCTGATAAACTGTACTTAAAAATATGTCTACTCCCCTTTCCACTGGCTATTGGGATCTATCAACAGCCTCTATCATCTTTAGCCTGCCAGACGAACTCTTGGAAAAGGAGCTCTTAATGATTCAGTTAAAATGTACGGTCAAGAAGTTCACTCATTAGAGGAAATGTAAACTGACCACCAATTGGCTAAATCAGTTGGCTGGACTGTTTGTGCTAGTGATTTCTCCAGGCTCCCTGGGGCTTGAGAGCAGTTATAGCAAAATAGCAAATCTGTTCTCTCCGCCTCTCCCTGCCCCCCCCCCCTCCACACCCTTTTTTCATGTCCTAGTCCCTAATGGAAAAGTCTTATAGAATGCAATTGGTGATTAAGACAATAGTATTCTATGGAAATGTAAACGGGTTTTATACATATTACTCTAACATCCTATATATTTAACAGAGGTTTCAATAGGTTCTTTTAAAACCATCCTATGGAATTAAATAGTAAAGCTATAATTAAAAGCTATAGAAAACTTAACATTTTTCTATTGAGTTCTATAGGACTTTTCTATGTGGGTTGGTCTTTCTGTGTGTCCAGATCCACATCTCATACCATGCAGCAATGGAATAATATGCCCTTTTGCTAGAAATATGTCCCAAGACACTGAAATAATTAATATTGTGGTTGTCTGTGCAACTTTGGATTCCAGCTGCAACCTCTTTCAGCTACCATTGCTGATGCAATAGAAACTGTCGTTCAGTAAATAACTTCACAACAGCTGGGAGTATTCTATCCAAGCACTCATCTGGCTCCCATCACTGTAGTATTCAGTACTTGGAGTCCTGCGGTGATATACTTATGTAAGTGTTAGACATTATGACACAAAATTGATGTATTTATTCAGCTGAATAAATACAATTTGTTGCTGATGAAGATGAAAAGATGGAGATGCAAATTTTCTGCTAATTAATTTAATAGGATTGGTACACTGAATATTATAATAAATGTTCCCCCCACCACACGACATCCTGCTCCCTACTGTTCTGTCACATTGTGGCTACTCAGAACTTCACAGGGGGAGCAGGGAAATAACTAAGATCCTTGTGCTCCAAAACTAGGCCACTAGCGCTTGAGCTATAACACACAGAGAGGCTATTCTAATTCCATCTACTCCAGACTAATGGCATGCCTGCGCTCTAGCCAGTTTATTACATATTCTTATTTGGATAAAAATCTTCCCGGACAACATGGGGTTCAAATAATTTCTGATCTTGATATAACAAATCTGTGGCAACACAGAACTGCACAAGCGTGAGCTTTTTGATGAGCAATGATTGCCTCTCGTCGTGCATTTGTACACGATGGCCCCTACCCTGGTTGGGACCTCCAAGCACCATTGCAATATAAGGAACGCCAGTAGCAGGGCTGAAAACACAGCTTCTCACCCCTTGAGCTATTGCTTATTATCATCGTTATTTCTGCAGTACTGAAAGGGTGCTAGCTAAAGGAGATTCTCTATTAGCTGTCAGAGATATTGAGCCTAGGACACACAGTCAAGCAGTTCTTATATTAGCCAGTAGGAGCAGTGCTACACATTAATGATTACCAATATTCAGTGTCCAAACTCAGGCTGCCCATCTATCTATAGAACTGTGTTAGCCCTAGCAATCAACTGTTACTATAATGTAAATGGGATGCAGAGCTAAAATGAATTCAACAGTCAAGGGCCAGTTCTCAGACCCTGAAATCTGCAATTAAACAGGTGTATAGGGAATTGGTCTTGGATAGTTTCCAGTCTCAGCTGGGCTGGCTGTCCTTGGAAAATAGCGCTGACCCCACACAGCAGCAGTTTGAAGTTGGCTTCAGTCTGCACTTTAGGAATGTGGCATTGTTATTTTCCCCTTTCTTATCAACTGTAATTATCATGAGAAAAAAACTTTCTGAGAAAACATGTGATTTCACTGTGTAAAAATCTACTACCAAGGAAATTATTTTCTCAGTGTCCAAAAAAGGAATGGTGGAGACATTTAGGGAAAGAGCTTTGTTCCAAATAATCTTGGAACCAATACCCATGTCCCAGAGCTCGTCTGTTTAGTCCTGGCTTGTGATTATTCCTATAAACAATAAGAAGACATTCATTCTATTTATTGTTCTAAAAGTGAGCTGCCAGTGTTTTAAATTACCAAACCAGTTCTATTAGTTAGGGAGGTGGGAAATGATGATGGGAACCTGCAGCCCCTCAACTTGTTGCAAGAACACTGGAAGATGCTGCCCTAGAACCTGCGTAAGCTCCCATGGCCATGTTGGTTTAATGGTGGGGGGCGAGGGGAGAGAGGAAAAGTAAAACGCCCTTGAATCAAAACATCTGGAAGAAGGGAAAGTCAGTCTGCTCTTGTCTTCTCTATAATATACATCCACTGCTATGCAGGGCATCCCCACTCAGATGACTGAGCCATACTCAGTCACACACACTTACACACTCAATCTCTCTCTAAAACAAACTGATCAGCAGAGGAGCTAATCATTTTTTGTATGAAAAGATTTTTTTCTTCCAAAATTGGCCCTCTCTCAGAACCAGAATTTTTCATTTAAAATTGTTGATGTTGTCCCTTTGACCTGACCAGTTTAGACATATTCAGGGCCTTAATAAGCTGTTTCCATTAACAGATGTTTCTTGGGTGCAACCCTGTTCATTTACAAAGATTGTGCACAAAGTCCTGTTTCCCTGAATGCCGTAGAACAAACACCAGCATCTTCATCATCAGCAAATTGTATTTATTCGGCTGAATAAATACAATGTCAATTTTGTGTTATAATGTATGACACTTATATAGGTATTTCTCCCCAGGACTCCTAGGTCCGCACTGAATATTATAGTGATGTGAACCAGATGAGTACTTGGATAGAATACTCCCAGCTGCTGTGAAGTTAGTTAGTGGACGACAGTTTCTATTGCCTCAGCAATGGAAGCTGAAAGAGGTTGCAGTTGGAATCCAGAGTTGCACAGACAATGACAATATTAATTATTTCAGTGTCTTGGGACATGCTTCTAGTAAAAGGGTATTGATATTATCCCATTGCTGTATGATATGAAATGGGGATCTCCAAATCCCTCCATATCACTGTTCCATTTCAGTGCAACTCTCATGATGGCCTCTCCTGCTTTCGAACTTTCTCACACACATACAACGCTTGCTAAAACAATTCCCTAAGTCCTGTGTTTATAACTAGTTCCAGGGATCTACCTCCGACTACATGGCTGAGCCCTGCTGAGGATTTGCCATGCTGCCAATTGCTTATGGCAGTAGCTTCTATTGTCTCCAGCTTCCTCATTCCAATAAGGGGTTTAATTGCTCCTTTCTTTTAGTCTGAAAGAAGGGGGCTTAGAATATCCATTGGCTTTAACCAGGTCTAGGATTGAGGGAAGCCATTAACACCTTTTAGAATAACAATATTATCAGCATTTTCTGATTTTTCAAAGTTTTCCAGGCTTAGAAGGAAGAAAGAGAGGGTGATTGTTATGTCTATTTCTGACTACTCCAGAGGAGTTCAGATATTATGGTGGTGAGGCTCCTGGGTACCCAGGGCCAGTGCTTCCATTTAGGCGACCCAGGTGGTCGCCTAGGGCGCCAGGATTTGGGAGGGCAGCAGGCTGCTCTGGTGGACCTCCCGCAGGCGTGCCTGCGGAGGGTCCATTGGTCCCGTGGCTCCGGTGGAGCATCCACAAGGGTGCCTGCGGGAGGTCCACCGGAGCCGCGGGACCGGCTTGGGGCGGCGAAATGGCTAGAGCCGGCCCTGCGCCTAGGGCGCCAAAAACCCTGGCGCCGCTCCTGTTGGTACCTAGGAAGATAATATGCCTCTCTCATGGTATTTGATTCATGAATTTTAATTCAGAAGGGACCATTATGATGATCTAGTCTGACCTCCTGCATCGCACAAACTGTAGAACCTCACCAGTAATTTCTACATCAAGCCCCTGGTTTGTGACTGAGCTATAGCAGATCTATTACAGTGTCATTGCATTCCAGGATATTGTCTCCCATCTTGTGGGAATGACATGGGTTCTTTGTTCTTAGATGTATGACCGCAATTGCATTTGTCTGTGTTAACACGGGTTGTTCCATGAGCTCACCTTACCAAGCAGTCTGTATAACCGACTTGGCCCTACCATTATTACTACTAGACCAATTTGTGTCATTGGCCTTTTACCAGTGATTTAATATTTTTTCCAGATCATTAATAAAGTTGTTAAGTAACACTGCACCAAGAACAGAGCTGGGCAGGGCCCCACAAGAACCACTCCCACTGGCTGATGCTTCACCATTTACAATTATTTTGAGATCTGTCAGTTAACTAGTTTTTAATCCATTTAATATGGGCTACATTGATTTTGTATAATGCTAAACTGACATTATCCTATTCTTCCTAACTCTTTTATCAGGGGTTTTCTCTCTATGCTGTTGTGTCTTATTATATTGTTGTTACAAGTGATCCTGGACCTAATCCTGTGTTCTTTGTGCACCCGAGGCCATAGAAATGAAAATAATCATCATGCATTCTGTTGAGGAGTAGCATCATTAGGGAGGGATGGTAGCAGCATCCTTTGATTGCTGTGTTTTCCTTTTTATATTTACAAAATATACATTTTTACATGTTTGCATTCATTGCTTTTTTAAATAAAAACCCAGTGAGTAAATGTTCGTTTGAATTATGGACGTAAATACAACATTTTATTCATTATATTATAATGTTGATTTCCAAGGTACCGATCCCCACAGCAGCCCCGGGCCTAGATTCACAAAGGGGACTTAAGCACTGCAACGCTCAGTGTCCCACATCTAACTCTTTAGAGACTTTGCTGCCCAGTGTAATCCCTGGCCCTGAGTTATGTGCCCAAGCTCCCCTAGACAATGCATGGGGAAAGTAGGTGCCTAAGAAAGAGATTCCCAGAAACCAGCAAACATTGAGTAGAGAGCTGCCTAAGCTGATCCAGGAGTAAAATGCAGAGGATTAAGGCAGTATTTAAGGTCCACATCCACAAAGGGACTCATAGACTCGTAGGTCAGAAGGGACCGATATGATCATCTAGTCTGACCTCCTGCACAAAGCAGGCCACAGAACCCTACCCATCCACTTTTATAACAACCCCTAACACATGACTGAGTTATTGAACGTTAACTGGACCTTGCAAAGGAATAAAACCAATAGTAAAAGGTTCTACAGCCACATAATAAGAAGAAAACAAGAAAAGAAGTGGGCCACTATACACTGAGGATGGAATGGAGGTTAAGAAAACCTAGGCATGGCCCAATATCTAAATAAGTACTTTACCTCAGTCTTTAATAAGACTAGTGAGGAGTTTAGGATGATGGAGGGATGATAAACGGGAATGAGGATATGGAGGTGGATATTACCGCATCTGAGGTAGAGGCAACTTGATCAAGTTTGCCTCTACCTCAGATGCGGTAATATCCACCTCCATATCCTCATTCCCGTTTATCATCCCTCCATCATCCTAAACTCCTCACTAGTCTTATTAAAGACTGAGGTAAAGTACTTATTTAGATATTGGGCCATGCCTAGGTTTCTTAACCTCCATTCCATCCTCAGTGTATAGTGGCCCACTTCTTCTTCTTTGTTTTCTTCTTATTTATGTGGCTGTAGAACCTTTTACTATTGGTTTTATTCCTTTGCAAGGTCCAGTTAACGTGTGGCTTTTAGCCTTCCTCACTTTATCCCTACATGTTCTGACCTCACTAAGGTAGCTTCCCTTGCTAATCCCGCCTTTCTTCCACTCCCTGTAAGCTTTCTGCTTTTTCCTAATCCCCTCTCTGAGATGCTTGCTCATCCAGTTGGGCCTACAACTCCTGCCCATGGTTTTTTTCCCCTTTCTTGGGATGCAGGCTTTTGACAGTTTCCGCAGCTGCGACTTAAAGTAATTCCAGGCCTCCTCCGCATTTAGACACCTAACTTCCATGATCCGGGCTTTAGGTGCCTGTTTCTGGTCAGAGTTTTCCTGGGTCAGGCACCTAAGCCAGGTCAGTCCTTTCTTGTGAAAAACTAGAGACACCCACCCTACCCAAATCCTGGTGGATAGGGCACTGACCTGAAATGTGAGACCTGTTTTCAAACCCCTGCACTGCCTGATTTGACTCAGAGACTTGAACTCAGGTATTCCATGTGGATGGGATATAAATACTGTGTGTAGCACAGAACAAGCAATAGTTATGCTGGTAGAGAGCCTTTGAACTTCGTTGAACTTTTGGAGGGAAACTTGACGCAAAATAGCTGTGGATCCTCATTTACAGTTCAATCCTGCATTCTGATGCATCACTTGCATTGCCACTTACCATATCTTAGGAAATCAGCTCCTGCATTTTTTCAGACACATGAGAGAGAGTGCGGTTTGGGCGAAAGGATTGAGAACAAGGAACTTCTGAGTCCTGATCCCAGTTCTCTCTGTGTGATTCTTCAACTGCTCAGCCTCAATTTTTCCATTTGTAAAATGGGGATAGTAATGTTTATCCATCTTACAGGGTTCTATGAGGATTATCACTATAATTAGTATTACAGTATCACTTAGATGGGCCATTCAAAAGCAAACCTCATTGTGCACAGGTGCTGAATAGAGGGGCAGAGAACTCCTGCCCTAAAGAGCTTGCAGTGTAAAGAAACAAGAGAGACAAGTTGTGTGTGAGAGGAAATATTATTAGCCTCACTTTAGAAATGGGAAGTGAAGCCCAGAGAGATTCAGGCTCAGATTCTCAAAGTATTTAGACATCTAAGGTCCATTGAAATAAATGCTCATTAGATGCCCAATTACCTTTGAGGATGGGGCCTAAATAAGTTGACCAAAATAACAAAGGGACTGCACTAAAGCAGAGTATTAAGTCCATGTCCTCGAGTCCCAGTCCAGTGGCTTAACGACAAAACTCACCATCCCCTCATTAATTAGGTCATACTTTATGAAGTATTTTGAAAGGAAAATCACTGGCAAAGTGTTAAGTATTATTGATTCTGTATACATCATGATGTGTGGAGATAGCAGGAAAAAGCCCGGCGAGCACGCACCTAGCCCTTTGCTCTTGTATTGAGAATGGGATAGAAATAACATGCTCTCCAACTAGAAAAGGAAGTGACTTTCACAGAAAGCGCTAGTTATATGACTTTTAATTTTCCACTGTACCAAAGGATGCCAAAGAATGTCCTTGGCGTGGTTGAATGTATTTTTCCTGCAGGTATTTAAGTCCAATGTATTCAGTATGGGCAACCTGTCTATGGGTCACTATGTTTTATAGGTAGCTTTTGCCCCGGTTGGTTTGCTTTTTCCCTATTAAATGTTTAATTTCAGCTTAATCAGAGCACCAATCTGAGAGATGATATGGCATTCTCTCTGCCTGTGCCTCTGTTCTAACAGGTGTGCTGCAGTGCTGCCAGTCCCTCTGCCCCTGCCATCTCCCTGCCCCATCTTCTTTCAAGGATATAGGCAACGGTTACCAAATTCCTGGGCAGATATTTTTCCCAGGGTATAACTGTCATCCATCATTTAACAAGCCAACGCCATGTAAATACGTACTGGCAGACGTGAGCATTACATATTATACTGGAATTACTCCATGTATTTGAACTGAGAAGGCAACTTGCCAAATAATAATAATTTTATTCCACTTACTGGGGCTTTCAAAGTTTTAAATGTGCATCATCGGTGGGACTTGCCCTGGAGGAAGCCAGCCAGTGAGGTGGAACGTAAAGGTTTAATATTTATATTAAGGCCTAATCCAGGGCTATGAAGATGCACATAATGTTTACAATTTTCATGGCCCATTATGTTGCCGCCCCATGCAGTTCATACCTGCCTTCTGTATGCAAGGGCAGCCTTACCATGCAAGTCAATCAGGTGACCCCCATGGATAGCAAAATATAAGGGGCAGCAAAATGTTTTGGGTGGGTAACTGCCCACTAGTAAAAGTGGAAATTGGCCAGTTTTCCTAAGGTGGCAGAAGCATTGCTCAGAGTCCTCGCTGTCCAAATTTTGCTTTCAAATGGAAACGGAGGTTGAATTGTCTCCTCTACCCTGGTGGAAGACTGTGGTTTGAAAGTAAGCTAAGGACTTTTCCCAGTAGGTAGTGGGACAACAGCAGTGATGCCTTCATTTCTAGAAGTAGGTACATCCCATGTAACTCTTTAGCAATCTCCTCACAAGGCCAATGCATAGAACATAGCTGATTTCAGAGCAGCCCGCTGCTTTAGGTGAAGGTAAGTCTTATACCTGCTTCAAGAACCTGAGTTTAGAGGGGAGGGGAGCTACTGTACATAAAGAATGAAGAGAAAACAGTGAAGGAAGGTCAATACTGATGTGTATTTGGTTGTCGTGGTAACAGAATCTTGTGTTGCTATGGCAATTGAGTTAGATTATTAGGGGATAGCCCAGCCAGTTTTGGCTGGCTGTTGGTTAGTTCTGTGAGTGGCAATAAAATGGCTGCTTCAAGGTTTACAGCTCTCTGTGTCTCCAGTGATTTCTTCCTAAAACTATTGCCCCCAAGGATGTAACAAATACTCTTCAAACACTATTTGCACCACATAATACCTTGAGATCCTCCTCCTGGCCGCACTTTAGACCACACGGGGCCTCTGCCATTAATGACACTGGGAGTTGTGAGCATGGAATGAGGGGATGGCCTGAATGCAGCATTTTGTGAGGCGCAGGGCCAAGCCATGCCAAGAAATTACTGTGGGCAGCAGCAGTCATGGCTGGTAGGGTCCCACGTTCCTGCCTTTAAAATAAAAAGCGTAAGTAAAAAACTGAATGCATTTTGATGAAAAACACATTACCATAATTGTTTTCTGTATTTGGCTGGTACCCACAATGTACAGTCTACATACAGAGGAATATACAAGCCCTACCCCAAGGGTTCTCAATATACTAAGACAAATAACATATGACAGCTATGGAAAGTGTGATCTCCCGCTTACAAGCAGATTTCAGTCATGACACAACAAAGTTGGGGTTAACAAAACAGCAAGGGAAGGTTTGAGGGAGTAGCACCAATATGATGACATGATAACTCAGCAAAGGCCAGCGCACAGTGTGATGGAATCAAGAATAATTTAAAAATCATCAATAAAACATAGATATCTAAGTTGACATAAAGAATGTCACCATTTATCATCTGACTATTCCATTTCTGATCTCTAGAACCAAACACAATGCCAGAAACACTGGGAAAGATATCAGACGAGGGATTCAAATTGAACTTATGACTCTGAAAGGCATTTTTAATCGATCTTCTTTGTATGGTTGATGTAGAGCAACAACTATAATTTTACGTTCAGATGGTTATGCCAGATAATTGCGTCAAGATTAGCGGAGGGTATCGCTGTGTTGCCGCCTTCATATTTGTGAATCAGGCATTGAGTTGTTTTATGTTCCATGGTCTGTTCTGGGTGACCGCAGTTGCACACTGGAGAGTCTTTAATTTTCCATTTCTGCAGCAAGTATCTGCATCTGCCAGGGTTTGTGCAGATGTGGTTTAGGGTTGCCCATGAGCTTCACAGGAAATCAAAGTCGGGGATTTTCTGCACTGGGTGTTTGTAACTTCTTGTGAACTCTGTTTGACTTTCCAAACTTCAGAGTTGCAATTGCATTGGTGAAGGTTAAACACATGAATCCAAAAGGGCTTCGGGACTTCAAGTGGCAGTGAGGGACATTGTTAAGGCCCTGGTGGATGTGGAGACGTTTGTTTTCTATGATCTGCTAGAATTCCCAAAGTGTTGAGGCATCGCAGAGAGTGGATTGGGGAGCACCAGCAGCCAAGGTGTTGGGGTCAACTTGAGGGTTCCAATAATGCAATTTTTTAATCAATTAGGTTATAGTATCTCAGTTTATATGAATATTGAATTATTTGCAAACAAACAAAAAACCCCAAAGAAGGTGGTAATAAAATGCCAAATGCATTGAAATCAGTAAGGCTAGTTAATGTTTTTTGAGTGAAACATTTTCCTATTAGAAAGACAAGTGAGTAAAGTAATACCTTTTATTGGACCAACTTCTACTGATGAGAGAGAGATGCTTTCGAGCATATACAGAGCTCTTCTTCCTCTTCTTTCCTCACTGAGATTTTCAACAAGAAATCAGGGAAATTGAAATGAAATGTTTTGTTTTGGGTAGGTTGATATTAATCTTTGCAATGGAGCCACCAAAAATGTCTGATGCGATGGAAATTTCAATTTTTTGATTAGCTCTAGGAAACAATCACTTTTATGGGATTGATCTTGCAGGGATCTGAGCACCTTCTGAGAGGTGTGGAGTACTTTCCTCACTGACTTCAGCACCTCAAAACTTGGTGTCTTCTGTGAATTTCTGTGCAATGCCTCAAACATTGAGTATGTTCAACTTCCTTTGATTTCTTCTCAGATTCATCCTCTGATATATTTCAAGTCTCCATACAATTAAAATAAACTCACCATTTGTTTTAATAATTATATAAAGCTTTGATGGTACATTTCTGTATTTCAGATATTGATGAATGTGCTTCCGAGTCACACCAGTGTAACCCCACTCAGATCTGTATAAACACTGAAGGAGGATACACCTGCTCCTGCACTGAGGGCTACTGGCTCTTAGAAGGCCAGTGTTTAGGTACGTTCTTCTGGAATGTTGATATACATCCTTTGAGTAGTGTTTTTCAAACCATGGGTTGCAACCCACTAGCGGGTCATGGCATCTAAGGCACTGAGTTACCTTGCTGTGGTCAGCACCACCAACCGGAATGTTATAAGTCCTGTCGATGGTGCTGCCCAGCTAAGGAAGGCTAGTGCCTACCTTTTCTGACACCGTGCTGTGCCTTGGACGCAGCCAGCAGGGGGGCCACAGGGCTCCGTGCTCTGCCCCTGCCCAGAGCATCGGTTCCTCATGCCCATTGGCTGGCAACCAGCCATGGGAACTGTGGGGGAGGGGGAGGGTGGTGTCTGCGGGCAAGAATCACGTGCCTCTGCCCAGGAGCCAGACATGCTGCTGGCCACTTCAGGGGTGCAGTCTGGTCTGCGGTGCACACCAGCTGCGCCGCTGACCGAGAGCCACTGGAGGTAAGTCTGTGCCACAACCCCATGCCCCAATCTCTTTTCACAGCCCTGAGCCCCCCCAAACCTGAAACCCCTTCCTGCATCCCAAACCCCTCATCCCTGCCACACCCCTGAACCTGCACCTTACGCATCCTAACCCCCAGCACTGAGCCCCCCACAAACCCAGAGCCACTCTCACACCCCAAACCCCTCATCCCCAACTCTGTTGGGTCACAGGCATCAACAATTTTTTTCACCTGGGTCCCCAGAAAAAAAGTTTGAAAACCACTGATCTACAGTGATTCTGGAAAATCAGTGTCCATCTGATTAATCAAATTCATTTTAGTCATAATTCTGGTCTCTTTCTGTCTCCCCAATGTTTTGATGATAATTAAAGTTGGATTGTTATCATGGGTCTCCCAAATTCCATAATTTTCATTTTTTCTTCTGTGTTCAAAATCTTCCATAGTTTTGGACAATTTAGGATTCTGGTGTGTGCATATGGTGGTACAGAGCTGAACTGACATCACTGAGAGTCTTCGTCAAATACAGAGCTCAACCTTGATCTATGTGGAAAACTAACATCTTTCTTATTTGTTAAGTGCCAATAGTATACTTGGCAAAAAGACTCTCACATGCAACAAAATGACAATGCCATATGACTGGCATCCATGTTACTGACTGCCACTATGAAAGCAGCCCCTTTTGTATGTTCTAGTTCATAAAAATATGACATACCAGCAACATGTGCTTTCCACGTGGTTACAATCCTAACCTAAGGCGCTTACATTACTAGAGAGCAGGAGCTCAGTAACAATAACATCAAGAAACAGAGCAGTGAACCCACTGGAAAATTTTGGACACAGGTAAACATGTGAGTCTGAAACCAGCGCTGTTTCAACAGATTCAGAGCTCTTCTCTCTGTCAGCTGCAGAGAGTCAATCTCTGTGTCTGCAGTGCCCTACAATGTGAAAAACCCAACCCTACCAAATAGCAGCAACAGCAAAGGTGTAAACTCCACCACTTCCCCCACCCATTCCCCTCAATCAGTAGTCACAGGCACTGACATGGGCTTTAATTTTAGGCCAAGTCATCTAAGTCAGAGACACGACCAAATGTGTTTTTAATGTTCTTGTTACACTCTCTCACTGCTTTTTTCCCCTCTCAGCACGGGCTGTTTGCCCATCTGTTCTCCAAAATGGGACTTCAGTGTCACTCCACCTCAGCTGGAAGGAGAATGGGATTTTCCTGCTCATTTTCCTCGGAATTTATTTCTTATCTCCTCCTCCTGTCTAGCAGTTGGAATGGAGGATTACATGGCTGTTTTTTTAACTGCTGCTAAAAGCTGCTGTGTAACTCACCTGGCGGTGATATGAAGTTATCAAGTCTCCTGCACCTTTAATTCTAGAGCAGGTTCCTGTAATTCCTATTATCCTAGAGACATGGGAAGGAAAAGACATAGTGCTAAATTCTCTGGTATAGTGAGGGCCTCAGAAAACCCTATGTTCAGTGGAAATTGAGTAATTCTGCCTCCTGGGGTAGAAGATGTCACAGATGGGCCATTCAGGAAGCCTATGCACTTTCTGTATGATTCCTCACCATACCTCTTTAGGTGGAGAGTTGGGGCTAGCGAGTGGTCTGTGATATTATGGATGCACTGGGTTAATCTTGTGCATGGGGTTGTGTGTGTGTTCTGCACCAGGCCCTGGTATGTGATGATCCCCATGTAGTTCCCTTGTGCACAACCCAAGTACATGAGCTATGTGCAGGAACCAGGATTTGGCCCCGAGTCAGAATTCAAGCACTTTGGTGCTTGGAGTAAGTATCAGAGACCAATAGCTGTTGCCCTGCTGAGCTGAGTTTGCCCAAGAGAATCTGTTTATGCTATTTTAAAGAGACAATAACATTTCAGTGGTTGATTTAGGTAACTGTGAGTAAGGGTAGGGAAGATCACCACAAAGCAATGCAGAGATGTAACAAGAAAAGCTGTGCTGAAAAAACTC
This sequence comes from Chelonoidis abingdonii, assembly GCF_003597395.2. Lineage (NCBI taxonomy): Eukaryota > Metazoa > Chordata > Testudines > Testudinidae > Chelonoidis > Chelonoidis abingdonii. Next base: position 123,253,598 of record NC_133772.1, on the reverse strand, counting down.
GTCTGCATTTTTCCAAAAATGTCAAAGAGTCTTCGCAGTTCTCTACTTTTCCATAGGCCCTGGAGAATCCATTTCCACTGGGCACGTGGCAAAAAAAAAGATAATTTAAAAGTATTTGGAGGGCTGGGTTGAGTTTACAAAGGCAGTCTCTGTTGGTACATTTCTTCACTGTTAGTAAGAACAGCACATCTGTCTAACCAAATTGTTGTTGTTGCTATTTAACATTTAGCCAGTAAGTGCCAGCACAGTAGTTACACAGTAGTGCCAAGAGGAGCCAGTCAGGAAAAGGGTTCCTACAAAAACAAAGTCCCTGGCTTGGAAACCTGTAGGTCCTGATCCTGCAAAGACTTGAGCATGTACTAAATTTTCAGTGCTGTGAGTGGTGCCACTGAGGAGAACAAAAGTACTCACGTGCTTAAAGCTGAGAATGTGTATAAAACTTTGCAGGATTAGGGCTTAACCTACCTATCAAGACGTTTATATGACACACCTGTCACTGGTATGTGGGTCATCTTGGTATTGGACTAAAACAGAAAATAAATCTATTAAAGGTGAAAATCAATGCCCCTTAATGCTTTTAAACATATTTCCATTTCTTTTGTCCTGTTTAACCTAGCTTCCTGAGCCATTTCTTTGACAAAATTGCCACTTAAACCCAAAAACTTAAACCTGATAAACTGGACATAGCTAGCTAGCAGCTAGCCAGTGTTGTCTATTCTTCATGGTCATATAAAATCACCTAACTATTCAAACATTCCATTGTATAAAATAGTCTTTAACACCTAATTTCTGCTTTAAAATCCAAACCAGGAACATAACCAATTTGAAGTAAGATGTCAGAGAATGCCTATATTATGCCAAAAAGTACATGATAAATGACAAACAATGAACTGCTATTTGTGTATTTATGTGTGACAGACAAAACTGAAACTATCAGTATTCTGATTTTCACATGTGTTGGAGCTTCTGGAGATACTTCTGATATAACTGATACCATAAATGGCAAATCCTGCTTTCCTTACTCACCCTAGTAAACAGATGGAAGACAAAAAGTCTAATTGGCTTTTGCCAGTGGAACTCCATTCACATCAAAGGAGTTGCACCAGCATGGAACTGGTGTGGCAGAGAGAAGACTCAGGCCCAGTGGATATACCCTTGTGAGTAAGGGAGCAAGAGTCAACCCAGAAAATCTAATTCAGAAAATGCAGCTTTCAAAAGTTGCTGGAAACATATGTCTTCTTTTCAGAGGTGGTCAATTTCCACTGAACCCCACGAATGCTGCAGGTACTCATTGCCACTGGACATTCAGCCAAGAATCACCCCCTCACTCAAGGAAGTGTTTGTTTGACTGGTTTTCTATGTCTGCCTTAGTGTTTCACTGGCTGGATGTTATCATTTAATATTCCACCAGAGTGTCTTAGGGATGCAGTTTTCAGAAAGCTCAGGTCTGGTTATCCAAGTGCAAATTTGTTAAGCTTTCATCAAACTGAGTTATTTTTCCAGATCACCACAGACTTTTATATAATTATAGTTTTTCCAAACACAGCAGTACTTTCCAGCTCAAACAAACAAACAGAGAGAGAGAGAGAGAGAAGAATGAGTTGCTATTCCGGTAAACCATTCACCCATGACCTTGTTTACAGGAAGCACTCATATAAGGAACATCTTCCAATACCGTCTTTTCCATCTGCTGTCACTACAAGGCTCGGGTTGTCACTAGAGATAGAAGTTGAATATCAGTGCAGTATTTGCTCTGAGAGCTTATTTGAATCACCCATAAAGAAAAATCTAAGCAGGGTCATAAACTTACTATTGGAAGGATATGAAGTTTTGAGGACAGCCAAAAAACCAACTCCATAAATTAGAAGGCAGCTGATCCAAAAGAAAATGAATAGCCACAAAAGAGACAATTCATCAGGTGTTTTATTTCTGCTCTGAAGCAAGGAGTAAAGCTCTTCCTAACTTTCATAATCATGTTTATTAGGTTCCAGTGCCATCAGAGAGTACATTTACATTAAGCTTGTGTCTTTCAGTCTTGCCTTTTGCTCATGACAGTCAGATGCAACGATTGTTAATGCTGCAGTTCAACAAAAAAACTGTTATTTTAGCGACACTATGAATTCTTATATTTTAAAGTTTCCTCATAAGCCAGTGAAAACAGCTCAATAAAAATAGTTTTTCAAGATGATAGAAATATTTAAAGATTGCCACGTCTAAGACTAAAAGCAGCTTTTGGGGCTAAATTCTGCTCACCTTACTATGTAAGTAGCACTGATATGTGTGTGTAAGTGACCAGGATTACAACCTAACCATTTCAAAAAAAAATCATAATGTTTTGTGCTATACTCTAATAGACACAAATCAAGAGTAGCTACGGAGGGGGTGTGACCTGGGCTTTTTGATAATGTAGCACATTGAGCAGAATCATTTACACCATGGAACCAATCAGCTCCCATAATTATATTTCACCTATTTATAACAAAATGTATTGCTGTGTTGTCTTGGGGAGAGATGGACTTGAACAACCTTCCATCCGAATGCTTTGGACTTTGGCTGTTCGAGTTCTGGAGTCAGAATATCATATATTAATCCCTTCCCCCCTCGCTATGAGTAAATTTTAGTCCTATGGTTATATGACTATCTAATTCTATGTTTGGCAAGTACAACTACAATCTTGTCTGTACTTTGAATCTCCTTTTATTTTTAGACATAGATGAATGTCGCTATGGCTACTGTCAGCAGCTGTGTGCCAATGTACCTGGTTCCTACTCCTGTACATGCAATCCAGGTTTTACCCTTAATGATGATGGACGATCATGCCAAGGTACTGTATACAGGCAATAACTACTGCAGTGTTGACCCTAGCCCAGCAAAGCACTTAAGCGTGTGTGTAACTTTAAGAACATGAATATCCTGCCGAGTTCACACGTTACACTGTCTGTTATAGGGTATGGTTACACTTTGAGCTGGAGGAGACACAGCTGTGCTAGCTCTGATTCAGCTAGTGTGCTAAAAATAGTGTGTAGCCACTGTGGTGTAAGTAGCTAGCCACCCCAAGTACATCCCTATCCAAGCTGTTAGGCACATACTCAGGGCAACCTGCCACAACCACATTCTGTTTTAGCATGCTAACTCGATCTTGCAGTTATGTCTCCTCGTGCTGAAACTTCAGCTTGCAGGGTAAACGTTCCTGAAGGTAGTTATGGTTTCCATCACTGTAGTATCTGAGCACCTTCTAATTATTACTGTATTTATACTCACGACACCTCTGTGAGGTAGGACAGTACCATTAGCTTCAGTTTCCATATGGAGAACAGACACAGAGAGATGAAGTGACTTGCCCAAAATCACATAGGAAGTCTGTGGCAGAGCAGGAAATTGAATCCAGGTCTCCCAAGTCCCAGGTTAATGCTCTATTGGACCATTCTTCCTCTCTAATGTGTTTAAGTGCCTTACTGGATCAGAGCCTCTGTGATCTCATGATCAATGTTATATTTCTGTTCTTGAACAGTAAAATACTTCAAAGCAGTTGCTCAGGGAATGGCCCAGTGTTAATGGGATAAAGACATTCCAGGAGTTGCAAGTGTCCTAAAAGGAAACTATTTACTTTATGGTAGCCACAGGATTCTATAAGGATCATTTCCTCATTACATCAGCATTCCCTAGATTTATCCTACTGCTTTTGACCTGGTCTTGCTCAGATTAAATCAGTCAGAGACTCTTATAATTACTAGATAAACAAGGAAGCATCTGCAGTAAATAGTTTATCCCAGTCGTTCTGGTTATTTTCTGATCTTAGACAGATCAAGCAGCTTTTTCCCCAAGAAGTCTCAGTTGTAAGTGACCCTCTTCCCTCACTAGGAGTAGGTTCAAGAGCTGGCAGACTTGTTAAATATGAGACTCTCTGATCTCATATTCAATGCTATCTAGTGCCTCAGCAACGGCATTAGGGAAGGTGTTCCCAATTGCTTTACATACAGAATGGACTGGGTTTCCAACCACTTTTTTCATTACAATTCATCAGCCTTAAATACCAATAACAATACAAACTGAGTCAAACCTTTGCAAGAGACTGCTGTGCTTGTACTATTAAGTCCTTTCTTATGTTTGATTGTAATAGTAATTAATTAGATGCAGTGCCTTGGGAGAAGTCATTGATAAACTGAGTATTGGTTTCCCATAGATGTGAATGAATGTACAACCCAGAACCCTTGCGTGCAAAACTGCGTCAACACATATGGCTCTTTTCTCTGTCGCTGTGATCCTGGCTATGAACTGGAAGCTGATGGAATTAGCTGCAGTGGTAACTGTCTTCAGTGATTGGGTGTGGGGAGGGGGTTAACTGTATTTAAATCATTCGTTGTAATGTGTTATTTTTTATATGCCTTCCTCTGAAGTTTCAAATATTGTTCACTGTTAGAAGTAGGATATATCTACCTATCCAATCCAGTAGAACAATTCATCTTTTCCTAATTTCAGTTAAACAGGAGGGTAAAAGCAAGAAACCACACAAAAATCAATGGTGGTGTTTGTTTTTTCTCATAATGGTATTAAAGAAATAGATTAAACATTAGAACTTTTCTGTGGTTCTAATGTTTAATCTAGAAATAGATTAAACATTAGAACCACAGAAAAGAGTTGCTTTCTTCTAACTCTCACCAAGGAACTTTATTGGCATAAATAAAATAGCATTATTCCAAAATCTATTCTTGCCCTGATACTGCAAATAGCTTACTTTAATTCAAAAGTATTTAAGCACGTTACCTCTCCTGCCCTTTACTGAAGAACTTTCCCGAACATTTTCCAGCCCCACCTGCCTGCTACAGATTTAAGGAAACAAGAAACATCCTCATGAGCACTGTTGAATCTAATCAGATAGGAGCGATCCATCCACCATGTAGCAGTATTCTTGGAAAATTGTTACAACATTGTTCTTTTCCCCTCTCCCATTTTCCTTTTGTTGTTTTATTTTGCTTAATTGAAAAAGAATAGTTAGGCTTACTTCTTTCATGAGTGTCCCCACAGTCTGTTTAAATGATAGAATCCAGTCAATATTTCTTGGAAGGAAAAAACCTCCCTGGAAAATATTTGTTTTTTAATTTACACTAAACAGATGTAAAGGGCTGTGTTTGAGGAAAAAAAAAACGTGACGTGCAGTGTATGTTAAGCTGTTGTTCTTTGTAAGCCTAATCATAAAGAAAGGGACTCAGGCCCTGATTTTAAAGGTATTTAGGGGTTATTCTGCTCCAGCACTACAATGCCTAACTTAGGAGCCTAAGTCTCACTTTCAAAAGTGAGTTGGGCACTTAGGACCCTGAGTGTCAGTGAACATCAGTGGGAGTTAGTCTCCTAAATGTCTAGTCACTTTTGAAAATTGAACTTAGACCTCGCAATGTTGAATACCTTTAAAATTCTGTTCTCAAGTCCTTGTTCTGGCAGTGAGATGCTGCCTTGTTCAAACATGCTAATTAGTCCAAATTCTGGCTTTAGCAGGATTACACAAGACGTAAAGCAGTGTCTGTTTTTTCACACTCCTTGTTGATTAAGTAGCTTCATGGCCTGAAGTTAATAACAACAATATTGATTATGTTGATTTAGCAAATCAAGAGTAAAAAGAATGAAAACCAGCATTTCTGTTTTTAATTAGAGATTTGAAAGGCTCCTCAGCTTTCCCGATATTTTAGAGATCTCTAGGCATTCTGAGAGACCTGCACTGAGCTAGGATGATGTTATTAAGCCATATTGGAATGTCTAGGAAATAACTGAATAAAGGCTAAAAACCAGATCTGGCTGCTGCGGGGTGGGCTGCAGGATTTCTGCTGGGACTGTTGTCACTCTCTTGGAGGGAAGGCTTTGTTTTCCAGAAAAGATTTTTCCCTCTATAAAATACTCAAACTCACAGCTCCCTGCGAGGGAAGACTCCACACACACACTCATTACCATTTGTTTGAGGAGAGGGCTTTCACTCTTATGCCTTAGATTAGTGCTAGGTCAGGTCTGTAACATCTGGATCATGAAAACATACCTATGTTCCATGGGTAGTTCTACCTGTGAAGTGAGATAGAAGTGAATGGCCAATCACATGGACAATTAGAAACAGGTTTTCTGACAATACAGGAAATAAGAGCAATGTATCCTTTCACTCTCTAGTTTTTCATTCAATGCTACCTCACCTGTAGAGAAGGCTTAATTAAAAAGTTGTGAAGTAACATTTCAGTTGGATGCATTGATGCACCAAACAGAATAGATGACATGGACGGACTCCGTTATTTGCAAACCCTCTGCTCTGCACCCAAATCCTCCCCTTGTACCTGCAGATTAGTGGAGGGTGTACTTCTACTACTGAGTGCCAGAGCTAAAAAGGTGCTGAATGCCTTAACCTTCAGCTACCATCAATGGGAAGTGAGACTCTCAGCTCCTTACTGGAGGAGAGCTAGGTCCTCTGTATAGCTGCACAGAGAATTGTCAGCAAGTCATTCTGGGCCTGACCTTCTGTTTCTCACCCACCAAAACCCCTACCTGAAGTCAACAGAAGCCTTTGAATGTACCAAGCATGCAGGAGTGGGCCCTAAGGTGTATAAATACTCTGGTGACACAGCAGAATTGATTATACATAGGAAAGAGCTTTAAAAAAAATGCACTGATGAAGTCCAACTGCACTCCTGAAGACAATGGCCAGTTTTGGCATAGTCTTCCAGAAGAATTAACAAAACTGGTTGTATTTTTAAAAATATAGAGAAACCTATTGTAGGCCACCCCACCACCTTGACTCCCATGATCTGCAACATTCAGTTGCATAGTAGAGATGACCCTGAATTAAAATGGCTTAGTAAACTTGGGGCTACTTGTAGCTGAATGTTCTTCCTTGGTACAGTATTCTGAAAAGTAGCTATTTAAAAATGGTCCCCTGGAGTCTGTCATGACCCAGATCACAGGTGTCACTTTAAAATTAAAACAATTAAAACATTTTTTTTTATCTGAGGACCTAAGAGTCAAGTTTCTTCCATCATCACCGGTAATAAAACTTCTGCAGGCCAAACTATACCCTGAATGACAAGTAACTGACTGGAACTTAAGCAAGTCTCTTGATGATGCATAAAAAGGAATAAAATCCAGTTCACGCTCTCTTAGCTATGTTGGCTCTGCAGGGCTAACAAGAGTAAGAAACACTAGAAGGTTATTTCAGTTAGTAAAGTAAGCCAGCCTCACTGATTACCCACACTGAGCAGTATATTGAATAGAAAGGTGCCAGTCTACATTTCATTCAGGCTAAAGTCTCACTTTTAGACAGGCTTGCCTACTGGATGGTCTTCTGAGAGTGGGTTTCATTATCATTTATTAATAGTTGTAGGCCTGACTTGGCATGGGTGAGGCTTATAAAACAATAGTGAATTGGATCATTTTCCTTTTTCAAGAAAAGTAATAATTTACATTCATTCCTAGCTACCATGAGCCATATTCACCCTGGTATAACTTCAGTAAAGTCAGTGGATTTACATCAAAGTTGAATCTGGCTTATTAAACCAAGTTGAATAGCAAACACCATGATCTTATAGCTCTATGAATTTTTGTGGTGACAGGCACTGTAGTTAGGATGGAGTTCAGGGAAAAGTCCTTTTTACTTTAACACAAAGCATTGTAAACTTCATTCTACCACTGCAGACATGGATGAGTGCAGCTTCTCAGAGTTCCTTTGCCAGCACCAATGTGTGAATGAGCCCGGTTCTTACTACTGTTCCTGCCCCCCTGGCTATGTTCTGCTTGATGATAACAGAAGCTGCCAAGGTAAGAACATTCCAACCATGAATTAAAATCCAACCAAACAGTAAATAGCTCGTAGTTCTGGAAGGCAAATTAAGTTGGTTCACTGAAAATCAAGGCTTGAGACATTTGCTTGATCTTGGCATTGCAAAAAGGTGGAAATAACTTAGGGGGTGTATTGTGCAGCCATGCTGGTGAGTGCTTTCTCCCATGAGTGATCCCATCGATATCAATGGGGTTATTTGCATGAGTAAGAGCTTACTATTGTGAGTAAGGGTTGCACAGAAAGGTACCTAATGAGCCAGTGTTGCTTCCCCTGAAGACAGTGGCAAAACACCTACTGACTCCAATGGGGGAAATGAGGATTGGGTCCATTGAGAGCCCCTTCTTTACTCTGGAGTTTTTGAAATGCCGTTAAGTCATTAAAGTATGTTACTGAGTAGAGCTAATCTCAAACTTAGAGCACTCGTCTCTGCATCTATGGATGTGTCCTGCACTATAGGATAAGAAAGAGATAGTAACTGATTTCTATGACTGTGCCTGGGGCTTTCTCTTTTTTATTGCATTTCCACTTATTGTTCTGTATGTTCTGCTTTGAGCTGTAGCCATGATTGTACCATAGCTGCTGGATTCGCTTCTCCCTTTCAGTACAGCTTTCTGTTTGCGGCTCCTTGGCCAGTTTTAAGCTGGCTGTGAGCACAGGAGCAGTCTGCTTTTTCTTTAATGTCCACCTTCTATACATTCACTGAAAAAGAAATCCTGCAGAGTTCATCGATACCGAGATTTTTTTTAATCGTCTCAATAGCAGCATTCATGGAGTCAGGTGTGGTTTGAATTTTTTAATGCCCAAACCCCTCATTCCCTGCAAATGGCACTTCCAATAGCAGAGTGTACTTGGCCCCATGCTGAACAGCACTGGATCAGTGCCCTGTGTTCTGAATGTTTCATTTTTTAGCTGGCTAATAAGGGCAAGGTTGAGGGGCAAATGGGAACAGTGTATGTCCAGCAATTGTTCCAGAAAATTTTGCGTTATTGGTTCATGGACACATTATGCTCCCATCCCCTCCCTTCCCCTTTGTCTGTTTAACTTTTTAGATTGTGAGCTCTTTGGGGTAGGAGCCATAACTCCTTTTATATTTGTGCAGTGCCTATCATTGTGAGGGCTCTCCCAGAAACTGAGAAATAAACTATTAATAATCCAATGAAATCTGGCTTGAAAGAGGGACTGATGAAAAAATGGTTCTCCTTAGAGTGATTGTCCCTCTGAGTAGTGCCCTTCAGGCTGGGCATGTGCTCTGTGTACCCGTGACTGGGGAATAGTCTTTAGCAGTGGCTGTGTGGTCTATGGATTCGTCCTCACTCTCCTTGTGCTGCACCCCAAAGAGATGAGGGGCTGCTAGACTGCCACCCTCTTATCTCTTAGTTTCTTACCTCTTAGTTCCTTTTTACTGCTCATGGGCTAGGATGGAGCATCAGTGTCATGCTGACTTCTTCAGATTCTCTTTCTAAATAGTTTTCAAAGTTGTAAGAATTTTCATAGTTAGCTAGTTTTATAGTATAGTTAAGTGATAGATTTAGGGGTCTGGTTCCCTATTTTTGGAAATTTTCCAATGGTGGGAAGTCATTGCTGTATACATATTCACACCCACACCCATCCACCCAATGGTTGTGGGGAGTATGCCAAAAATCCCTGGTTTCAAAAATTGCAATACATGCCCCAATCCCTTCCTGGTCACGGACTATCACAATATCTGTCTGTACTTCCTGAGGGAAGCCAGTATCCCTTCCAGTATGCCCCTGTGATATGTACATGAAAGTAAGGCATACTCTCCTGTACATGAAAGTAAGGCATACTCTCCTGTACATCAACCTGAAGAAGATAGGATTGGTGCCTCTTCTTTGGTCTCCAAGACCTCCACCCCTCACCGGCTCAGAGAGGCTCAGGACAGCAGGGAAGGGAAGGGAGACGCAAGTGCGTTCATAAGGACAAGAGGGAAGATTCCCCATTCAAATCTAAGAAGAGGCAGAAGTCCCTGCCCCATTCCAAGTCACTGGGAGATTTGTACTTCAGAACAGGACCATACAGTACTGAGAAGGAACAGACTAGGACTTCTTCAAAGGGCAAAACTGCAGCACCTTCCAGTACTAGGGCCTGCTTCTTCAACCCCGAAACCCTCGTTGGTACTGTAGGATTTAATGACCTCTTCTTCAGTGTCCTGAGCTGTGGAGACATCCCCAATCAACTCTGACTGGCTTTCTGATTCCTGAAAATCTTCTGCTATTCCTAGAACTGAAGTCACTCCTCCTTTCCAGATCTCAACACCTGGCACCAAGACTTCAACTGGTGCCAATATCTCTGTGGTACCACATTCCAATCCCCACTAACAAGTTGGGTTGAGGCAGACTGTCTCCGATACCATCAGTGAGTAAAGGCAGATCACTCCCACCTCCTGCAGTATGAAGAGCCTCCCTTTCTGGATCTGAAGTCAGAATCCTCAAAGTCAGAAGAGGACTGCAGCAGACACCTGTGCCAGACTATGTCCCTAAAGGACTCCTACAGAGCATTGAGCCCTGATAAAATATTGAGAGTCTCCACACTACCTTACAACTCTCGTACTAGAGGATAATCTCTCTCCAGTATACTCACTGGTACCCAGCACCTCAGTGGCCATTACTGAGGGGCTACAATGTTGCACAGTGATGGTATTGAGTCTCGAGGCTCTTCTGGGACCATCATACAATATACCCACAATATCTCTGTCATAAATAGATAGCTAAGGGTTAATGTTTCTTTCACCTGTAAATGGTTAACAAAGGGAACCAAACACCTGATAAGAGAACCAGTCAGGAAACTGGATTTTTCAAAGCTTAAGGAGGATTTGTGTGTTTTCTTGGTCTTGGGTCTTTGTCTGTTCTGTTGCTCTCTCAGCTATGAGAGAGGATCTATTCTCAGCCTTTCTAAATCTTCTGTTTCCCAGTTGTAAGTACAAAGGTAGCAAAACAATAGGCTTTTGTTTGTTTTGTATTTACATGTGTGTAGTTGCTGGAATGTTTAAATTGTATTTCTTTTTGAATACGGCTGTGTATTCACATTTTCTTTTAAGCAATTGACCCTGTATTGTCACTTTGATACAGAGATTATTTTTTTTGTCTTTTTCTTTCTTTTTATATAAAGCTTTCTTTTTTTAAACTGTTGACTTTTCTTTTTCTAGTTATGGCAAGGGGATAGAATCTCTGTGCCAGGATTACTGTCTTTCTCAGGGAAAGACTGGGAGGGAAAAGAAGGAGGGGAACGTAAATTGTCCTCTTCTGTTTTGTGTTTCAAGGGATTGAAGCAGGGAAATCTCCTAGTATACCCAGGGCGGGAAAATCTGGGAGGAAGTAAAGAGCAGGAAGGGAAGTGGGTTATTTCCCTTTGTTGTGAGACTCAGGGCATCTGAGTCTTGGGGGTTCCCTAGGGAAGGTTTTGGGGGGACCAGAGTGAGACAGGCACTGATTTCTGTCTGGTAGCAGCGATATCAAATCTAAGATGGTAATTAAGCTTAGAGGGTTCATGCTAGCTTCTGAGTTTATGAACGCTAAGGTTCAAATCTGAGTAGGAAGCTATGACAATCTCCATCACCAGGCTCATACAGCAGGTCTGTTTGAGCCCCAGAACATCCAGACAAATCTTGCTTATCACTGTTGGGTCATATGGCCACAAGTACTTATGTGTAGGGCTGTGTGTCTGTCTCAGAGGTCACGGAAGTGATGGATTCCGTGACTTTCTGTGACCTCTGTGACTTCTGCAGCAGCTGGTGCTGGCTCAGGCTGCCCAAGCCAGGCTGCCTCTGAGCCAGCAGTAACAGTTTGGGTTCAGGGCTGGGGCAGGGGATTGGGGTGTGTGACGGTGGCGCTTACCTGGGGGCGCTCCCCAGCTCCCACCTGTATGTTCCTGCAACTTCTAGGTGGCACGTCCAGGGGGCTCCATGTGCTGCCCACACCTGCAGGTGCTGCCCTCACAGCTCCCATTGGCTGTGGTTCCCAGCCAATGGGAGCTGTGGAGCTGGCACTTGTGGTGGAAGCAGCACATGGAGCCCCCCTGGGAACCTCTTCCCCTAGGAGCTGCAGGGACATGCCAGTCAGAGTCGGGTAGGGAACCTGGCAGCCCTGCCAACCCTCCCCCTCCAGCACCAGCGGGGTTCTTCGGCTGCACACCGCCACCTATCCTCCCCCTTCCCAGCACTAGTGGAGACCCCAGACCACGCCTTCCCAGCACCAGTGGGGGTCCCAGGCTGCAGGCCACTTCCCTCTTCCCCCCTCACGTCTTCCCCAACCTATTCTGGGACAAACTGAATAATATATAACTTGAGGGCAGCATATGAACTCACTCAACTTGAGCTAAGGCAGCATTGGTAGCTTTCTTTAGAGACGTTCCTATTGCTAACGTGCAGAGTAGCAATTTGGAATTCCATTCACTCCTTCACTAGATAATATGCACTGGTGCAAGCAGCTGCTTCTACTGCCTCTTTGGGCAAGGCAGCTCTGCAATCTGCTGTGTCATAAGACTCCAGGCAGACAGCTCCTTGAAACAGACACTGCTTGTGAATCATCTGAAGTGCATTACACATAGGGACAGCCACTTGAAGAAGGATGGGTTACTTAGCTTGTAGTAACTTGAGTTCTTTGAGCTGTGCAGTGCACTACCTACACTCCTCCTCTGCTGCCTGGTCTCCCCCTACCTGGCACTGATGGTAGAGACAGAACTAAGATGGCGGGTGATCTGGCAGTGCCCTTTATGCACACATAGCCCAGATTCTGCTAGTGAAAAACCTCTGGTTCTGGGCGCATGAACAATCTAAATAGCACTACCCATAGGGACAACACATTGCAAGAGCTCAAGTTACTACAAGGTTAGTATTCCATCCTTATCAGAGGTAACTTTCTAATACAGATGGAGCAGGGTTGTACTTTGTTTGGAGATATTTTGGTGCAATCTCTTAATAGGGAAGGTTGCTTTATTATAATAAAATATAAATAATAAATTAAATCTAGCTATTCTATAGCTGTTTTCATCCATAGATCTCAAAGTGCTTTATAAAAGAAGTCAGTGTCATAGCCCCCATTTAACAGATGGGGGCAACTGAGGCACGGAGTGGGGAAGTGACTTGCCCAAGGTCATCCAGCAGGTCAGTGGCAGAGCCAGGTCTCCTGAGTCCCTGTTCAGTGCTCCAACCACTAGGCCACACTTTACAAGGGTGGCATCTTGTAGAGTTTTCCTTGTATTATCTTCCCTCTCATTTTTGTGTTTCAGATATCAATGAATGTGAGACTAGAAACTTCACTTGTACTACACAGCAAACCTGTTTCAATATCCAAGGAGGATACAAATGTCTAGACCCAGTAAAGTGTGAGGATCCTTATATCCAGATCAATGACAAGTGAGTAACAGACCCATAGAAGTGGAGGGCAGTAAATATGCTTGAGGCAAATAAATTGCACTTCTGCAACATGACAGCAAAGTACATCTAAAGTGCTATACAGACGCTATTGTTGCATTTACTATTAGCAAGCTTTATAAAAATGATAAATTGCAATTACTTGCCAGGTGGTAGGAGATTCAGTTGTGTGGGAAGTTAAGCTGGAAAAGCCCTCACCAAAATAAGTGCAGCAGAGAAAACCATGATAGTTGTAATGCGACAAAAGAAAGTTAGTTACTCCATTGCCACCTGCCTTTAATCATACTTGATCAAACACAATCTATTTGTTAATAATAGTACTTCCTTACCTTGTGAGGATTAACTAGTTAATGTTTGTACAGTGCTTTGAAAGCATAACACACTGTACTATAGAGGAGTGGCAGTTCTGCTAAAGTTAAGAGTGAGCCACTCACCATTTAAAAGATGACTCTTCTAAGAGTTGTAAACTCCACATGCTGACTGACATTGGCTTGAAATTTGCTTTGCCTCATGGGGGTCCTAGGTACTGTTAGTGGTCCACATGTGAGGTTCTTTGAGAACGGTGTTCCCAAGGTACAATCCCGCTACTAAAAGCCCCAGCATCTTACAAAATCACATGGTGGTTCTAACTTTTTTTGCACACACTTGGGAGTCAAATTATGGCTGAAATACTCCCCAATCTTATCTCAGTTACTTGGGATTTATTTCAATCAGCGTATGGCACCTGCAGCCCCCTTGCAAAATTACTCAATATTAAGCTTAAAACTCCAGATGGTATGTAGCTGTAGCCAAAGAGAACAAAAGATGTGCAACAAGACTAGGGCTCTGTTAACATCTAAAGGGTTTCCAGCCAATCTATTATCACCAGTTCTAGTAACTGGGTGGCTCAAGGTGACATGCTCTGGTCACTAAACCTGAGCAACACTGATGCACTGAGAGTCTGAGCACTTTCAGCAAATGTGGCTTGGGCATGTTTCTTGCTTTCTGCCTGCATTCTGCAGGGGCTTCTTTTGGGAGTTTTGCCCCAAGATCAAAATTCTGGTTTTAAGAGCCATATTTTAAAGTGCTCTAAAATCTATGTGCAGACTCTGATTTTACTTTAGAAGTACTGTCAAGAAAATTAGCATTACTTAAATAGAGGGAAGACGAGAGATTCTAGGAAGCAGTTAGGGTAATGTCATCAGCCTGAACAATGGTACTTAGTGTGATCAAAGGAAAGCAAGTTGCTGGGTCTTTTAATATTCACAGAGTTTAAAGCCAGCAGGGACCATTAGGACATAACATAGATATCAAAATTTACCTTTATTGGGCGTCAGTGCAAGATATCTCTTTGGTCAAGTATTTGCTCAAGTTCAGACCATCCATGGGGTGTTTATGGATTATGGTTGGTGCGTGTAATAAAGAGAGGGGGCTATTTAGATTATCATTGTGGACTGTCTGATTTAATTAGAGATGTACCTGAAACAAAACTCCAGACCCAGGCTTTGGAAGAATTGGACTTTGTGGCTCTGGCCAGTCTTTAGATTTATTCTCTGGCTGTATTTAATCTATGGCATGTAGCTGAAAGGTGTTGGACACACAGCCTGTCCAAAAAAGTAATGTAATTATTTATATAGCCCCATTGATGTTCATGGTTCTGCACCGTAAGTGAGCTGGGCCAATAATTAACAGGTCCCTAACCTGAAGAGCTTATAGGCTAAATTCCTACCAGGATAATCGTGCATTAGGAGTCCACAGCTGCAGAGATGTCAGAAAAGAAAGTCCAAATTCTTGAAGGATCATAGGAGACAAAAGTTTCAGTATGAAGAGCAGTTTTGGCAGAGCATAGAGAGCAGGAGGAAGATGAAGGCAGAGATATAGGAAGGATGGGGGTGGAACTATGGAGAGCTCTGAATGCAAGCAAAGGAAATGAAAGTTACATGGTTCTTTAAGCCAGTTAAGTTTTGTACTCCATTATTTTTTGCTTTCATAGCAACATGTAGTGAATTAGGTGTTGCAGAATTGTCTCAGTACTGATGATAATTCTGTCCACATTAGTCGCTGCATGTGTCCAGTTGAAAACCCCGGTTGCAGAGATCAGCCATTCACCATCCTATACAGAGACATGGACATCATGTCAGGACGGTCTGTGCCATCTGACATCTTCCAAATGCAAGCAACAACTCGCTTCCCTGGTGCCTATTACATCTTCCAAATCAAATCAGGAAATGAGGGCAGAGAATTCTACATGCGGGTGAGTAAGTCTGTATAGAGTCCTACCAGTATCTTATAGTTTGCCACATTCTTCTCTGACAGCTGTACTATGTTTTTAATGTATACTATTTAAAATTCCAGTGCAAGATTTCTCATGGGGCAGATGTGTGTCTGTCATACCATATCCATGCCATGCAGTGTAATGTACTGGTCATAATCACAGTGGGCTGCTCAAACCCAGAAAGGCTGTGGATACTGGTTCTGCAGGAAGGTGATGTATCCCAGGGAAAGATATTCTATAATGGCAGTGTAGGGAATTCACCAGACTGGCCCAGCATGCCCCACTTGTGCTATTCCATATGTGGCAATATAGCTCAGTGAGATCTGTGATCCCATGTCTTGAAATAGCTGAGGAGGGAGGCTGGTTTAAAATGTTGGCAGGTTGTTTTTTTAACTGAAAAACTGAGTTTTCTATTAAAAAAAAGTTTTGCAGAGAGTGTCTGTTTTCTTCAAGACTTCTCGATTTTTTTGTCAGGAAACTGAAAATACAAAACCCCAAATGCTCAGTCAAAACACAAATATTTTTGGCTAAAATCTGAAAAAAAATTCAGTTTGCAGGGGTTTGGATTTTTAATAAAAAGTCCAGATTTTCCACAAAATTTGCAGCTGACCTCTTTCTCTCCTTCCTTTGCCCTCCCCCCCGCTTTCCATTGGATAGGTATTGGACAGCTGGCATTCTTAGAACAAGAAGCATCGTTCTTGGTGGGACTCAGAAGCTTGGGTAGTAACCACAAGTAGAATCTGACCCTGATAGTCAACCCAAGTGCCATTCATTGGAATACATGTAATGACACTTTCAGCACATCATAGGAAATAATATTAGAACAGATTCTGGCATTTCCCAATTCACATTCTTCATGGTAGCATCGGATTCCGAACTTTAAAATGGCATCAGCTTTGTCTTAAGGTTCCAGGGATAATCATTTCCATCCTGTAGCAGCATTTCGCTGTTGTAAAGTTTTATTGTTCCAGATTTTTTCACCTATCTGGACTGATCAGTCAGTTGTCTGGGGTTCACAGACAAATTCCATTGTTCAGATCTGATTCTGTTCTTTTGTTTATCCCAGAAAGTACTCAAGGCCTTTCTTTTATTGGACATGTTGCACTTTTCCTTTAACTGGTAACAGAATATTCCCAGAGTGTCTAGGTTATAACCAGCAGATGGTGCCTGTTCCTTTGTTTTGGAAAAAAATAAAAATGAGAGGTTGTAGATGTGGGGGATGAGGGTGGGGCAGGCAGATACTGCTGCATTGTTAAAAGTGCCATCATTCAGGTGGGTTGTTAAACTTAAGCCTGTGCTGCCCATCTTTGGTGAGCTCTGCGACTGTCAGCTCAAATTTTTGTGGTACTTTTTCAAAACCTAGCAGGAGCTAACCAAAGTGCTCTGGCTAATATTATGTCTCTCAGTAAAACAGGCCCCAAGCCGTGTGTGTGATGTTCTGCTGAATGGTGATTTGCTGCTCTATTTAGCAACACAGGACCAGATTTTCAAGTGCTGAGAACCAACCATTCTGGCTAGATTATCAAACATTCAGTCCCCATTTAGGTATCTAAACGAGAGCCAGATTTTCAGAAGTACTTGAGGGATGAGTATATTATAAGTGCTGAGGACATCTGAAAATCTGACCCAGAATCCCAGCATTGCTTTCACCTTTGTGTATAATACATTTAAAGGAGTCTCTCAAAAAGGGTCCGATTTTGCAACACATATTTATGCAAATGAAAAACCAACCCTCTTTCCACTGAAACTGGAAAAATATTCATGAACAGTTTTCTAGACATATGAAGTATCAGAAGGGTAGACGTGCTAATCTGGATCTGTAAAAGCGGCAAAGAGTTCTGTGGCACCTTATAGACTAACAGACGTATTGGAGCATGAGCTTTTGTGAGTGAATGCATCCGGCATTTGCTGCTTTTATAGACATATGAAGATTTTGTAATATATTATTTTTAAATAAAGTCTAAATTTTGGAACTTAAAACCACTTCACAGTGTCTCTTTCAATGGATAAAAAAATTTCTGCATCAAACCAAAATAAACTTCGTGAAGCTTAAGAACTAATGGAAACAGGAAAAGAATACCTGGCCCAACATGCCAGCACCTCTTGAATCCATAGTCTTGCTTTTTCCTCCAGATAATAATTATGGATTTATATGTACAATAACAACTTTCATCTGCAAGGATCCGCACATGCTTTACAAACTGATAGAACTGTACAAAGTGACACTTCCTATACCACTGAAATGCAGCCATCTCTGGGGTGAAGTGCAGTAGCTCTCAACAGTGCATGTAAATACACAACAGTTCAACAAAGGAAATGCAAAGCGCCTTTTCTAATTGAAGGTGGACTGTAGGAGATATTTAGGCAGGCAGAATGTAACTGCCTGTTTAAGAATTTACAGTGAGTGACATGGGTCTTTAAATATCTCTGTTTTATACATCAGTCAAAATACTGCAACCACAGCAGCACAGTGTCCTCTACCACTCTGCTAGAGCACTGCTTCAGTAATGACCAGGTATGTCTACACAGCAAATGAAGGGTGATTAAAGCTAGTGTAAATCTAGCTAACGTGTAACTATGAGAGAGGAGACAAGGCAGCACAGACTTCATCACAGGTTAGCAACCCAAATATGTGCCCACAGTACCCAATGGCTTGTACTAGCCCCACTGAAGCCCAGGCTGCCGCATTTTCACTACTGTTGTTACCCATATTAGCTAAATTAATGTTAGCACAGGTATGCTATCCGCACTATGATCACACCTACATTGTTGTGTACATACCTTTAGAGAAAATAGTGAGATCTATTGAATCACCAGTACTTGGGTTTCCTCTGGAGGTGTCCCACCCATGTACTCACCAAGTCAATGAGGTATCATGTATAGGGCACTAAACTAGGGGTCAGGAAACCTGGCTTTAATTCCCAGCTGTATCATTGACTTAATGCCTGACCTTTGTTCACTTAACTATTCTGTGTCCAAATCTTTCCATCTATCAAAGAGGAATGATGACACTTGCCCATCTCAGCAAAATGGATGGAAGGGCTAAGGAAGCATCGTTTTGAGATGTGAGACACTCAACCATTAAGTATTATACTCTAAGATCATAAACTTCATGTATCATCTTTGGAAATCTCACCTGCTTCTCTCTTTGTTTTGCACACAGCAAACGGGACCTATCAGTGCTACTCTAGTGATGACCCGTCCCGTGAAAGGGCCACGTACCATTCTATTGGACTTGGAAATGATCACAGTCAACACTGTCATCAACTTCAGAGGGAGCTCTGTCATCCGGCTGAGGATATACGTATCGCAGTACCCGTTCTAAACCTTCGGTACATTCCCTTTAAACGTTAAAAGCAACAACAAAAAGACATTATCCCCTTTCTGCAGATCTTTTTCCTCAAAAAAATATAGCAGCTCAAAACCTAACCAGTGTTACCACAGACACAATGGCCTGCGCCATCTGATGAGAGAAGCCTCTTCATATACAACCCTTTCCAGGATGCAGACATCTGAACATGTATTGTCAGCAGATTCCGTATGATTTTATATGTGATTATATGTTTTAAGAACCTTTTGTTGTTGTTGTTGTTGTTGTTGATTTTAAAAACTTTTCTAGGGTGTGATTTTATGCTCCAAAGACTGTGAACTTCCCCACCTCTGTAACTGCAACACTGCTTAGCAAAGGCACCAAACAAACTGAGGAAAAAGCTGGCTTTTGCTATTTTGCTTTTTTTATTTTAAAAGGAAGGCAAACAAACAAAAAACTCACCTGTCCAAAAGTGGAATCTGAGAAGCGCTAACTTCTCAGTTGTTTCTGGAATTGGCAGTCATACAGTCTGTCTCAGTTGTCCCTACATTGGCTTAGTTCCATCTGTCCTTTTTGACCGTACTTTTTAGTTGAGTCATTGTAAGTTCCTTCTACAATACCTGTTGTACTATGCTTGCTGGATCTATAAGCCCTCCTTTTTAACAAAGCGTCACCTGTGTGGGTTCCTCACTGTATTAAATATTCCTACATAATTGAGTTCAAAGAGGTCTGTCACTGGATTGTGTATTTTAAAATAATTAGGGCCTGATCTTACGTTCACCAAGGCAGCATGAGCATAAACGTATGCTGCCAGAATAGTATAAAGGCGCCTTAGCATAACTGAGAGTCAGGTCCTGAGTGTTCAACTGCTTTGCATACTTAAATGATTGTGCATAACTAGCAAAGATTATGAGGTGCCAGTGCTAGTTCTGTGGTTATGGCCAGAGATAATTTCCCATTGTAACCCCAATATTCAATTTTACTAAACCCAGTTTCCCCAAGAGAAAATAATCCCCCTAAAATTACATATGCCAAAACTCTTCTCAGAATAGAATTTTTCTGAAAAGTTTAGAAAGAAATTAGAAGATGAATTTTTAAAGTTGTGGGATAAAATCTTGGCCTGGCTGAAATCAAGGGGAGTTTTACCATTGACTTCAGTGGGCCAGGATTTCACCCTGATGTGGTTTTTGTAAGTTTTTCTCTTGCTGACTGTTTAAATGTTTCCAGTTTTTTTCCCTCTCCATTGGCTAATCTTACTTCCCAAATGGCTTGGCCAACAAAGGTTAAATTTTGCAGGCCTGAAGACAAATGGCTCAGTGTTTCTCAGAGGGCTAATAGGGGATTAACAAAGATATATAACGTGAAACAGCTCAGAATGAGGTGTTTGTACTCCCACATTATGGTAGGCTGGGAAGCAATATACTAGAGCTTCATTAGTGTAGGGATATAAAGAGGAGGACTGCAGGCTCAGGAAGCTCTCAGGCACAGATTGCATGAAGGAATGGAGAAACTGACTGTCTAGCTTATAACAGGCTTTGCAAATTCAGGACTGTTTATTATTTCCTCCAGCGGAAGTACCTTTTGTTTACCAGGTTGCTCTTTATTTTTAATCAGTATGAAGAAAGCCCTGTTACTTTGGAGCAGAGCAGAGAAATGCTCTGCACAGAGCGGAGTGTGCCTTAAAGTAGCAGGACACCGTATTTTGTTTCTTTATTATTTTATCTTTTCCTGTTACCTCAGCTGCAGTGTGTGATACGCTGGGACAGAGCTGTTTTCACATGTCTACAGACCATCATATACAACCCTTTATATGATATATAACAACCCTGCTGATTTCTGCCAGGCTGTGCTGAGCCAGAAATAAAAGGTGGGAGGTCAAGGAGACATGTGGTCAGGCAGCTGTCCTGGAGGAGCTAGGGAAGGAGTATAGAGAGAAGTATCAACAGGGACTGAGGCTCAAAAGGGGTCCAAGCATCATATTCCTCAGTCTTGGAGGAAAGGGGAGGGCAGGTGATGGGAGGCATATGGTTGGGAGGGCAGGATAGAGAAGCACTGACAGGTGACAGGGGAAGGTAAAAAGTGAGAAACAAAGGATCTGGGAGCAGGACAGGGAAAGGCAAAGTCTTGCATTAAAGACTTTAAACTCTTAATTCTGTCTGTTATGAAACTTTAATGCTTATAGTCTTCTATGTAGCAAAATCCCTCTCCTCGCCTTCTCCCTACACTAATCCCTTAGCCCACCAATATGGCTCTGTCCACCCCCCATATCACCCACTGGAGAGGAACCCCAATTTGTTGGTCCTTATATAATCTCTTGGAGCAGGTCTCTTCTTCTGGGCCACCCTATGGGAACTTAATCTAGCCTTTGGCATTCATTAAAGCACATGAAAACCCTAGAGGAATTCCATAACAAAACATTTGTTGAAAAAGATTTAAGGTTGAAAGTGTGATTCAGCAGAGCCCAGGAATGCCCATAAAACAATATTACACTTTCAACACAAACACTTTGTGCCTTAAAAAAATGTGAAAATGTCTGGAAGCCATGCAAATCAGCCACTTCTCCTCTGTCATAAAGTCTTCTATCACTTGCTATCACCCCGGCCAACCTGAACCTTGCCAAACTATATACCAACCTCAAAATAACAAATTACTACACGATTACAACATCTAACACCACCACATTTTCTATTCAAAGGATCCATTTCCAATATACTAGTACACAAGCACCGGTTATAGCAGTTCTGACAAATAAGGACCACACATGTTAGTTTTCACATAATATAGATTCAGATGGTTAAAAATGCAAACTTTCAGGCTCTGCAAACACTTACATAACCCTGTGTGGCAAGATAACTAGGCCCTGTCAGCAGAGCAAGTGTGTCCACTTGAGATAATTAAATGGGATAGAGCTAAACCTGAGCAGGGACAGCAGGCAGGGAGAGGAGGCATGACAGGCTATGCCTGGAATGGGGAACTGTAGAGGAGTGGTGCTAATGCTCTGGTAGACCCTTAGAGCAAGGGGCCATGTACTCAGGAAGGTTATCCTGGAGTTGCTTTTCCAGAAGAGCACCAGAGCTGGCTGAATGAGGCCTGGCTGAGCAGGGAGCTGGATGAAGTAGTAGGAAGCAGCGTAACTAAAGACCCCTGGGAGGGGAGGCTGTGAAACCATAGGATACTGATTCCTGTTTGCTTCAGTTTGAACAGTAAACTGGGCCTAAAGCAAGAGTGGGCGTCACTATAAGTGCTTGTTACACAGGGGAGAAGCCCTGCTCTGCCACCCCCTACAGTTCCAAACTTTCTCTAACACCAGCCAGAGCCATAATTCTAGTCTTAGTTGTACAATTAGTCTTCTAGTCCCCCACCACATCATGCTGGGGGGAAGTATATAGAACTCTGACATATCTCTATTTACTGGGCATTTAATAAACAATAGCTCTAATCAACAATATAGAGCTGGCAGCACACATGGTCTAGTGAATATGGCACCAGACTGGAAGTCAGGAGACCTGAGGTCTGTTGCTGGCTCTGCCGCTCACCTGCTGTGTGACCTTGGATAAGTCACTTTGCATCTCTTTCCCCTTCCACTGTGTGATTGTCTTGTATCTTTAGACTGGAAATTCTTTGGGGCAGAGAATCTCTCTTGCTATGTGTTTGTAGTGTCTAACATAATCTCTGTAGGGGTATGGCTACACTGGGTGACCCATGCAGCTGGCTTGGGCTAAGGGGCTGTTCAACTGTGGTGTAGATGTTTAGGCTCTAGGACCCTGTGGGGTGGGAGGGTCCCAGAGCTTGGGCTGCAGCCTGAGTCAGAACATCGGGATTGCAATTAAATAGCCCGAGCACCATGAGCTTGAGTCAGTTGGAACGAGCCAGCCACAGGTGTATAATTGGAGTGTAGACATACCCTGGAAATACTGTAATACAAATAAAAAATAGTAATCTTCACTACAGATCAAACCAAGCAGGAAATCTATTCCCACAAATGGGTAGAGGGGATGATGCGAGCCAGGAAGGCTGACAAATGAAGATGTGTGGTGAAGGATGATATGGTAGTGGGGAACCGACTGGATTCTCTAATTGTTTATTTCTAGACTGTTTAACTTGGGGATCTTCTTAGGGGTATACTTTTTATGCAGCAAATGGGATTTTGCAGTAACTTGCCCCTAGAGGGTCTGAACACCCAAGGTTGCTAAGAGCTGAGATTTCAGCATCTCTCAGGACTTAGCTCATGCAGAAGTCAGGATTGTTAGTTCTCAACATGGGAGTCTACATTCAGCTTTAGCCTTCTCTGACTCTCTCTTGAAAGACTTGTCCCTCTGTTCAGATGTTGTCCTAGGTCCTGCTCCCAAGCCTAGCTTGATCTTTCATTATGTCTTAGGTGCATCATTAGCATCAGCACAATCAATAAATCCAGTCTTCTCTAGCTAAAAATGGACAGAACAACAGTATCACTGTTCAATGGTTCCCAAATCTAGTTTGTCTCTAGGATTTCCTGTTGCACTTGTCTCTGTAGTAGCTATCCGTGTGAAAAACCTGTTGAAAGAAATTCACAGCTCAGAGACATGGAAAAGAAATGAATCTTGCTTGTATGTTGTTTAATTCTGCCAGATGATTCATTCTTGCTATAGTTAAGTGCAGAATGTGGTACAAAGGCGAATAAGTCTCTCTACAGGCAGATCCTCAGCTACTATAAATTGGCATAGCTCCATTGACTTCAATAGAGCTATTACAAATTACACCAACAGAGGATCTTCCTGTAATTTGTGTGTGTGTGTGTGTATGTACACATTTCTGCATGAATTGAGGGAGAATTTACAATGGCTAAAATTGGATGAGATTTGGTGTGTATATATACATCTGGAAATAGCCATAACTAAAGAGTGCAAGGTAAAGAGAGATGACTGAGCAGTGTTTGATCATCCCAAATGAGTATATATAAATAGCTTGATTACTCCACGTATTGCTGCCATATATTGTGAGTCAAATTGTGGCTTGCTCTTCATAGAATCATGTGCCATCAAATCTATGGCCAGCTGTAGAAGCCTGTGGCAGATACTGGCCAGCCCTAACAGTGGCCCCTCTGCAATATCACAGGTCATTATGACATGTGGTACATAGGGGTCCTGGAGAGTTTATGCTTGAAGACTCTGCCCTCCTGCTGGGGCTGAGTGGGGTAGCAGGGTGGAGGTAGGGGCTTGGCCATCTCACTTTCTCCATAGGGACTTCACAATTTGGCCTGAGTGACCTACCCCCAGCCACAGCCCACCCTGGGCACCCCTGCCCCAATGTTTATACGTGGATTCCCCTATTCCAGCAATGGCTTCTCTTCTCACCTCATCCCTATGTAAATTATTTCTACTTTTTGTATGAATAGGCTGCAGTATGGGTCTTGACCAGAATACTCATAGATCTGAAGGCCAGAAGGGGCCATTGATGACATCTAGTCTGATATCTTGTATAACACAGTCCAGAGAACTCCCCCAGAATAATTCCTACTGCAGATCTTTTAGAAAACATCCAATCTAGATTTTACAATTGCCAGTGATGGAGAATCCAGTGTAATCCATGGTAAATTGTTCCAATGGATAATTACCTTCACTGTTAAAAAATTACACCTTATTTCCTTCTGTATTTGTCTAGCTTCAGCGTCCAGCATCGGAATGTGTTATACCTTTCTCTGCTAGACTGAAGAGCCCACTATCAAATATTTGTTTCCCATGTAGGTACTTTGATTTGATCAGTCTTTATCTTCTCTTTGTTAAGCTAAATAGATAGACTCAAATTGCTCAATCACTATAAGACGTTCTCTAATCCCTTAATCGTTCTTATGGTTCTTCTCTGAACCCTCTTCAATTTATCAATATCCTTCCTGATTTGTGGACACCAGAACTGGAGACGGTATTCCAGAAGCAGTTACCGCAGTGCCAACTGCTGAGGTAAAGTAAACTCTCTGCTTACTCAAGATTTCCCCTGTTTACGCATCCCAGGATCACATTAGTACTTTTGGCTGCAGCGTTTCCCTGGGAGCTCATGTTCAGGTGACTGTCTGCCATGAGCCCCAAATCTCCTTCAGAGTCACTGCTTCCTAGGAGAGAATCCTCCATCCTACATTCTTTGTATACATTTATATTTGGCCATATTAAAACACACAGTTTCCTTGAGCCCAATTTACCAAGCAATCCAGGATGCTCTGTATCAGTGACCTGCCCTCTTTCTTATTTATCACCACTCAATTTGTGTATTATCTGCCAATTTTATCACTGATGATTTGATGATTTCTTCTAGATCACTGGTAAAAATGTTAAACAGGGTAGGTTCAAGTGCTGATCCCTGCAGGATCGCCCCAGAGACCCTGTCTGATGATGATTCCTCATATACAATTGCATTTTGAGAGCTTTCAGTTAGCCAGTTTTTAAGCCATTTAATGTGTGTCATGTTAATTTTGTATCAATCTAGTTTTTTAATCAAAATATCATGAGATACTGAGTTAAATTACATAAACACTTACCTTAATCAACCAGACTTGTTATCTCAAGTTAGTTTGACAGGGATCTATTTTCCATAAACCCATGTTGATTGACATTAATTATATTACCCTCCTTTAAATCCTTATTAATAGAGTCCTGTATCAGCTGCTCCTTTATCTTGCCTGGGATGAATGTCATACTGACAGTCCTATAATTACCGGGTCATCCTGCTTACCCTTTTAAATATTGGCACAACATTAGCTTTCTTCCAATCTTGGAACATCAGGGAAGTTCCAGAAGATTTATTGAAAATCAACATTAATGGTCCAGCGAGCTCCTCATACAGCTCTTTTTAAAAACTCTTTTGAGTTCAGGTTATCTGGACCTGCTGATTTTAAAATGTCTAACTGCTGTTTTATATCCTCCTGAGATACTGGTGGAATGGAAAGTGTGTTATTGTATGATACAAGTTTTCCCCCAAATACAGAACAGAAATATTTATTGAACACTTCTGCCTTTTTGCATTATTATTAACAACTTTACATTTCCATCTAGTGATGCACATAGTACAGTAGGAGGTGGGGAGGAGTTATATCTGTTCTCTAGTTATATCTAATAGTACCAATTAGAATTTGGATGTCTATTCGTATAATGGGTACCCATGGACCAAGTTAATCCCTAGTGTGAACTCCATTGATATCACAGGCGTCACATCAGGGATGGATTTGGCCCAATTTAGATCCACCTGGATGCAAACAAGTCAATATTACTGCATAAAAATAATTATCAGAGTCAGGCTGGGTAAAAATGAGGTTTCTAGAAAATGCTCCATCTCATAAGACACCCCTAGCAACTATATTTCGTGATGGCATGAAATAGTCTCCTCTGGGAGGCTTTCATCTCTTTTCCCTTTGAAGTATCCCTAATTGTAAATTACCTCACACTTTCTCCCTCTGCAACCCATGTGCCAGGTCACAATGCTTGGAGGGGGGAGCCATCCCCAGACCTCTGGGACAGAAGCTGCTGCTGCAGGGTGAGTGTGGGGCAGACTCGCGCCATTACCCAGGCACTGCTGCCTCGCCCCACTGGAGTAGAAGTGTGTTTTTACCTGTTTCTGCAACCTTGATTTCATGATTTCTATGAGTGCAGCAGAGCCCATGCTAAAACTGCCACTGCTGCCCAGTCCACTGTTTGCACAGCAAGCTCTCAACATTCTTATGTTTCCTCTGGAAACACAGGCATGGAACTGCTCTGTCAGCTGCTTTTTGTTCTTCCCGCAGTTACTGTGATGTTAAGCTGCAGATCCATTCTCTCATGGGGAAAGTGTTAGCTCTGAATTGATTGCCCAATCAGCAATCTGCTTATAGAACCTGATTTTACGAAGAGGATAAAGAAAATTGGCTTTCAAGGTAACCAACATTTTGTTATAGCAAGTTGTTTCTCTCCTGACATTTTGACTCTCTCTGGCTGGTTTGGGAGTCTCGATGCTTCCTAAAAAAGTGTCACCTTTAAATCCACATCTATAGCATCTCTGCAGCTGCCATAGATAAACACCCAAAGAGAGACAGACAATCTCTTTAGAAAATGTGTGTGCTGTATATAGCTATATGATGAAGGGATCCCACACTGATTCTGGAAAGCAGGGGATCACTGCCCCAAACATCCAATCACCCTTGTCTTATACTAAAAGGGATTAAGTGCATGTGCTCACCACAAGAACACAGAGGAGCTGATTGCCTTACGGGTGGGTATATAAACTTTCAGTAATGAAAGAAAGAAGCCAAAATCCTGAAAGAATAGGGGGGATTGGCCTCTTGCCACCTCAGCCTGAGCACCTTTTTCCTATCCCTGTAGGAACTTTGGCAGAAGGAAGCTCTGTTCAGGCCTTAAAAAGGCAGGAAAATGTTCAATTACTTTTGTTTAAGGTTTTCAAAGTCTCTTGCTTATCCTACTGCTGCTTCAACCTCTCATCTAATAATTAATACTAAAAGGCAGGCAGGGTTTCCAAAATAGCAAAGGTAACACAACAAAGAGTCCTGTGGCACCTTAAAGACTAACAGATGTATTAGTCTTTAAGGTGCCACAGGACCCTTTGTTGCTTTTTACAGATCCAGACTAACACAGCTACCCCTCTGATACGTGACGCCATGGAAGGTATAACAGTTTTTCATGTAATTGGTTATAGCTGTAGGGACAGATTCACTGCCTAGCTCAGCAGCTGTTCCATTAAACTTCTGCTTCTGTTAAAACAGTCATTTTCCTAACTCTTACATACAGGCTTTCCAGATTGCTAAACACATGCTATGTTTTGTAACCCTAGGCTGTATCAAAAGAGAACTGTAATTTAAAATAGATGGCTTCACTGTTCCTCATGACCCTTTAATGTACAAACCCTTACTTCATTTGTATCTGAAAAAGAGTCTAATTTGTGTACTGTTTTGCAACTTGTGAAGGATTTATATTGGATATGCCAATATGGGACTGTTCTTAAAGCTTTTTTTTTAAATAAAAATACATTTCCAATAAAACTATAATTGAATGAAACTATGTTGTGACCATTGCTCTGAATGTGATATGTTTTCTAAGTGGTAGTTTTGATTCCATTTAATGTATTCATTTGGCGGGAATCTCTTTACCAAGGAGATTGAGTGAGTTTGAGATCATTACATCTGTCAGACATAAGTGCTGTTATAAAATATATAGTATCATAGCTATACATCAGTGTTCCTTTAAATATGCCATGTGGTACTAGATAAGCCATGATTAGTGAATGTCACGAATAATTAAAATTTCATTCTTGAGAAACTAGAAGACATTAATTTTCTTGCATTGATTCACAGTTTGAACATCCATCTAGACTGCAACTAACTTTTGTGTGCATGTGTCTTAGCTTATTCTCCCACTGATTTTTGTGTCTGTTAACGCTCATGTTAAGCCAGATTAATGCTTCAGCAGGTGTGCAGGGAGAGAGATGGGCACAAGGGGCTTTCCTTCTCCTCGAACAGGCCCATCAAAGTACAGGATCACTTATACTCCCTTGCACTTTTCTGAATGCAGGCACCGCTTCCAGCTAGTTCCCATGGTGCCCTAGCCAGGCCCTGTCCCAACACATGGCAAGCATAGCTAGCCTGCTGTAACGGGGAGTGCATGCTGCACCCTCTCATGTGTGGTATGCTGCTGCTTCCTGCTGTGGAGATGATGTACTTTCCTGGGCCTGGGGTAGTATCACTCCATGCTGTCCCAGCAATCTGGCTCTTTGTCTTTGACGGAAGGTATAGAGTGCACATGTAGCTGCTGAGGTCAGAATTTCAGCCTTAGTTTTGCAGGGTGATCTAGCCTTTGCAACAAAAAACTTAATATGATCTAAATCAGACAACTCAGTCTGGTGGCCATATGTTCCAGGGGGACTTCCTCATCACTAAATCAGTAACCAGTTGTTAGTTTTCATTGCCACATGCACTACATGGCTTATGGCTCTGATACAAGAAAGTATTTCCAGTTTTTCTGCATGACAGGTTTAATTATCTCTAATTTGTTTTCTTTCAGGTGGAATGTTCTCTCATTGTTTATTACAGTAAATTCCAAAGGCAGTTGAGTCATTGACTGTATTTCCTTTGTCTACGGGCGAAATGACGCTGGGTCATAGCATTGCTTTTCCTGCCTCTCACCAAATAACTCCTATGGCTGACTGCAGTAATACATGCCATGTCAATTTGACATTCACTGGGAATATGTTGACTTACAAGCTATTCACGGTGCTGATAAGGATCTTTCGCTGTTTCAAATAAAAATTGACAGCTATGTTGCTCTTTAACAATGTCACTAGTGCACTGAAGTCACTGCACTGCAAACTCAGAATCAAGTGATATTGAAAGACCATGGTACAGTAGTTGGTGGGAAGGGGAAAGGCGCCCAAGGGCAGGAATACTGGTTAGAAACACTTGAGCAGAACCAAATGGCCCAATAAACCTACCCATGCTAGATGTTGTTAGCACTGTTCTATGGCCCGTGGCCAAAATCTTCAAATCGGGAGCATAAAATCAGGCTCTGTCAGCCCTATTGGGGCATCTAAATCGAAATGGCCTGATTATTAAACCTGCTGCGCATCTGCAGCTCACATACACTGCCATAGAAAAGAGGCTTGTGTGGAAAGCGAGTCAGTTTCATTTTGGTGTCTGAATATGGCTTTACAAGCCTGACTTCAGGCTCACAGCTTTGAACAGGGTAGCTTCTCTCTAGCTGTTTCCCTGTGTGCTTTTAAGGTCAGTGTTGTTATAATCACTGGAGTGTCACTGTCTTCTGGGTTTGTATATAGCACTACTGCCCCCTCCTTTGGCCCTATTTACAACACAAGGATAATTTATTTCTGTGCCCAAGGGTTGTCCTCTGCTAGGGGCTGTTCCACTGACATTTTTATATGATCTCACAGGCAAAGCAGATGGGGTTGTCTTTCTCCAGGAAAGACCCACGAGGGCTGTGGAATCTGGTTGTACTCTTCTCTTTGTCAGTACTGAGCCACTGCACTGCTGGACATGTCTTCTTTTGGCTAGGGTGTAAAACTGAGGTCCTGGCTATCTGTAGTCACTACATTTCCTGTTGCATTTTTCCTAAGAATAGGGGTATTAACCCAACTTTCCTGACTAAATCCCAGTTGGGGAATTGCATTCTACCCACCTAAATTTCCCCATGCTCTTTCAATGACAGTAGGCATTCCTCCCCTCCCTGTGTGTCTGATGTTACTGAATGCTGTTAACCTCTCCCTCCATTTCAGTACCCAGGGGCCTACATCAGTGGCAGGGGAAGTGAACTCTGTAAAGCCAGATTGTGAATCCCATATCTGTACTAGGGAGCATTTTCTCACACCGTTAATACTATTGCCTTCATTTGGATGACTCATGTTAGTAATTTCTCACCAGCATGAGTAAGAAGTTCCCAATCTATCCCATATTTTATAAAGCATTTTGAGGTCCTCTTGGATGAAAGGTGCTATACAAGAATAAGATAAGTAGTAAGGATCTTCTCGGTGTCTCATTTCCCATTCTACCTTTAAATATCTCTCCCTGCCACGGTTCTTCCATAATTCAGTCACAATATCATTACAAGATGATCGCCAAGTTCCTCTAACACAGAGCACTGAAACAGGGTTCAAAGCAAAGTCTGCTTGACCTTTGCATGGTAATGATAGATTTGAAGATTACACAGCCACTGTGTTGTTTTAATGGAGAGCACTTGGACAGCAATCAGTGCATTGACTGAGAAGTGTGCAATAAAGTTTACTTAGTCCTTGAATAGGCTGTGAACACATTCTTGTCTGCTTGAGTGAATGTACCTTTCACCCCCACTGGTCATTTTTCATCCTGTCACTTGGGTACATACACATGTGTTTTTAATGTGATGTTAATCCCTGAGCTGCAGTGAAATGATTAACCCTTCACCCCAGAATGCCTTGCTACCACATATGTGGCTCTGATGGTGTTAAGGAATTAAAGCAATAGTGACTGCTGAAAATATAGCAATACTTTTAAATGGATGGGTGTTTCAAAGTTAGCAAAGGACCAGCCTTCATGGTAAATATGAATACTTCCTCTCAGAGCATAAATAAATACCAAATATAGCTACCTTTCCCTGCAATACATATTGTATGTGTAGTTATTACTGATGCCTCCAGTTGTTTGGAATTACTCTGTCAATCAAATACTTTCAAGAATAAATGCTTTCAATTTGCAGCTTTTAGTGTTTATGCTAAGACTGGTTTGGAATAGAATTGATAATGCAGCTCAAGTTATGAGATCGAGTTACACGTGAATGGAACACATCCTGCTCTGTTTAGTCACTGATGTGATCTGTGTAGACATATACACAGTCATCTCAGGGAGCATGGATTTATGCATTCAGCTTCATGGAAGTTGTAAAACCCTGCCCATCAAGGTGAGGATACATTCCACTATGGGCTATAGTCTATCCTCATTCCTGGCATGGAATTCCTAGTGATATCAACAGCAGTTTGTACAAAGAGTAGAATAGCTACTGATTGCTGTTTCTAATAGCCTAAGAATTGCACACACAGGTAATCTGTGATAAAATACCCAGTGATGTTTCTTACCTTGTCCTCTCACCCCACATGCCCTCTGTTTTGGCTCATCTATGTGTTAATTCTTGTATACTTGATTGTAAGCTCTTTGGGGCAGGGACTGTTTTGCTATATGTCTATATAGTGTCATAATTCAGGGCAACTGCTCCTGTATTTGCCTTTTATGGTCCAGCAAAGACACTCGCACTCAGTCACCTCTCTTGGGAAGAGACACCTGCCTCTCCCCCTTCCTCCTAACCAAGGTACTACCAGGCTACACAATTCCGTCCCTATACACACTGTGTTATTCCCCAGCAAGGCATAGAAACACTACAGATATTCCACAATAATACATAAATATTTGCATTTTTAATATAGTGAAGTCCTAAGATACTTCAACTTAATTCAAAAGAGTTTAACGTAATTACATACAATTTGTCCAGGATTTTGTCATACCTGTCACATACAGCACCTAGTACAATAGATCCCTCACTTGACTGAGAATTCTAGGTGCTACCGTACTATAAACATAAATTTGTTGATGAAGAAGAATGGATTATTGGTTTAGTATCGACTCAGTGGTAAGAGTCTACCTACCGAATCACTACCACCACTTTCTACACCACTCTGGATTTTCCTTGAGGGTTTGGCTAGAGCTTTCAGCTAAATATTGCCAAGCTCCAATCCCGCATAACCTGTAAGAGACGACACAGTCATGGACCAGCTCCTCAGCTGACAGAAATCAGCATAACTGTATTGAAAATGGAAATGAAATTAAAATGGAGCTATCCTGATCAGAGGCAGATTAAGCTTTACTGGGGTCCTGGGCACAAAGAACATTGGGGGTCCTTCCACACACACCCCACAGGCCCCCAACCCCTGCTCCTCCCCTTCCCCCTTGGCCCTGCCTCCTGGGCTGGCCGGAAGTCAGGCCACAGTAAGAGCTGCCCAGGGAGCCTGGGCTGCTATGGGGAGCCCCGGACCCTCCACCTGTCCTGGACAGCGGGCCCTGGAGGGCAGGGACATTGGCTGGGAGCTGCTCTCGGGCACCCTGGCTCCTTACCCTGGACAGATGGAAGGTCTGTGGCTCCCCACAGCTACCTGGGCTGCACATAAATGAATAGGAATGAAAATAAATGGTTCAATGCACTAAAAATGTGGCTATCTTAAAGATGTCATCTTGTCACTAAATGGTTTGGTTTTGAATTAATAACCCTGCTGACACTTGTGGCATTAGTTCTGGAGCCTGCACTTTCAGGTGAGTGAGTGTGGACAGCTGCAGCTGTCTGTACACATTATACAACATTATGCCAGAGAACTCTGCCAAAGTGCCAAATATTGTGATAGCTGAGACATGAGGTTTTTTAATTAAAACAATATCTGTTGGTAAGTGTTGAAGACAGAGTCAGGACACTTGAGTTCTCTAACTAGCAGTGATACTTGATTCACTTTGTGCTTGACTGTAGGCAATTGATTTAACCTCTGTATGTTTCACTATACCCATGTGTAAAATGGAGGGAAAAGGGGAGCAGCTCTGTGTGGGAGGGAGGGGGAAGGAAAGTGACTCAGGAGGGCAGCTCCAGATGGGAGGAAGGAGCTCGGGGGAGGGGAGCAGCTTTGCACAGGAGGAATATGCTCAGTGCTCACCTGGTCCAGCTTGGCCAGAGGAGGGGGCCTCAAGGGGGAAGAGAAGGAGCAAGGCAGCGGGGCCCTGGTAGGCGGGAGAGGAGGAGCAAATGTGAGGCAGAGTTCTGGCTTGCGGAGGGGACCCTCTAATTGTCCATGGCCCCTGGGCATGGGCCACATACGGTAATCCACCACTGATCCTGTTTTACACCAGCTGAGGATCTGGCCCCATACTGCAACATGGCATGGCTGTAGTAAAACTCTTGGTAGGCTTCCACCTTGAATAAAGGCTGCTCCCTCTTTGAGAGTATTGTGCATTTATTTCTTTAGCTTCTCCTTTTCTTTTTCTCCTTCAGTAGCAACCTCCGGCATTTGTATTCCTTGCAAGGTTCATATGTTAGGGGGAGTACAGTTCTTTTTAAGCCTTGACTATGCATGTACTTAAGTGCTCTCCTGAATCGGGGTCGCTATTACCAAGCTAATTATGACTGCGCTACTTAAAAACACAAAGACTTCTTTGTTTATAGCTATTGTTCCTTAACATAACTTTGATTCAGGTTAAGTAAAGTAGCTCAGTGAGATCTGTTATGTCCTTGGCTTAAAAAATAAAATAACTTTTTACTAGGTTACACTAATATTTTGTAATTCATTCTTCATATTATTCAACAAAGCTCTGCACAAACAATCCATCCCACAGGAGGAATATGTGCCAGATATCAAACACATTTGCTTCAGATACCAGAGTTCATGAGCTTTTATGTTTGTTAATGTGATGCCATGGAAATTATTTAAAAAATATAAAAGTATAGTAGAATCAGGTGTACTTGTGGGCAGTTTTCAATAATATAATCTTTCCTGGAACAGGTCTTTCCTGTTTTTTTCCTAAGCATTCAAGTATTGGAACAATTGTAACCTTACTATTGAATAGAGTCCAGCTGTACTATTATTTGCACTGAAATAAAGACAACGTCAAACACATCTCCGGTTTCAAAACTTTCCTCCTGTGAGCTGCAGATTACAACCTCCTGCTTGGTTCTCCATTCCCCTTGCACAGTGATTGCAAATTGTAGTATAGGTAGCACAGTCACGTGGTGCATAGGTTGGTTTATAGCATAATATCAGAATAAGAAACTATTTTAACGGTGCTGATTAAAATGACAAAGGGGTATGCTCACTATTATTGACTGTTTGTATTACCATAGTGCCTAGGAGCCCTAGAGGTGGACCAGGACCCCACTGTGATTCTTACACGTAGTGTACTAGGTCTTAAAGTCAAAGACCCACTGCCTGGCACATTCTCATAGACTTAAGACGCCTTGAAGAGGTCCTGCGATGCCATGGGCTCTATTGTCAACAATATGCTGATAGTATCTAGTTCCATCTCCTTGTCAGTAGATATGACAATGGCATCACAAAGCCTACACAAGATCAGTGCCCAGATGAAGAGCAACTGGCTCATACTGAATCCAAAGAAGACTGACATGATACTGTTGAGCAGTGCCAGAACCATGGCACTGACCTCTCCATCAACCTTCCCTCCATTAATCAAGATGGTAGGACATCTCATGATCCTCCTAGTGTCATCACTAATCCTGGATGCCCAGGCAGAAACAATGGCAAGAAATTCCTTCTTCCACCTCCTTCTTGCCAAGAAACTGCACCTCTTCCTCTCAGATGATTATCTCTCCACATATGTTTGTCATTCTCTAGGGCTGAACATGGAAGCAAGATGGAAACTTCAGCTTATACAGAACCCAGTGTCCAGCCTTGAGAACAAATCACATCACTGCCCTATGTACCCTGTCCTCCACCTCTTATATACCCTGTCCTCCAGTTCCTGGCCCATGCCAATTTGAGGGCTTGAAGAAGGCCCAGCTACCTCAGAAACAACCTCACCATTCACAACACATCAGTACAGCTGAACTTCCATGTGTCAGAAGACACAGTCCAGGGTAAAACTCATGAGAGACAGAGAAGGGTTTTTTTGTCAACCGCCTTCAGAAGTGGGATGACATACCGGCATCAAAAAGACTGAACCCAACTTGGCTTATTTTCAGAGCATGTTTTATAGCTTTTCATAAAATTTTTCTTGCTATAGCTGAAGGCAAGGAATTACAACAATAAGAAGACAAAACAAACCACCCCAAAGACACAGTTAACCAAGGCTGCTGAACCAGGAAAGGCAAAGCAAAGAGACTGCTATGGACAATTCTGGTGTATCTTACGACTTAATTATTTGATGCTCTGTGCTCCCTAGAAACACTTCAGATAGATTTATATAGATATAGATAGTGTATTAGATTTGTGTTTCAAAAGCATCGCAGTATTGAATATCTGGCAGTCATTGCAAATAGTAGCTAGAAATCTCAAAGACAAATGTCAGAAAAGTGTTAAATTAAATATATACTTGAAAAAAGGAAACTCAAATGTAATCGCCGCTGGTTGAATTATAACAGCTCTATATAATGATGGGTATGACCCACACCCTGTGTCTGGGGGAGAAAAGGTTTAAACTCTCAATGAGCAGAGAAGGGAAGCCAGTTGTCTGTTAAACTGCAAAGGTTGCACCAGGGTGGAAAAGGTGGAATCCAGCAGAGATTATTCTTCATTAGGACAGCAGGATGAAGGGATGCAGTTTGGGGTTCCTCCCAATGAGAACTCAAGGGACAGAGTCTGAAGAAATTTTTATGGAATTGAAAGACTCTGGCTGCAGAAGTTGGCTGTAAGGAAGGTGTATTAACTCCTTACAGGCTCTCGCTGTGAAGAATGTATATTCTGCTGTTTAAAGACCTTCCCTGCTGGGCACTTTTCTTTCTCAGAAGGCTATGGATATGACAGCTTTCTTTACTGGCTAAGCATATAGCTGAGCCTGGCACCCTTTGCTATGTGCCCCCACAAAGCCCTAGTTGGACAAGGAATAGATGCTGATGTACGCTTACCAAAACAACTGCTGTGTGCCCAATTCACCAAAGGAGAAAGGAAATGAGGAAGCCAAAAGAA
The DNA here is from genome assembly GCF_003597395.2 of Chelonoidis abingdonii. Lineage (NCBI taxonomy): Eukaryota > Metazoa > Chordata > Testudines > Testudinidae > Chelonoidis > Chelonoidis abingdonii. The sequence goes on along the minus strand of NC_133772.1, from coordinate 123,217,672 downwards.
ACGCTTTAAAGACACCCTCAAGGTACACATCAAGAGATGTGGCATCGACACAGCACACTGGGGGACAGCAGCACAGGATAGGGAAAACTCACGAAGACTTGTCAGAGAGGGAACATCTACTTTTGAAGAAAATTGCCTTGCCCTGGTCTCAGAAAAACACTAGAAAAGAAAGACAACAGTCATGCAGCAATCGTGGCCCAATCGTATCTTCCAATACCACCTGCAATGTCTGCCTATGAGCCTGTGGCACAAGAATTGGACTCTTCAGTCACCAAAGGACCCATGAAAAATAAAACTTGTGAAAAATCATCCTCGACCTTGAGGGATTGCCGACGACGATAAATATCTACATGGGGAACAACTATCTAATAATAGGCTCTTCAATCTAGCACACAAAGGTATAATGTGATCCAGTGACTGGAAGTTGAAGTTGAAGCTACAGAAATTCTGACTGGAAAAAAGGAGAATTTTTTTTAACAATGAGAGTAACTGTACTGTAAAACCCTCCAGTCTTCACAATCTATACAGTGAAGCAATTCAGAATTTTCCCTAGAACATTTGCTCATTTCTAGACGGGCTACTAGGATGATCCGAGGAATGGAAAACCTGCCTTATGAAAGGAGACTCAAAGAGCTTGGCTTGTTTAGCCTGGCCAAAAGAAGGCTCCGGGGGGATATGCTTGCTCTATATAAATATATCAGGGGGATTAACGTTAGGGAGGGAGAGGAATTATTTAAGTTTAGTACTAATGTAGGCACGAGGACGAATGGGTACAAACTGGATATTAGGAAGTTTAGACTTGAAATTAGACGAAGGTTTCTAACCATTAGGGGAGTGAAGTTCTGGAACAGCCTTCCGAGGGAAGTAGTGGGGGCAAAAGACTTATCTGGCTTTAAGACTAAGCTTGATAAGTATATGGAGGGGATGTTATGATGGGATAGTTTAATTTGGGCAATTGATCTTGGATTATCAGCAGATAAGTCTGCTCAATGGTCTGTGAGGGGATGTTGGATGGGATGGGAACTGAGTTACTGCAGAGAATTCTTTCTTGGGTGCTGGCTGGTGAGTCTTGCCCACATGCTCAGGGTTTAGCTGATCGCCATATTTGGGGTCGGGAAGGAATTTTCCTCCAGGGCGGATTGGCAGGGGCCCTGGAGGTTTTTCCCCTTCCTCTGCAGCGTGGGGCATGGGTCACTTGCTGGTGGATTCTCTGCAGCTTGAGGTCTTCAAACCACAATTTTGAGGACTTCAATAACTCAGTCATGTGTTAGGGGTTGTTATAAAAGTGGATGGGTAGGGTTCTGTGGCCTGCTTTGTGCAGGAGGTCAGACCAGATGATCATATTGGTCCCTTCTGACCTACGAGTCTATGAGTCTATGAGTCTATGAGTCCAACTTATTAAGGATCATGGTGGAATCTTCATCAGTGACAATTTTAAAATCAAGATTGGATGTTTATCTAAAAGATCTGCTCTGGGAATTATTTGAAGAAGTTCCATGGCCTGTGTTCTACACGAGGTCAGACTCGATGATCACAGAGGTCCCTTCTGGCCTTGGAATCTATGAAATCAACTGTTGTCACGAACAGTAAAAATATATTGTTCAAATCAATTAAACGTAAAGTGATGCCTTGAAAGATTTATTTAAAGTAAGCTTCAGACAAACAGATGTTTTAGAAATAGTAGCAAATTACTTTTATGCCTTTAAAATATTGTAGCATACTAGCTAGTGTGCCCTCTGCTGGAGAGAATAAGGGCTGCTCAACCAGGTGGGGGTTGGCTCTGTACTGGTGACAGAGATTAAGAGCCTATGCTTTTGGAGTAGGAAGAGTTGAGGCTCTGAAGTTTCATGTGGCCATGCCACATAACATACTGACAGACATGATATTCATAGTTGGCATCAGATCTGTGACAATATGAATTTTAAATATTCTCATACTGGGGAAACCTCAAAAGCGCTATAGTTCAGGTCCATTTAGTATGATCACTCAAAATTTGGAGATTTTTTTGAATTTTCCAAAATTCTAGACTCTGCAGAATTGCACTGGAAATCCTGAGTGCCTGATGTCTCTATTTTCCATTTCTACAGCTGAAAATGCCACAAGTAGAGCCTCTCTCAAGGGATTTCTGGTTTTGATTTTTGGAGGAAGGGGAAGTGGGGGAAAGAGAGGACCTACCTAAACACTGAACCTATGTAAACATTTTGGAATCTCAAGAAACATTGTTAGTGAGTGAGTCTAGAAATGAGCAAATGTTCTAGGGAAAATTCTGAATTGCTTCACTGTATAGATTGTGAAGACTGGGGGGTTTTACAGTACAGTGCCTACAGGGCCGGCGCTTCCATTTAGGCCACCTAGGCAGTTGCCTAGGGCAGCAGGATTTGGGAGGGCGGCAGACTGCTCCAGTAGACCTCCCGCAGGCGTGCCTGCGGAGGGTCCGCTGGTCCCGCGGCTCCGGTGGAGCATCTGCAGGCACGCCTGCAGCAGGTACACCGGAGCCATGGGACCGGCTAGCCAGCCCTGCGCCTAGGGTGCCAAAAACCCTGGCGCGGCTCCTGAGTGCCTAGCACAATGGGGAGCTGTTTCCTGACTGGGGCCTCTGGGCATTATACCAGTATAAGTAATAATTCACTCCTCCCTAAATATTCTCTTTTGCAGAGGTTTTATTGCACTCAGCTCCACACTTTGTGGGCCCAATCCTGATACTAAGGGCCTAATCCCAGTCCTAATTTGTTCTTCGGGAATGTTGCCATTGACTTCAGTGGGAGCAGGATGGGCACCTACCTACCACAGTAACAGGGAAGCTAATTTAATGAAATGTTTCCTGAGTTTTGCCCTTCTGAGAAATCCCCTAAGCAGCCACACCTATGAGGCGCTGCGGTCAGCCTCGCAGACGGGAATTTACCAGGGGAACCAGCTCCCTCCTCTCCTGACAAGAGCGATCAATCACTAACCAAGGGGAACTGCTCCACTGAGGGAAGACATCTGAGATTTACAGCGGGCAGGGGCTGCAGGCTTGGAAACCACCCCGCTGCCACCCTAGACTTGTCAGGCGTTAGGACCCAAGGGAAAGGCTGCTGCAGCCGGTGTCAAGCAGAGCGCTGGGCAGGTAAGGAAGCCAGCGCCTGGGGAGGCAAGTGAAGAAGGTAAAGGGCTGCGGCACAAGAATCGCGTTCAGGGGGAGGCAGGCGGGGAGCGGCTGAGCCCAGCACCAGCTGTGTTGCGGGGCAGGCGAGGGAAGCCCTGGCAGTGAAAGCTTAGAGCCAGCTGCGTACAGGAGAGTCGGGGAGAGGCTGAAGGTGGGAGGAACCCGCAGTGAGCCTGCAGGTAGCTGGGGCAAGGTCCAGGAGCTGGGTGCGTTGCGACAGCTGTGGGGTAGTAGCCAGCTGTGCAGAGCAGGCTGGGAGATAAATGTTGGGCATTGAGTCCTAAAGCTACCTGTGTGCAAGGGACAGACGCTAGGCACAGAGCCAGCTAGGTGCAGGGGGAGTGAGGAACAGACGCTGGGGATTGAAGGCTCCAGCCAGCTGGGTGCAGGGGGAGTGAGGGGACAGACACCGGGCATTGAGGGCTCGAGCCAGCTGGGTGCAGGGGAAGTGAGGGAGAGACACCGGGCATTGAGGGCTCGAGCCAGCTGGGTGCAGGGGGAGTGAGGGAGAGACACCGGGCATTGAGGGTTCGAGCCAGCTGGGTGCAGGGGGAGTGAGGGACAGACACTGGAGATTGAAGGCTCCAGCCAGCTGGGTGCAGGGGGAGTGAGGGACAGACGCTGGGGATTGAAGGCTCCAGCCAGCTGGGTGCAGGGGGAGTGAGGGGACAGACACCGGGCATTGAGGGCTCGAGCCAGCTGGGTGCAGGGGAAGTGAGGGAGAGACACCGGGCATTGAGGGCTCGAGCCAGCTGGGTGCAGGGGGAGTGAGGGAGAGACACCGGGCATTGAGGGTTCGAGCCAGCTGGGTGCAGGGGGAGTGAGGGACAGACACTGGAGATTGAAGGCTCCAGCCAGCTGGGTGCAGGGGGAGTGAGGGACAGACACTGGAGATTGAAGGCTCCAGCCAGCTGGGTGCAGGGGGAGTGAGGGACAGACACCGCGGATTGAGGGCTCGAGCCAGCTGGGTGCAGGGGGAGTGAGGGCTCGAGCCAGCTGGGTGCCGGGGAAGCTGGGGGAGAGGCGCTGGGGGAGAGCAGGTGCAAGCGCCGTCCGCTCTGCAGCATGGCGAGGGAGCCCGGCCCCCAGCTGCCAAGTGTCCTGCCCGCCCAGAGGAAGCTCCGCAGCGGTTTTGCCAAGCCCTGACCCCTGTGAGGAGGGGAGAAGTTGGCGGTGAGTCTCACACCGCAGCCAGCCCCTAGCCTCTGTCTGCTCCCGGCGCCCTCGGGAGAAGTCAGGTGTCTCCCGCGAGGCCGCTCAGCTGCGCCGCCCGCCGCCCGCCGGGAGGAGGATGCGGAGCCGCCCTGCCCAGGGGAAGATTGCCCAGGTAACCAACCCAGTCGCCGGCGGCGCTGCCACTGCCCGGGGCCGCCCCTCTCCTTGGGATTTTTGGTGCCGTCTCGCCTGACGGGGGACGTCTTGCTGCTCTGTCTGAGGAGGCTCTAAAGTCCCCTGGGGTAAAGCTCTGGGCTTTCCCGCAGTCAGCTTGGCCCAGGCTGGCCACGGCTTCGCGGGTCAGAAAGGTTTTCCTGTTGCACTAAAGTGCAGCCAAAGCCTCTAACTGAAACCTGACCCTGTGGTAAGGGGCCAGCAGCCAGGGCCGGCTTTAGGCATATTCCACCAATTCCCCTGAATCGGGCCCTGCGCCCAGTGAGAATCCCTTCCCTGGCTAGAGGCGCCTTTTTAATTTTTACTCACCTGGTGGTGCTTCGGGTCTTCGGCGGCGCTTTGGTGGCGGGTCCTTCAGTGCCACCGAAGACCTGGAGCGATTGAAGGACCTGCTGCCAAAGTGCCGCTGAACACTGGGAGCACTGCCTGGTGAGTACAAGTCCCATGTGTGTTTTTTACGTGTTTTTTTTTTTGTTTGTTTTAAAGTCATCCTTGCCTGGGCCCCATCGAAACTGTTCGAATTGGGACCCGCACTTCCTAAAGCCAGCTCTGGCAGTAGCAGCATGTGCTTGGTTACTTACCCAGTCTGAAAACCAAGGCCCAGGTCTTCTGAACACTGTTCTCAGTGGTAGCAGATGACAGAACAAGGAGTAATGGTCTCAAGTTGCAGTGGGGGAGGGTTAGGTTGGATGTTAGGAAAAACTTTTTCACTCAGCGGTGAAGCTCTGGAATGGGTTACCTAGGGAGGTGGTGGAATCTCCTTTCTTAGAGGGTTTTAAGATCAGGCTTGACAAAGCCCTGGCTGGGATGATTTAGTTGTGGATTGGTCCTGCTTTGAGCAGGGGGTTGGACTAGATGACCTCCTGAGGTCCCTTCCAACCTCTTATTCTATGATTCTAACATGTGCTCACTTTAAAATAAAAAACTCTTCCCTGTTAGTGAATGATGTTGCTCTGTTCTTCAGAGGCCTAAAAAAGAAAACAGGCCTATGCCAGCAACAACCCGGTATCTTGTATTGTTGCACTCTAACATTAGGGAAAGTATCCAGGGCATTGGCATTATATTGTAATATTGCCTTCTCTTTGCTAGATGCAGCCCGCCTGCTCTTTTTGGCAAATTGCAGGAGTGCGTTGGCAATGTAGTTACATAACTGATAAAGCACTTATTTTGAAGGAGTGTCAGACAATCCCCACAGTCAATGGTTGGGTTCTAGAAACAATTGAGTTAATTCTCTTTCCCCCCTGCCCCTTATATAATCACTAATCTGAAGACTAAAGTTTAGCTCTACAAGTTTCACAAGAACTACATTATTGTAAACCCACACTGCCACGCAATGCGCTCTGTAATTCATGCTGTGCCTGGCTATTGCAAGAAGTGTTCCTAAGAGTGACTAGGAACAGAGTTAGGAGATGGTGTTGGAGAAATTTCTGATTAGGGCCATCCTTTAACTGTAACCACTTGGTTTGTTGGTGATTAAAAATGTAAATATTAAGAGCTGATTGGAATATGAATTGACATGTATGTACATTAAGTTTTATATATATATAAAATATACCAAATCTAAAATATTAGAGTGCAGATTATCATTCCATGCTGATATATGCAAGGTTCCTGTGCAAGGAAAATAAACTAGTGCACTGATCTTGAGAACTGTTTTGTGCTTAACTTTACATATGAGACTGTTCATGTGTGTAAAGTATTAGAGGGGTAGTCTGGATCTGTAAAAAGAGACAGAGTCCTGTGGCACCTTATAGACTAACAGACGTATTGGACCATGAGCTTTCATGGGTGAATACCCACTTCGTCGGATGCATGTGTGTAAAGTTAGACATGCATAAGTGTTTGCTGGATCAGGGCATTAATTTTTATAACTTCTCTGAATCTTTGTCACTTTTGCTAGTGGGATAAAGATAGTTCTGTGTAATTTTAGTTGGCAAAGTATCAGTTGTAGACATTAGTGATAACCAATTATCAGTTCATGAGAGATGCTGAGGACTCACAACTTCCATTGACTTGAGTGGGAAGTCAAATTGAGTCAATGGAACTGAAGAAATCCATCTGTGTGCTACAGCTTGCAATATTGGGGCTTTTGTTTTTATTACAATCATATTAGATTTAAGCAGAAGTAGTTTGTGTTCAAAGATGTTCATTCCTGCACTCTGAGTTCAACTGACAATAATACTCTTAATTTTGACTTTGCGTGATTAATTGAAATAAACACTGCCATCTCAATCAGTGGGTATTTTCTGACCATTACCAAAACTACTCATTCCCTTCTTACGTTAGGCTTTTATTTAATTTTGCAACCTAGCTAACTCTATTTAGAATAATCTACTACATTACTACATTTCTACATTTACATGCCTTAAATCTGGTAAATAACCTCACTCTAATCTTCCTCAGACAAATCCCTAACTCCCCAAACACAGAACTTGAGACCTGCTCCTTTTGAAGTCAAGGGTCAAACTCTCACTAACTTCAAAGAGCACATTGTGTTAAATCCTGTTATTCACCCAGTGAATAACACTACTCAGTATCCCTGGCAGCCTGATGATTGCATCAGTGGATGAGCCCTCTCTTCCTCCAGCCACCTAGATGGTGAGAGAATTGTTAATGATAATGGGATGTGTGTGTGAAAGACAATTAAAATGTTCTAAATAAATTTTGCTTGGATAGCAAACAAACATAATTGGAAGATTTGCATTGTGACCCTTAGAACAGTCAGAGATTGGGGATACATTTTATGTAAATATGAGAGGCGGTGGCTTTAGTGGGTATGAGAGAGAGATTGCATTCTGAATAAGAATTTGCTTATGGATTTCCCAGAGGACCTGATCCTGCAAATAGTTATGCACATGCTTAACTTTACTCATAGGAGTAGTTCCATTGAACTGCAAAGGTTTACTTGTGAATATAACTAAACGTGAGCATAAATATATGTAGGATTGGAGCCTAAACTGGGAGGAGAGTCAGATCCTGGGTTTGGTTTGAACCTATCTATACTACATAATGTCTCCTAGCTATGTTAGCCCATCAGAACATACAGAGTTACCTAGGTCACATCTTTGCTCAGTATGTGTGTTTGTCTGCCCATCACCTTAGCTAGGTTTTACCTGGTCAGTGCTTTAATAATTTATAATAAAAACCACCCTCACTATAAATGCTGATGCTTATCTTGTCTCTGGATTGCACCCCTGAATTTGTCAGGAAATTCTGTACTCTAGTGAAAATTGAAAATATTTGACCAGCTCTAGTGAGGAGTTCATTTTCGTGAGCTGTCCACCCATACACCAAAAGTATCTTAGGTGTATCTTGCATAGTCTTGGGGCTCAACAGATCTGGATTCTATTCAATGCTCTGCTTAGTGTGTTACATTGAGTAAGTCACTAAGGGACACATTTTCTAAGTTAGGCCCTCAAGTCTAGCCTAAGACCCCGAAGTGATAAGATCCCTTCTGCCTACAGTATTCTCTCCTGGTTATAGTGTTTGTGAATGCTTACATATGGCTCCAGTTCTTCAAGTATCAAAGGCATAGCAGAATACCTGATAGTTTTATTCTCTCGCTATTCTTCTTCCATCTCACGTAAGAAAGAGGAGAGAGATGTCTGGGTGCAAAAACATCTTGGAATCACAATGTTTAGAATATGTTAGATAAAGTAAACCCCTTATACTTAAACTAGATTATAAAGTAACCATTGATGACTAGGATAAATGAAGTCAATAGTCTGCTGTGTTAGAATGGATGAAGCCTCTCATGTGGGAACTACTGCCATATTGTCACTAAAAGTCATGTTGTTTTTGCAGAAGTTTCATTCTCAGAGTTTTCTTTCATTGCCAGCCCCATCCGAATCTGAATGATCATACTATCCAACATAATGGCTTCATTCATTTGCATTAACCACTTCCATAACTTATTTCACTGTCCTTTCTTGTCCAAGTCAGTGAACATATCTCCAGCTCTCAGGAACAATGTTATCAATACAAGAATTGCAGTGGTACTTGCCTAATGTTGTGTTAGGCACATGGCTACAGTACCTCTAACAGCTATTTCAGGCCATGGCTGGGTCGTGCGTGTTTCAGTATATTTAAAAAAATAGGTTTTAAGCATTATCATGGGACCACTTTATAATGCCCTTTTCTTTATATTTGAACTAATCTTGCACGTGAAGAATTGGCTGAGATTTATGGATATTATGCTTCTGGCCCTTTTTAAACTATTTAATCATCTGGTTACTAGGACTTGGATGATGACTGTATTTAAGAACTGCAGGTGCAAGACTATAATGCTAACTAAAAAAAAAAACGTGGTTTGGACACCAGCAAACAGCTGCTCAAGTCACTGGAGGCTCCTCTTGCTGCAGTGTTTTCCTCCAAGGGGCTTTTAAAAAAGTCTAAGCTTAAGAAGATGCTCTTTCACGTTTTTCAGTTAGTTTTTGTCTCTCCAAAGAACGCTGGCCCCGCATCAGGGAAAGATTGCCTCCATTCTTGTGACTATTGGGGTCGGGGGGAGGGATGTGTGGGTCAAAGTAGAGTTGTCCTTTGGGGCCGTGTCATAGGAACAACTGCCCATAGTGTTCTCCTGCCAAAGTTTACTTTCCCCTTCTCCAAGGGGTGTCTTAAGAGCAGGGGCAATTGTTCCTGCAGCTGCAAAGGTTCAAACGCACACTTGCTCAACTTTATTTTTCTTCAGGGAAGTAGCCAGCAGCAATTCAGTTTTACTTTGTGCCTTATTACTATGCTGGTGGTCCGTTCCTGGGCTCTGTGCACAGATGTATTGGTTTGGGGTGGGCAGGTGAGGTGTTTTATCTGCCTTCCCCAGTACTTCTAAGCTCTCTGCCTGATGAAGCAGCTGCTAACCCATAGAGCTAAAGCTAGACTATACCAGTGCTCATCTTGCAGAGTTAGGTTAAAAAGGCCTGCCTGGAGGGAAATGTGTATGTACATTTTCTTTGTAAGGGCAGAGACATCTGAACAAGTTACTTTTGGCCAAGCACGTAGTCAAATGGTATCGGCTATTCTGCTGCAGGCAAAAACCCATTCACAGGCCACTGTGGTAGTTCAGCCATACCTATATGCCCCCTCAGCACAGGAGCCAGTGAAATGAACAGTAGAACCACAGTGAACCGTATTTCTGTTATCAACAAACCAGCTTCCTTTGGGGCTTGTCTGCACATGGATGTTACATCAGAGTAACTGTAGTTTGTTTGCTTCACGGTGGCAACACACATTTTAAAAAAAAATGGTTAGGAAAATTCTTTAGTGTCTTAGGCTGCAGCAAGTGATCCCTCTTGGAACAGGAGTAACTCTACTTTTGCACTGAGTTTGTTCACTTTAAGGTACATGTGGTCCCTTTCCTAACTATTCTACTGCTGGCAGTCTTCCCAATGCTATCCCACACTGCCCTGTGTCACACCTCAATCAGCCTCCACTGCTTCAGAGTCTTCTTAATTGGGTGTCATCTCTCTGTTTAAATGTTAGTGTAATGCTGACAGACCCTGGTTATCAGCGGACGGGATCAAACCAGAGACCTCTGGAATTTAGTGCATGAGCCTCTACTGCAGGGGTGAGCAACCTATGGCACATGTGCCAAAGGGGGCATGTGAGCTGATTTTCAGTGGCACTCACACTACCTGGGTCCTGGCCACTGGTCTGGGGGGCTCTGCATTTTAATTTTCTTTTTAAGTGAATCTTCTTAAACATTTTTAAAACCTTACTTTATATACAATAATAGTTTAGTTATACATTATAGACTTATAGAAAGAGACCTCCTCAAAATGTTAAAATGTATTACTGGCACATGAAACCTTAAATCAGAATGAATAAACGACAACTCTGCACACCACTTCTGAAAGGTTGCTGACTCCTGCTCTACTGCATGTACTAAAAGCCAACTGGCTGTTAGCTAAGGCTGCAGGGCAGACTCATTTTCTCTTTCTGTGGGCTGATCTACACTGGGGATGGGAGGGGGGGAATAGATCTAAGATACACAACTTCAGCTATTTTATTCGCGGAGCTGAAGTCGAAGTATCTTAGTTCGACTTACCTGACCGTCCTCACGGCGCTGAGTCGACTGCCACGGCTCCCCCCTCAACACTGCTTACTCCTCCTGCTGAGGTGGAATTCAGGCATCGATTCGCGGATCAATTACTATCTGGCAAGTAGTATAGATGTACCCTAAGTGGTCTCGGTGCTACTAGATAGAACAGAACATTACACCCAGGAGGTGTGTGGGTTACATTAGCACTTAACCAGGTGTAACCCTTATGGATATCAGGTGAGGTCACACACCTAGTCATATAGCAGCTATGCTCCCCCGTCCCTGCTTCCATGTAGACCTTTGCAAAGCTCCTGGGATTGCCAGCCCTCTTTGGAGAGCTGCATGTTCAATCCAATCTGGAGAAGTCACCAGAATGCAGACATTTACCAGATTCTTTCTGAGCAAATGAAGATGAGGGAACGTTCCTGGAGGTGAGGCCGGTGCTGATTCAAAGCCCAGGAGCACCAGCACAAGGCAAAGGACCAGAACAGGACCTCTAGTAATGCTCCCACTACCTGCCCATAATGTTAGTACCTGGAATTGCATTTTTCGAAGGGATGCTCATGCCACCGCCACGACACAAAATTGATGTGATGGAAAGCTTTCCAGAAAGCAGCCAAAATCCCCAGAAGATGCTTTTGACTGCCCTAAAATCCAGGGGATCTAAGTAGGAGAGATTTATTTTCTGGGCAGGCAAGAACTGTGTGACCCAGCAGATTCAGAGATTACCCAGGAACCCCCTGCAGTGGAACAGAGCTTTACCAACAGCCAGCCTGATAATGCTGCAAAGGGTAGCTGTAGCAGTCAGCATTATGGGCTGTATTACAAAACAACTTTTTCTGGATACCAGCTGTCCACCACTATGTTCAATGGAGCTGGGAGTCTCTCTCCAGCTGCTTGGCATTTTAACCCCCATCCCAACTATGTTCAAAATGGCATCTACACCAGAGAATCAACACTATCAAGTTTTAGTTCCCTATAGTATCTGAGCCCACCACCACTGGCCACACTTGCCACCCTAAGTCCCCTTCCTGAGCTGCTTGCTGTTGTGGAACCTCTCTCATCACTTGAAGCTGTCAGCACCATGGTGATTAAAAATCAAATGCTTTGCGTGGCAGATACAGCAATAGAAAAAAGCTTGGCTCAAAGTTCTACAAATGCCCTCAGCTTTTAGCTAGTGTGAGATTTTGAGAAATTCCCCGAACCAGCCTTCAAAGATATTTCAGAATGTGTAGACGTTTTTAAGCCATAAGGCATTGATTCCTGGCTATCTGGAACTCTTGGGTTCAGAAGAAGTACGGCAGTTTTATATATTTGGCAGTGCACCTTATACTGAGGGAGGAGTGTCATAAAGAGAATTTAAGACACAGACAGTGCTCTTTCGGTGTGCACAAATTTACATAGAAGGATGGAGAGGTTGGATGGTCCAATGATTAGAACCCTAGTCTAGGATTTGAGGCACGCTAATTCAGTTCCCTGCCCCACCACAGACTTCCCATGTGACCTTGGCCAAGTCACTTAGCTTCTCTGTGTCTCAGTTCCCCATCTGTGAAATGGGAATAAGAATAATCCTCTACCTCCACAGGGCTGTTGAGGCATTCAATACTATTGTGATAGGGGCTATATACATTCCTAAGACAGAAGGCAATGCACCTCTGCTGGGACACCTGTATATAGCTAGTGTTTCCCTCCTTCGACTCCTGCAGCAATTGGAGCATCACCCTCCTAGCCAATAACAGGGCTGTGTAGCTTTCTGCTTTGCCCATTGTCTTTTTGAATAGGACCCTTCTGTGTGTTCTGGGGAATTTGTATCAGAGGGATATGAAAAGCCTGCAGAAGTGCACATGTAAGTGCTAGGCTGCCTACACCCACCTGACATTTTTATGGCGCTATACAAGGTGGGGGAAACTTGAAAAACACCATATGTCTCAAAGCAAACCCCAGCATGGGAAGAGGAGATGGGAATGGCATCCAAAAATGGTGGGAAAAGCAGCCCTTTATCAGTGCTGGCACAGCAACTAGGATTGGGAAGATAAATACTTGGGCTGTTTCTGACTTCCCTCAGCACCTGCAATGCCCCAGCTTGCACATACAGGGGACTTATCACCTCCCAAAAGAGGGACAAACCTCAGAAGGAGAAAAAGGCAAGAGGCAGTGTTCAAAGGATGAATGACTGCAGCCCACAGAGGGCTGGGAAGCCCTGAAGTGTGGAGGGAATGGCTTCCTGGCGCACACTCAGAGGCTCAAAAGGGAGTGTGGCCCTGGAAAATGTGATGCAACCAGTGCAGAGGCAGTAGCTGCAGTGCAGCACCTTCTGTTACAAAGGTCAAGGACAGTGCCTGATCCTAGCACTGTCCTGCAAGCTATGGGGAGCATGCCATACTGGGATCACCATTTCAAGCAACTAAATTTCAGGCTCTTCCCATTGCAATCCACCACCCTGGAGAAAATAGTTTACAGGAGCGTGTGAGCACGCTACACTATGAGCGTGCCACGGTTCCATTGCTTTTGTGTTTGCACTATATTCTTGGTTATTTTTTAAACTCAAGCTGTGTTATCTGTTACCTATGAAACATAAAAAAAATCATAACTCTGCTGATAAAGTTTGAGGAAATTGAGGGGAAAAAAATCATCTGATCACAGTGCATGTCTTCTGTGCTGCCTGACAGCAATGCGAAAATGGCACTGGCAAATTACACATGCCAGGAGAGGAATGATGGGAGTTTGACACTAAGTCCCAGAATTCCTGTAAGTTCTAGTAGGCATCCCACAGCACACTGTGAGAATATCGCTGCACACAGATGAGTAGCAGAGCATTGTACCACAGGATATCTGCCCAGAAAGCTTCATGGTTAATTTGAACAAGCACAGAGCTGTGTATGCAGAGATTCATAAAGGAAGTACTTTAAACTAGCATAACAAAGCGGTGAGAGTTCAGTTCAATATAGTTAGTTCACTGTTTCTACAGTGAACAGACTAATCAAATGTAACATCTTCTTCATGTACACAGTGCCTTATATCAGTGGTTCTGAACCAGGGTGTGTGTACCCATCGGAGTACGCACAGGTCTTCCAGGGGGTACATCAACTCCTCTAGAGATTTGCCTAGTTTTACAAAAAGGCTATGTAAAAAACACTAGTGATGTCAGTACAAACTAAAATTTCACATAATTACTTGTTTATACTTCTCTATATACTATACACTGAAATGTAAGTATGCTATTTATATTCCAATTGATTTATTTTGTAATATGGTTAAAAGAGAAAGCAAGCAACTTTTCAGTAAATGTTCTATGAAGCTTTTGTATTTTTATGTCTGATTTTTGTAAGCAAGTAGTTTTTAAGTATGGTGAAACTTGGAGGTACACAAGACAAATCAGACTTCTGAAAGGGGTAACAGGCCTCTGGACAGATTGAGAATCACTGCATTAGAGATTTGCTCAGAGTAGGGTCATAAAGAGTCTCCCATTTGAGGATTCCACAGAATACTTTCTTTAAGAACATTTCTGCTTTTGTTGTGTTGCTGGACGAACTCTTGTGTGATATTATCCATCTGGAATGATGTGGACATTTTAAATGAGGCCTGGGTTTGACTGTTAAGAACTGGGATGCTAGAAAACCTGAAATTGTTTCTGCAGCAGAGGGAACTGTAGTATCTGTATCTGGCCTGTGATTTTTGGTTGCCTACTATTAGCTCTGTTGCACAATAGCAACACAGAGCTTATTTGTATATTATACCCCAGCTAAAGACTGCTTCCTGAGCTGATGCTTTTCTTCCACCTTGGCTGGCAACCTGCGGAAGTTGATAGTAATATCAGTACTTTCTAGACACATCATGAATGCTAGCAACAAAATGCAGGACAAATCGTTGGTCACAAATACTTTTTAGTTTAATTTTAGCTGTGGCTGTCTTCCCCTGGTGAGAATAGCAGTCATCCCTATCTGAATCTGGAAGGTTCTGTCTGAGGCAGTTAATGGAGGGATGGGGAAGATTGGAGATCATTCATAATGGCAATGGGGTCATTGGGCTAGGGAACGAGAATGAAAATGACACTCGAGCCTGGTGGTTAGGACAATCACGTAGGATGTGGGGAAACCCACGTTCAAGTCAATGCTCCAGTGACTCTTTATTTACACACAGTAGAACAGCTTCAACAGGAGAGTTAGAGGGAGTTCTTTGCCAGAATATCCCCTACCCCTATGGCCAGGGTGCTCTCCTACAAAGTGGGAGACCCAAGTTTAAATCCCTTCTCCACATCAAGCAGAGGGGTGGGGAGTTGAACCCAAGTCTTCCACAGCCCAGGTGAGTGTTCAATTTACTTTTTTTTTTTATTGCCATTTTTGGATTTGGTTTGGGTTGCCCGCACTGCACTGCCAGCAAACAAACAAATCAGTTATTCACCCAGTTGTAGGTTTAAATTTACATGGAGGACATACTGTGGGAACCTAAGGAGCTCAATCTGTTTATCAAAGAGAAGTCTACGAGGTTATTTGGTCTATACATGCCTATGTGGGGAGAAGATATCTGATATTTAATATTTCTGTTAATCTAGTGGGCAAAGGCATAAAAGATAGAAAAATTTTCAACAGTGAAGGTAATTTACCGCATTCCTTGATTATATGTTCCAATGGTTGATTTTGTTGTCCAGCCTTGATATAAAGACTCCATCTCGCTGAGGGACTTGCCCTAGTTCAGTCATATACTGCACTTGATGCAAGAATAAGTGGCTGTAATTCTCTGACTTGTATTGTATTATATAGAGGGTCAGACTAGATGATCGCAATGGTCCCTTTGGCCTTAAAATCCATGATTCTATTGTAGACGAGGATTATCCTCATTATGTTTGGGAAGCATTCTGGAGAGGAGAGTCTGATGCCTGCAGGAGAGTGGTGTTGGTGTTTTTGTGTGTGTACAAGTTTCAAGCAGAGGACTCACCAGTGGAAACATGATGGGTGGGCTGCATGATGATTAAGGAAAGAAACAGAATGGTGGGCATGTTGAAGATGATCAGAACTATGTCCTGCTGCGCAGCCTCAGAAATCCAACTACTTGTATGCACAGAAGGAGAAAATATCTTCTTTGTGGTCAGGCCCCAGAAGGAGCCACTTGTCAGGCTCAAAAGAAAAAGCACTGGGAACTCTATGGACCCTCCCACCCTGCATCAGTTTCTTCTCGCTCCCACCAGTCTTGAAAACTAAACAAAATAAGAATGTTCCCTCCGTTTCTATGGATCCAATTAAAGTAGTTAATTACACGTAAGAGAAAACCTCAGACATTTTAACTTTTAAATGGATGTTATGAGTAGTATATTTAAATGTAGTTTTAAACTTCAGCCTCCTTCCTTCTCTGATCCTGAGATGATGAGATGGCTCTGGTTGACTCATCACAGCAGCTGGCACTTAAGCATCTGATACAAATATGTAGTTGTCTATGTCCTGGCAGCTGCTCAGCAAGCACCAAAGCAGCGCTTCCAGGAGATCAAAGGCTGAGGTAGCCAGGGGTCCCAGTTTTCCACATTGCAGGATATAAATCCTGCTGACTTCATGCAGTGTTACTCATATCCTGTAGTGGGAGAGTAGAGCCCCAGCAGTGACTCTGATCTAGCAGATCTGGTCTACATCTCTCAGTCAAGGGCATTCATTTCCAATGTCAGGGTATCCTCAATACAAGAGAGGCCTTGAGGAACATGGATACTGCCATGCTGCTGCCGACCAATATTTCATCTAGTCCTGTATCCTGTCTCTGACCATTGCTAGTACCAGATGCTTTATGTGAAAGTATAAAGCCCCCACACTGGACCATTATACAATAACCTAAGCAAGTGGGACATTTCTTCCTAGCCCCAGGCAGTTAGTGGTTTGTTTGCAGCAAGCCATTTTATCTTACCCTGTGTAACTGTATTTTTATTACTCATATTTAAATGGGATTTTTTTAAACCCTGCTATGCTCTCTGCCTCAGTACTGTTTTGTGAGAGTCCATCATAGCTTTGTGTGTGTGTATTAAAAATTCCATGACTTTTTTTCAGTTGGAAATTTATTCTTTTTATGGTGTGTCATCTTGTTTCTCATATTATGAGAGGCTTAATAGCAAAGCCAGATTTACTTTGTCACATCCTCACATGCAAGACTTTCTGCCTGTAATAATTTTCATTGCCCTTCTCGGGAACTTTTCTATTTTTACTCTAACCCTTTTGGCATCTCTTCCAAGATCCATTGGTTTGAGGGGCTACATCTCCTGTCTCTTTCTGGGGATGGGAACAAATGTCCTCCCTGCATTTTCCCACAAGACAGAAGAATTGGAAAAAGACTCTGTATGCAAACTCCCAGGGTTTCCACGCTCTAAGTTTTATCTATGTAGGCAAGAGTAGGGTCCTTGGTGAGTAGATACTTAACAACTAGCTTGCTATAAGTATTACTGATTGTCAGGGTTCTGCTACTCCAGGCAAACCTGTCAGCATCCCTCCCTACCAGGCTGTAGTTACATACAGAGTAACCTCTACCAGCAGAATTCAGTAGTCTATATACACTTGAATTTTTACTTGTTTAACTTGCATTCACTAGAATTGAGTAATGGTAACTTTAGACAGGACACAAGTGTTTGATTCCTACTGAAACAACCTTCTGCTGCCTATGGTTAAACTCAGCTAGGAACTAATGTTTGTGTCTGGCATATTAACAACTGTTCGTACACAATTAAAAAGTCAAGTTTAGATCTACCCAAAGTGACAGCATATTCTACCTGTATGGTCTGAACCAGCCAGGCCTAGCTACAGAACTGAACAAGCAAGACTTTACCACACACTCACTTTGGCTTACAGATGTGGTGAACAATGAATACATGTGCTTACCCTGCGCTACTTTGTCTGAAGGCAAATTTCTCAAAACCATTTGCTCTGCTCCTCCAGTTCCTTGATATTTTAATCTAGGAGCCTTCCCTTTCCCATTGCATGGTCTCCCTAGCCCAGCATCACGTACACAGCTACTCCCCAGGAACCCACCTGACATTTGGCTGCAACCAGTTCGTCCTGCTAAGACATGCACGGAGTGTCTGAGGGAACCTTTCCAGCCTGCAGTGGAAGCAGCTTTTGTTGTAGTGTGTTTTCTTAGACCTCCAGTGATGTGTGGTGTTACCACTGTGCTCTTTGCAGGATTTACAAGGCTTAAAGTGGACTGGATCTCCTAGGATTGAGATCCAGCCAACAGGGAAAACAGAGGCTTGCGTGATCAGTACCTGGTGAGGGAGTGATAAAGTCCAAAGTGGCACTGTTCAAGGGGCAGATGGTCAGCTGGGATATGCTCCCAGTGCTAATGAAGTCAGTGGAGCTATGGCCACCTATGTCAGCTGAGCATTTGCCCTCAGATGGCTAACAAGTACTGACCATTCCTCCTCCTAGTTATTTTGCTGAATACTTCCTATTTTGCCAGGACAAG
Organism: Chelonoidis abingdonii; assembly: GCF_003597395.2. NCBI lineage: Eukaryota > Metazoa > Chordata > Testudines > Testudinidae > Chelonoidis > Chelonoidis abingdonii. Next base: position 123,199,670 of record NC_133772.1, on the reverse strand, counting down.
TTGCTATTTGCAGTACTGCTGTAATGTACTTGTGGAATGGAGGTCTGGGAATGAGTTGCTATATGTATTTTAGGCTAGAAATAAATCTCATAACTGTTTTGGTGTGTCCTCTAACAGGGCCAGCGTTTCCATTTAGGCGGCCTAGGCAATCACCTAGGGTGCCAGGATTATTGGGGCGTGGCATTTTGCCGGGGTGGGGTGGCAGGCGGCTCCGGTTGACCTGCCGCAGTCCTGCCTGCGGTGGGTCCCCTGGTCCCGCGGCTCCAGTGGAGCTGCCGCAGGCGCGACTGCAGCAGCTCTACCGGAGCCACGGGACCAGTGTGTGGGGCGGCGAAACGGCCGTGCGCCTAGGGCACTAAAAATACTAGTGCCGGTCCTTTCCTCTAAATGTAATCCTTTGGGAAACTGCAGTATGGCAGATCCAGTCAGGGATCAGAATGTTTCACTTTTATCTTCATTTAAAAACACCTGTCCACCTCCAAAAAGCAGTATTTATTGTTAAATAAACAAGCTATTCTAGCTCTAATTTTTTTAAACAATATATTTGCATCATGGGACAAAAACAAATCTGACATTTCTTTGAGACCACTTCCAGCCTTGAATATTTATACTACATTCAGCTATTTCCGATCCTGTTCAGTTTATTTAATGAGTTGTTGAAAATATTTGCATCTCTGTCCAAACATTTGTGTCTCATGTCTTGCAATTATTCTGAAAGCATCTGGCAGTAAAGTCTTTGATATCCAGTTTATCTGATTTAACTCATTTAAAATTTGTGTCTGAGAAACCTGGAAATCATTAAGGTAATTATCCTTTCTGGTTTAAGTAAATTAAAATAGCGGTGATTTAATTCTCTGGATTGTGTGAGTTATTGTTTTTTAAACTATATTCTTTCATCTTGTCTTCCATGTTGCTAGGGGAATAATTGGACTTTCCCTTTCACTTTATATGTTTTGTAAGAGGACTACCACTGAGTTATATTTGATTATCCAACTGTTGGATGATCGGGGAAGATAAAGCTTACAAGAGAGTCAAATTCATATTGAGATGTGGTGTGAGGAAAGATTGGGCTTTGTGGATAAAGCACTGGATTGGCACTCAGGAGAGCTGGGTTCATTTCTGTTCTGCTACAGTCTTCCTGTGTGACCTTAGGCAAGTCACTTAATATCTCTGTTCCTGATCTGTAAATTGAGGATAACAACTCTTCCTTTCCTCCATTCCCTTTGTCTGTCTTACCTATTTTTACACAGTAAGCTCTTCCCAGCAGGGACTCTCTGTGTATGTGTAGACCTAACAAAATGGGGCCCCAAAGAGCAGGATTCCTGATGCTGACACAGCCTTTCTTTGGTGCAGTGGAACATCAATCTCTTGTGTGCTTAACGTATATTTTTGCTATTTTATAAGTGTTTCTTTCAATTTGGAGCTAAATATAGATTGGCCCTCATTTATATGTGAGTACAGTAGTGAGGCACTGTACTGAAAACTTGTAACTAGATGTCTGAGCAAAGGGTTCTGGTTTACAGAATCCTTCCTTCTTTACAGCCAGCACCTAAATCATGCAGTACTTGATAATTATTGGAACCTATAAGGACAGTCCTATACTACTCCCCAGCAGGATTTTTTTTTATTAAATAGTGTATATACAACAGAAAGTCAGTATTGCCAATCTTAAGAGAACCAAAATCATGAGTCAGAACCCTCTAAAATTGAGACTTGCCCCAAAAAATCACAAGGTATTTTTAAACAAACAAATCCTTGTTTTTTTTGTTTAGGTCTCTTTTGACTTTTTAACTCCTCTCTATTCCTCTGCCACGATGTGTGGAAATTTCAGGTTGAAAAGTCAACCTTCAATACAAACACATATATACACCTCTCCCTAGCTGCTCAGGTGGTAACTCCTTCCCTTATCCCTATGAGAGGGGAACAGACATTCATTTCTTATTACTGGCTGGGACTTCTCCATCCAGGATCCACCAGCATCATCACCCTTCCCCCATTCTGCTGCCCCAGGCCCCTCTCTCTCTGCTCTAGGACCATACACGAAGGTAGGGCTCAGTGGCAGGACAGCTCTCTGTCCTCAGCCCCAGGATTCTCTCACACACACACAGCTCTGCCCGCAAGCCCAGCCCTGAAAATTGTGGGATAGAAGGAGCTATTCACGTCATAGTGATATCTCTTCATGCAGGTGCCAAAATACTGTGACTTGCAATCAATTCATAAGTTGGCAACATTGCCTGCCACCAGGCTGGGAGACCTCCCATCAGATTGCCATCACTATTCTCTGCCCCCACCATTCCCCTGCAATTCCATGATCAGCCCCCTCCATTCTCCCCATCTTCCTTTCAGAGTCTCTACTGCTCCTCACAGCCCTGGTGTCCTGTCTAGCCCTGTGAACCCTGCAGTGGCAGCCATTTTGCCTGTGGACATGGCTTCAGTCTCACTGAAAACAGTGGAAGATCTCAGCCAACTTTCTCAGGCAGCCTCACTTCCATGTGCACACAGACTGTAGGGAAGTATCGGCCATCTTGCTGTCCTCAGCCCCATGGGCAGTAACACAAGATATTTTCAATTTTGAATAAGAGAAGATTCATGAGTTGGCAGCTTTTGATCAGGTTTTCATGAGAAGTTAAAAACATGCCAGAATTGCTAAAGTCCTGATAAAATTGTGGGAGTTGGCAATGCTGGAACCTGTTAAACAAATCTCTATCCCACATAACTTCTCTACTACTAGATGCATAAAATCAGTGGCAGTTGTGTGCCTAATCCTATATGACTCTTTGAAAATGTAGGAGTGAGAAGCTAAGTGCACTGGGGATAAATTATTCTGAATTATTTTAACTGCTACTCAGTTTCTAAAGTGGAAACAAGGGGCTGTGACATCTGAATTTGAGAGTAAAGCCTTTCACTATATTCAGGATATTTAGTTATTTATGGTTAGCTTTAAAAAGTAGTTTTTAGAGCATCCACTTTATCACAGAGGAACCATGTCAGACACACTAAGCAACGGAAGTCAAAACCACGTTTCAGATGATCAGTCCCTTAGCAAGCCTTCAACATGTTTCTGTAATGTGCTTGTAGGCACAAGTAGAGGCTTCAAAACTCTATCCAAAAGATGCCATCTGCTTTGAAACCATTATGTTCTTTAACACAGAAAATGCTAGCACAAACATGGCTTTTAGTTACCTATTTGCTCTGGGAACTTTCTTTTTTAAAAAAAGTCTAATTTAAACTAATGCTGTGACGTACTAAGTATGTGTCTATATACTCTGCAGCTTGCCATTGATATTTCTTTGCTAGTAAAACATTAATGTGTAAATAGCATTATCTGAGCATGTTTGTTTCTGTACAGTAGATAATGAATTACTCTTATACATACATTAATACAGTATAGAAATGTGTGGCTGGTCCCACACTGGACTTGACCTCATGTTTTCATTAATCAAATGATAAAGTCACAGTTTGTTTGAATTTTAACAGAATCTGGCCTGCTTTTATTTAAAACAAAAATCTGCCTAGGATGCAGAAATAAGATACTACTATTATTATAAAGTCCATTAAAACATTAAAACAATGCTTATGTCCTTCTTCCCAAGCAAAGGACTCACTACAGTGATGAAAAGGAGGTAGTTCTTCGTTGAGGTAATGAATGGGCATAACTTTTCTGTATCACAATGGGTCCTGCTCAGTAATGTTAGGAGTATGAGTTAGTAGATCTGTTTTAACTGTCATGTACTGCAGTGGTCTCCAAACTTCTTTGTGCACCCTATCAGTAAGAATTTTTTAAGCATGCACCCCCTGCCGCTCCAGCTCTACCATTTTTACCAAAGTGCAAGAAAAAAAAAAAAAAAAAAAGCTACTCGGACTCCAGTCCAAACTGCCTAAACAAAAAAAAACTCCAAACCACTCCTCCTGCAGTGCAACCCCAAGGATCCTCTTGCACACCCTACTTTGGAGACCACTGATGTACTGAACTGTTTCTGGTATATGAGTGGAAAATTAGTTTTCTTGCCCTTGGACACCTAGGGAAGTTCTAGAAGACTTTTGGTTTCTGTGCCTAGTGGTGCCAATAAATTCAACCTGGTCATTCTAAGATAGAGAATGTTATGCCCAAGCAAAGTGTTGTCAAGTCTTAGATACCATTGTTAGAGCAGGGGAGGGCAAACTTTTTTGGCCCCGAGGGCCACCTCGGGGATCTGAAACTGTATGGAGGGCCAGGTAGGGAAGGCTGCGCCTCCTCAAACAGCTTGTCCCCTGCCCCCATCTGTCCCCTCCCACTGCCTGGCCTCAGAACCACCGACCCATCCAACCCCCCTGCTCCTTGGCCCCTGACTGCTGCCCTCCAGGACTCCAGTCCCCCCTGTCCCCTGATTGTCCCCTGGAACCTTCTGCCCCTTGTGCAACCCCCCTGCTCCCTGCCCCTTTACCTTGCTGCTCAGAACAGCAGGACTGGCAGCTGCGCTACCTTTCTGGAGTCAGCCAAGCCACCGCACTGCCCAGCAGAAGCTTGCGATCCTGCTGCCCAGAGCACTGGTGGCATGGTGAGCTGAGGCTGCGGGGGAGGGGGGACAGCAGGGGAGGGGCCGGGGGCTAGTCTCCATGGCCCCTCCCCTGGCCAGAACTCAAGGGCCAGGCAGGATGGTTCTGCTGGCCATAGTTTGCCCACCTCTGGATTAGAGCAAATTTAGCAGCTGTTACAAGTCCAGTTTAAACGCTGTGAAAAAGAGAGAAGAATATAGGCTCCAGTTGCGTACTGATAAAAACTGGGAAGGAAAATCAGTAAAGTAAACCTCTAATTCCACAATGCTTAGCCAAGAGGTGATATGAGCCCAAGGGGTAGGGGCAATCCATCAGATTTGATGTTATATAGCATCTTGCTTCCCTTCATCAACCAGATAAACAGTTTAATTCTTATACTGTACATCTTTTTAATTGATGTGCAGAAAATCTATTGGTGTAATCCACTGGTAGTGTTCTCACATCCAAAGATTGTAGATTCAAATCCCACATGGTAAAATGAGCTCATTAATGATTCTGAGGCCACTTCCTACAGTATATATCACTTCCTTAATGCTCAGTGAGAAGTGTCCTCTTAAGAATGGGATATTAAACCAAGGTCCTGCTTATCGCTGGAAGTTAAAGATCCCATAACTCCTTTTCCAAAGGAGCAGAATGTTCTCCAGTTTCCTGGGTAACATTCTGTCTTTCAGCAAAACATGTCCCATATTCAGGCTGCTTCTGAGCCCATAATAGTTACCATATTTGAATATATAATCACTAGGCTACTGGTGTTTAACTCCTTGGCCCACAGTGAGATCTTGAGCATGAAGGAAAATAGATAAGAAACCATATTAGATGAAGTTGTGATCCCCAGCTTCATTCCTGAAAATAACCACAACCCTGCAGAGAAGTTTAAGTAAATTACAATTACAGTAGGCTCTTGCCACATGGTGGAACATTCATTTTTGTGACTTACTAGGGTTTCAAACACCTGAAACTAAAAGCAAGAGGGCTATATGTGACATGTATTTCCCTTTAGTCAGTTCACCGCAACAGCTCCCAGTTGAGAGAGTTGGTGAAGCAATATCCATTTGCAGTCAGCTATTCTGGAACTTTTATGCAGCAATTGTAATAATGACAAACCTTTATCTAGAGAGAGGGTATTTCCATTTACTTTGCCATCCTGAACTCAGGTAATTCACAGCCTTCTAAGTGAAGCCATATGTGGGTTATGCATGATCATGGCTAACAAATTAAAACATATATGCTATACTTATCTTTAGTATAATTAGGTACCCATTGATCACTTATTTCCCACTGATAGATACAGTTGAAAGAAAAGTCACATATGGCAATACACCTGTGTTTTTTTTCTTACTTAGGCGAGATGTATACAATTTACAATGGCTCCAGGAGGAATTTATTGGAATATTTGGTGGCATCTAATAGAAACCGTATTTGTTAATAGAAATGACATTTAGCAATAAAATCATTTGATCAAAGTGTGTGGTGCTCCCTAGCTGTCTCTTTGCGTACCAAAAAAAATAAAGACCAAACTGTTCAAAGCACACATGGGAGTAGTCTCTATACTGGAACATGAATGTTCAACATAATTTCCTGTGACTAAGATAACCAACCATAAGTCTGTTTTTTGTATAACTGCCATCTTCTCAATTTGTTCTTTCCCACCCCTTCTGCTTGTCTCCATGTTTTGTTTGACCTCATCTTGTAGCCCCAAAGGGAGGGGATTGTGTCTTCATTATCTTCTGTAAAGAAATGCACATTTGAGATGTGTGTAAATAATAAGGCAGCTAGAATGTGGGACAGGAGGCAGTGCAGCTGTTTAAGTCTCTCTGAAAAGACAGAAGCATATGAGCAAAAGAGACATTTAAATAAGAGGCCATTTATTACTGTCATAAAGTACTTTTAATGTTAACCGACTGTTATAGGTTTGCTTTTATTCCTCTAAACTTAGTTTACTAGAAGCTGTCAGCGATTTCCACTCTTCTGTATATGTGGAGGACACAATTGTATATGAAATGGGTCTTCCATTTGATACATAAACAACCTGAGAAAGCAGTAGTTCCATGGAAAAAGTAATGTTTGGTATCATGCATAAATATCACATGTTAATATGTAAAATATGGAATTTACACTGAGTAATGTAAAATTGTGTGTGAAAATATTAGACAATAAAAGGACTACATGAACAAAGGAAGTTGGATAAAAAGAAACATCTTGTAACTGACTTGACTAATGCTAATAAATTCTGTGGAGCTTAGTGGCTCATATGAATGTGAGGAGAGCATTCACACTCTTGAAAAGAAGCATTTTGTTTATCTTCAGTGTCCCAAGCTTAGAAACACCAAATCTTAAGATACCTTTCTCCACCTCCATGCTTTATGTATAAGAAAAACTAGTTAAAATACGATAAACCTAATGGTACTGCTCTTGTTCCCATTGAAGTCAATGATTTGGGCCTCAGGATGTGATGTGGCAGTAATTTTAAAATAATGGTGTTGCATTTTAATTTCTGCTACTCTCATGTTGTATGTGTTTTCAGGATTGACTTCTGTGTTGGAGCATTGTTCGTGTTTCACTTACGTTGAAATATTAGAAGCTATGGCAAAAGAATGCCTAAAGAACTGCTGCAAAGGGTGTTTCTGCGTGGAGAAGGAAAAGAATGACTGTGAGTTCCATACCATAATAATAAACATGCAGGTTAATAGTTTTGATGTTGAAGCTTCATTAATAACACGTCTCAGGGATAAAATGCTAAATCATCCACTTCTTTTGGATTAACTTGAATTATTTTACAGCATCTACACTATAGCCTTGATTTGAAAGTTAGCATATGCTGGTAAACGTTATTAATCAGGGACTGAAAATGACAATTGTACAAAGTCTGCTGCTTGTTGTGTTTGGCCCTGGAATACCAGCAAAAACAAAACCATTGTTACCCCGAGGGTCATGTAAAGTCTTATCTCTCTCAAATAACAGAGTCTAGAATTCAGCGCTCTACTTTTTGGAAGGTTGTAATCACAGCTTTCAATTGATGTAGTGTATTAATTCCTTTTCTTGCTGGATCATGATACAAGACTTCACCATACAGTGTAAGAACTGAAGTGAAAGCAAGGTGCTTATTACAATAAAGTCTGGGTGGCAACATATTTTGAGACAATACAAATGCTTCCAGAATCAGTAAACTTTCCAGTGCTGCTCCTATATGCAATGACAGTAAGAAAACCCTATGAATCCTTGATACTGTTAAACACAAAAGATCTCTTCAGACTGAATGCACTTACTACTTTATTTCTTTTAATAGCTTCCATGGAGAAGGAATCTGAAGCTGCAGCTGAAAACAGGCAAAACATTGTGGAGAAACCTCCATTGTCTTCTGTGTCAGTGAAGCGTCAAGTTGGCTGTTCCGAGGATTATCTCCTTGCGAAACTGCCATCAGATGGCAGGCAGGTCCCATTTGTGCTCCCTCAGCTTAAACTAGCTTACGTACAACCCAAGAACCTTGGCAGTTTGTCGCACGTTGGGGAAATTCAAGGTAAATTAAAAATCAGAATGGTGAAATAGTGCCAAAAAAACCCCAGCAGAAAAATGACACCATTTCATCAGATATATTAATTAGGCCTGTGCCCAAGCGATGTAAATCAGACCAGTCTCCAGATGCTGGTTTGGATTCCAATGCTTCCCAATCTCACTGCCTTACCAAAATTTTGAAGGTAGGTCCAGGAATTTTGCTTTTAGACAGTCTCTCTGTTTCTAATGTTTAAACTAATTTTATCCTGGCATTATAGCAAAATGAGGGTTTGGTGTTTTATTTTGGCTTTTTTCCCTACATTCTTAGTAAAAATCCATGCATCTAGAAATTAGGTAATAGTTAATAATATATAGGTCCTAGAAACTGCAGTTCAGCCATTGTTACATCTTTGGGGACCTAGGCTGAATGCCCCTTTTGTAAACATTTCTGGCAGATTCTGAGATTAAGAATGTCTCCAGAAGCCCAGTCTCCTGCCTTTTCCTCAGTCACTGCTCTCTTGCCATCCATAAGAGCTGCTTTTGAGGAACACTTTCACAGTATGGAACCCACTTATTCTGCAAGGTGAGAAATGTTCAAAGTTGACATCAATCAACAAAGCCCCCAAGTCTCAAGTTTCATTCAGAGTAGAGGAGGACACCTGGAGGAAAACAAGTTACCTGCAAAAAAGGAAAAAAAAAAAAAAGCAATGTGAAAAGGTAGTTCTGTAAGGTCTTGGAGACCAGAAAAGGCCTAAGACATCCATACCAGCCAAACTTCCCATGACAGGAATGGGATGATGATGACCCACTGGCAGCAGCAGTGACTCAGTGGCTTTCTTTCCAGGGACAATGACCAGTGTAGGCCAGCATTTATGAGTTACCACACATCTCTCCAAAGCAAGCACATGTATTTTAATGACACAAGCGTACAGAGAAAACCTTAAAATGTCCTATGTACCTACTAAACGTGCCAGGAATCACCCATCTTCTATGTGGAGAGTTCAGTAGGCAAATGGCCTTCCAACCTTTCAACAGAATTGGAAGAAAGTGCACATCCATTTGTTGGATCAGGAAGTCTTTTTTAAATTCAGCTTTTTATACCAAAAGTACATTACTAGTCTCCTAGTTGTTGGGGGAACCCAGTCTGAATGAGTATATGTAAACCACATGTGGAGGGACTATCTCTCTGGTACAGTTCAGTCTTGGCAACTTGCCTTAATCACAGCCCTTCCTCACCCTGTACCAGGAGGAGCTGTGATAACCATCCCCCATGATGTAGAACAGTGATGTGCAAACTGGAGGGTGTGAAGGAACATTCGGGGGGCAAGCGGCGGCACCAGGCAGCTTGCGCTAGCCCTGTGTGGTGGGGCCTGCACCAGCCCCCACCAGGGATAGGGAGGGAGTGCCATCTCCACCCTGACTCACCTCAGCGGGCCACCCAGCCTGTGGTGCACCGATTTCTGCTCCTGTCAACCTCTGTGCCCAGTGCTGGCTCTGCCCCCAGAGACTGTCACATACACCTTCCTCCACCCTGGAAACCCAAGGCGGGAGGGGCAGGTATTGGTCCTGCCCTAGGAGTGCAGCCTGGCTGCTGAGAAAGCTTGGCTGTGTGGTAATGGAGGGGTGGCATGGACAGATTCTGTTAACAATAAGGGAAAGTTTGCTCCCCACTGGAGTAGAACACAATCTTACATAAACCATTCATAAATGTAATACAGTGGTCCCCAAAGATACTGCATGGAGTTGTCTTATCTTTCACGGTTGCACTATCAAAACATTTTGTATTTTGAAAATGGCTAGTTGCTATAACATTTTGTCAACAGAGAATACCAGTGCTTTTCAACTAGCCACACTTTTGAGGGTTACTCTGGGCATAAGCAGGAAGCTACTGACAGTGATTTATGCTCTGGCAAATTTTCTTTGCAAGACTTGTCACAGTTTGTCTCATGATCTTACATGAGAAGCTAAGCTAGCAAAAGGAAATACCTGTTTCTGACCCCATATGTTAATATTAATATTAATCTAAATGGCTGAATTTGCTCTAAACTAATTTAACTTTCTGGTGTTAGTGCTTCCATCACACTTGAATTCCTGAACGATCATTTCTTTGTTACATAGGATTATTTTAGTTAGTCTCTGTTTTTTATTCATTCTGACACCATCTAGAGGAATGGATGGGGGGCTTCAGATAAATAAAATGAAATTATGTCAGTCTGTTTTATTGTTCTGTTTACCAAGACCTTCATATTTTGCCTGAACTCATTAGAAGAAGAGGAAAGAAAAGTAGGGTGGCTATGGTCTAAGGAACTGAGCTTGCCGGTGGGAGACAGGGATTCTATGGTCTGTTTCTGACTGAGTCAACGAGTGAGTGATCTTGGGCAAGTCATTTTACTTCTCTGTACTGATAGGTATCCTACTGAAATTAAGCGAAGAGTATACACAGCCACAGGCTATATTCTCTCTTCTTTCTAGACCCTCCTGAAGGTTCTGGGGCTACTATAGCAAAGTGGGATGCCCTAGGGGGATAGAGCCAATGTGGAAGCACAGGTTCTCTACACACATGGCCCAGTTTCCTGTGAATATTTGTCTTGCTCTCTGTCTTTGGAACTATCTTATGTATAAATCAGGTTAGGTTTATATTAAGGAACTCCCAGGGGTGTGTGTGCATGATTTCTCAATGTACAGTTTCATTTTTGTGCCAGTAATTCCTAAGAGTGCTGAAATCTGACATAACCTGTTAGTTTTTCCTAAGCAGGTGGCAAAGTGTCCTTTGCCTGAAAGGCATGTTGCCTGCTTAATGAACCGTGGCAATACATTCATTAACTGCTAAGACTCTTACACGTGGCTTATGTTGTGCTTCACAGGATCTGCCAGAGCCTTTGTTAGTGACAGGAAAGCAGAACTTTCCAATATATACCAGCAAGGGCCCCATGGTGACGTGGTGTATAATCCATTCTATAGGCAGCAGCATATTTCACCGGATCTGACTAGGCGCTTCCCAGAAAAATCAGATGTGAGATTATATGGATCAGGTAAGAACTCATCCTGTTCTCCTTCCTTTCTCACCAGAAGGTTTAAATGCAGAAGAGAGCACCCACTGGGAATATGGAAGGTATGTCCGAATACAACAATTCTCAAACTGTGGTCCCGTTGGCCACAGAAGTAGCTGGTCATGTGATACGGGCTCCTCCTCCTTGTTCCCAACAACTCTTCTTGCTTCTTGCCTCTTTATGGCCTAAAAGACCCCATATACAACCTTTGGTACACACTAAGAAAATATTTGACACTTGATCTTAATGTTAATAAACCTGTGAGAGCAAGTACTATTGTTCACTAGACACTTAAGTGAAAGAGTTGAGACTATTTATTATTGGAGCAACTTCCATTGGTGAAAGAGACAAGCTTTCGAGCTTACACAGAGCTGAAGAAGAACTCTGTGTAAAAACTTCTTCCTTTCACTAACAGAAGTTGCCCGAATACAAGATGTCAATAGTGATGAGTACTGTCATTAACCATTTCCAGCTAACCAGGAGACTCTGCTCTTCCTCTCAGATGAGGACCTTGCTATTGTGATATCATACTTTGTCACCTCCCAGTTAAACTATTGCAACTCGATCTACTTGAAGTTTATATATAGATGCAACATGAGAACTGCACTATTAATGACTTTATATACACTCTTCCCTTGCAAGTTTTCTGTCACCTCTTTGAAAATCTAGCTGGTACTCTCCTAAGCCTGCTGTGCTGCAGCATGAAGAAGTGCCACTGTGTTGCATGCTTCTGAACTTAAAACTAGAACTGGTTTAAAATACGTAAAGGGAAAAATTATTTTTGAATTTTTTTCATTTCATAGGGTTCAAAATAAGCAGTTTTGAAAATGAGTTAATCAAAATTTTTGTTTTTTATAAAATAAAATTTCACAAAATTTTAAATTGTGGTTACCAATTTTTTGTGAACATTTCTTGTTTTGGAAAAAGCCGCTCTTTTTTGTCAGTCTATTCAACTGTAAAATATCAATGAGCTGTACTAGAAACATACTGTAAATATCCCATCTTCAAAACCTCCAGCTGATTTGTAATCCTTTCCTTTAGCTAGAAGAGTAAACAACTGGATAACAGTTTCCCAATAGTCTGAGAGTTCCTCTGTTTTGCATGTGGATTATATTTTAGTAAATATATTTTCACCTTGTATTAAATCAAGTTATGGGCTTGCCTCAGCTCATTTGTTTCCATTACATCAAAACTATGTTTCAAGGGCTTGCATGTTTCTGTAACACAATATTTCTGTATAAGATTTTGTAAACAGACCAGAAGTCCTGTCTCTCTCTTGCAAACAAAGAAAGATAATTTGGAAGTGATCCCAGACCCACAGATTTCACTAAAATGTAACTGAATACTGTTACTGCTTTCCCCTCCCTCCTCCAAGCCAAGTCAGAACTGTTTTTTCCTTTTTGCCTCTCAGGAAGAGCATTACTCTGTCATGACAGCTCATACTAAGCAAAATTGATTATTTCCTTTTGGAGGTAGTGAGGCCGCAACTGAAAGCGACAACATCCAAATTTTCATTGTGTCCTCCTTTTGAACTGCAAATAATGGAAATCTCTTGAAAATACTGGAAAATACAGACCAGGCAGTAAAGAAACCAGTGTGGCAAGTGGCCTTCTAGTAGATTTAAAATTGGAAATTAGTCAACATGGTGAAGTTAGAGGTATTTGCAGGCCTCTTGAACACTGATGTTGGGATGGAGTTAAAAAGCTTCTGAAAAACAGTGACAGTAACTCACCCATGTTAAGGTGTATTTTCTGTTATTAATGTTGGGGTATTTGGCTGGTGCACAGCCACTCTGCATGGCTTCTGGGCAAAAAAAGATTCCAACAGAGATGAGTTCTGTCTTCAACCATCTCCAGCTAGCCAGGAGACTCTGCTCTTCCTCTCAAATGAGGACCTTGCTATTGTGATATAATACACTTTTGTCACCTCCCAGTTAAACTATTGAAACTCAATCTACCTGAAGTTAAATGTAGATGCAACATGAAAACTGCACTATGCAGCAGTCTGCTCATTTAGCAAGAAAGGTTAATGATAACTCACTGGTTCTCTGTGCCACTATGGCCTCCAGACTGACTTTATAGTCCTAATTCTAATCTACAAAAGTCACTAGGAACTGGACAGTTGAGACCAGTTTCCCCTGTGACCCAGCAACACAACTATGACCTACAGAGAGACTGCAGCAGGCACAGCCAAGGATAAGACTCCTTGGTGCAGAAGACAAAGCACTCTTGGTGATGAGACCCTTGTTGTGGAAAACCTTAACTAAGGAGGTCAGCTTGAATCCCAAGCCTGACCAGATCTAAAGATAAGACCCATCTCTTTGCTAAGGCATTCCATAAGCAATGCTACTTCCTGCCACTGAGGAGGAGAGAGAAGTGCATGAAGAAATAAGGAGGCAGGAGAGGATGTAAGTTTGGTATTTGGCACATAGGTATTTCTAAGGCATCTATCATTTCCCTTTTTCTGGTTATATATGTAGTTCTATATATTGCAATTTGATCTTATAAAATTTGCAGGATGTGTGCAATGCAGCAGCGTTAACTTTGCTGCTGAAACCTTAACTCTTGCACTTCCTTATTGCTTATAGTGTGAACTGTGCACCCTTGTGCACGTAGCCTGATTGGATTTGCTGAGCACCTAATGGCTTCTTGAATTTATTAGTAAAATAAAAGCTGCGAAAACTTTTGGAAATTCTCATTTCCTTGTGTCTTTTTCTTAGTGATTTATTCTTAAGTTATTAGTAGCTTTTCATTTGAAAAATGATGACCAGCTCTTTCTCATCCAGGGCTTTTTTTCCCTCCGCAAAACAAAATTCATAAATCACTGACTCTTTCACTCAAAACTCCATTTTCAGTATCCCTTTTTCGTAAAAATGCTGATTTTTTTCAAAATGAAAGGGAGCTGGGTCTTAACCTTTCAAAATGGAAAGAGTTGCAATTTTTCATGATTTATCCCACCCCCCTAGGCACTTTCCGTAAACTATCTTTTAAGGGTTATTTTAACTTGTTCAGCAAAGGCCACAGACAATTTTTTTTTCCCACTCCAGGTATGAACTGTCACTAACCTAGACTTTGTTTTGTGGCAAAGTGTATTGTATGCTGTAATTAATATCACTACAAAAGTTATTTTTCATGCCCTTTGCAGTTACAGTGTATAACCCTGTAGATAATATATTAAAAAAATGCAGTGATTTGGGTATGGCTCTGGAGTACACGTGTGTGTACTCTACCATGCAGAACATCCACATGCACCTAAACGGTTACAAATGTTTTCAAATTTATAATTGTTTGTCTCTAGACTGGATGAAATAAGCAAGTTTAGGGATGGACAAACATCTAATTAATTTGGCTTTGAATCTGGCATTTACTAAGAACTGCTTTCTCTTCTTTTCTTTTCCTGACAGTAAAAATGTTAGTTCCTGCTGTTCAAAGAAAATATGTTTGTCTCTTTCTGTTTCAGTTTGTGATTTAAGGAGTAACACGCTTCCTGGATCACCTGGCTTAAGCAGTTCGCTGTTTGATCTCACAAATCCACCCCATCGTGTCATCCAGGTGAGTTTTTAATAACTTAGTCTACACCCAGAACTCATTATCTTTTGTGTACCTGTGCCTGATACCATCACGTTTCAAGAGTAAACATTTAAGGGCCATTCTGATGTGCAGTGGAAGAGCTTGAGGGAAAAGTTCAAAATCGTAAATAATTTCACTAGGTTCTTTCCTAATCCCTCCCTTCTCCCCCACAGTATAGTTGGGACATTTGAGTCAGTTGGTTATCAGAAAACTATAAGCAACTGTGGTTCCCTGTTTTGCACTTCCCTTGCAAAATATAAAACTGGACAGTGGGGTGATGTAAGGGGTTTGTTTTCCATTGGTGCAGCAGGAGATAAAGAGGAGTTAGTAAGATCTTTATGCAAATAGGACAGAATCTTCATGCATCAGTAGGGGGAAAAATCAACGCTGACTGTGAATGCATTTTATGTTAAATCCCATCACCAAGGAAATCTGCACTGTCAGCTTCAAGGGGTTAGTAAGGAATGAGAGAGAACTTCAATTTACATCCTTCCAATTATCAGTGTGTCCCATCTTTTATGATCAGAACTTGCTGGGCTCTTTGTCACACTCACTGCTCTGACTAAAGAGGCATTTTCTTTGCAGAGATATGATTCAGTCTCCAGTGTACCCAGTAGTACCTCCTCGAAGAAGGATTCACAAGGCAGTAACAGGAGCCTGGGTAATAATTGTTTGTTTTTGTAACCAGCAATGGAATAATTGCCTTCACACAGTGATATCTAAGTACAGTGAAATCCTGCTATAATGTGACATTTGGGGTCCAACAACTTCCATCGTGCTAAATGCAGGGTCGTGGTATAGCAAAGTTTCAAAACACTCAGTTTGTCAGTGGTCCCCAAAGCGGTGCATTATGTGCACCGCCTAGTGTCCGGCAGGGGAGAGGAGCCGCAACCCCGCCTGCGGGGGACAGAGAACTCTGAGGTTGCGGGCACCGGTGCTCTCTGTCCCCAGCAGGTGTGGGGCCGCTGCTTCTCTCCGGCTTCAAGAGAAGTCGCAGCTCCCCGCCTGTCAGGGACAGAGAACTCTGGCGCCCACAGCCCCGGAGTTCTCTGTCTACGGCAGGCGGGGAGCAACAGCTCCTCTTGAAGCCAGAGAGAAGCCACGGCCCCGCACCTGCCAGGGACAGAGAGCACCGGTGCCCGCAGCCCCAGAGTTCTCTGTCCTTGGCAGGTGTGGGGCCGCGGCTTCTCTTGAAGCTGGAGAGAAGCTGTGGCCCCGCGCCTGCTGGGGACAGAAAGCACCGGCGCCCGGAGAAGCCAGAGAGAAGCTGCGGCCCGCGTCTGCTAGGGACAGAGAGCACCAGCACCCGCAGCCTTGGAGTTCTCTGTCCTCAGCAGGCGCGGGGCTGCAGCTTCTCTCCCCTGCAATGGTGTTGGGGACCACTGGTACTGTGTAGTACTGTGAAAACATTATCTAAGTAGTATCTGCCTTAAAGGGGAGTCAACCCATGATCACGTTATATGCGATTTCGTGTTGCAAGGTTTCACTGTATTATACTGTATTACTGCCGACAGTGATTTTATGGAGTGGTGTTGAGCAAAACAATTGGTAGGTAGTTTGTAACTTGACGTGTAGGATGCCTACTTTACTTAGTCCTCCATCTGCAGCTTTCCTTTGAGAGAATGAACATGGGATTTTTAAGAGCACCTTAGTGACCCAAGGTATGGAGATGCCATAATTGCAACTTGTGTGATTAAAGCTAGCTAGATCAGCAAAGCTGTGGCAGCGCAAGCTTCAGCATGGGCTAGCCCATGAGTAATTAGCCAGAGGTCCAGGCATGCTTGTAAAGCATGTGTTGCCACAGCTTCACTGCTCCAGGATCTGAGTTAGCTAGATTAAAGCTAACTCAGGTATGTCAGCTCAAGCTGTAGTCGCACCCTGTGATATGTAGTATAGATATACCTATAGGAGCACAAGTTTCAGTGCTCTGGAAAATCCCACCCTGAGTTAACTGGCTAGTTAATTAGGATATTAGTCAACTCTGTGTGGGGGAGGGGGAAAGGGAAGTGTGGTAATAGCTTTGTCCTCCTCTTCTAATGGAGAAACTTGCAATCCAATACCACTATTATTATTGAGATCAATAGTGGAATATTGCATACAGTTCTGGTGTAAACATTTTGAAAAAGGATGGTGAAAACCTGGAGAGGGTGCAGAAAAGAGCCACAGAAATGATTTGAGGACTGGAGAAAATGTCTTTATAGTCAGATACTTAGAGCCTGATTTGTTTAGTTTATGTAAGAGATTGAGAAGTGACTTAATTACAGTGTATAAGTAATGCTGCAATTTTGTCATGGAGGTTGTGGAAGTCACTGAATCTGTGATTTCCAGAGACCTCTGTAACTGCAGTCCTGGGATGGTGGGGCTGGAGCAGTCAGCTGGGGGGCGGGGGGGCCCTACGCACAACTCCCTGGCCACCATGAACAGTGGGGGACCCCACAACCCCAGCAGCGATGGGTGCTGGAGCCATCTCCCTCCCCATTTTGTGTCAGATATTTTTAGTAAAAGTCACCAGCAGGTCATGGACTTATGTGAATTTGTCTTTATTACCCGTGACCTGTCCATGACTTTTTCACCAAAAAATATTTGAGACAAAATCTTAGCCTTATGTATAGGTACATTCATGGAGAGAAAATACCAGCTAGTAAATGTCTCTTTAGTCTAGCAGAAAAAGGCATAACAAGAACCAATGGCTGAAAGCAGAAGCCAGACAAATTCAAGTTAGAAATAAGGCACAGATTTAACAGTGAAGGTGGGTAACCACTGGAACAGGTTACCAAGATAAGTGGTGGAGTCTCCATCTCTTGATGGCTTCAAATCAATACTGGATGTGTTTCTGGAGAATGTTTTAATCAAATATACGTTATTAGGCTAAATACAGAGCAAATGGGTGACATTTAATGCCCTGTAATATACAGGGGGTCAAACTGAAGATCTATTGGTCCCTCCTGGCCTTAAAATCTGAACTATTTCAAACTCGGTTTGAGAGCTTTAAAATGTGCGGGTCACAAAACTGAACAGCGTCCCAGCTTTTCAGAATGGGCTCTAAGATGTTCCAAGGCTTTTAAAAAGACTTGTTGGCTTTTTCCCCAGATACCATTACATTATCAGGTGATGAACGAGACTTTGGAAGAATGAATGTGAAACTGTGTTATGTTCCTTCTGCAGAACAGATCTGGATCACAATCTTGCATGTAAGAGAATATTGCTGGGCTTATATAACTGACTCAGATGGAGACTTTATTGTACTTAGTAATCTGTGGTATCAGTTCTCTCAGCTAGACTGAGCTCTTTGCTTCTGTAAAACAATCTCAAAACTGAAGTATCAAAATATACCCTCAGTTTGGCCTAAATGTGATGCATCTTTCCTTGCTTCTTTCAAGATGTCATCTCCTCCTGGATTTTTACTGTTTTAATAACTAATGGACTTCTTTCTGCCACGGTTAAGGCCATGAGTTTGTCATGGACGTCACAGATTCCGTGACTTTCTGGGACATCTGTGACTTCTGCAGCGGCTGGTGTGACTCCAGTTCCCGGCCAATGGAAGTTACGGCGCTGGCACTTGGGGCAGGGGCAGTGCACAGAGCTAGGAGCTGAGGGAGGGATATGTTGCCACTTCTGGAGAGCCTCGAGGAGCCGGGTAGGGAGCCTGACAGTCTCGCCAACCCCACCCTCCCCCAGCACCAGCAAGGGGCCCTGGGCCGTGGACTGCCCCCCTCCCCCTGAGCAACATCCCTGCCCCCCTCCCACCCACACTCAAGATTTAGTCAGAGATATACAGTACAAGTCATGGACAGATCACGGGCTGTGAATTCTAGTTTACTGCCCCGTGACCTGTCTGTGACTTTTACTAAAAATACCTGTGACTAAAACGTAGCCTTAGCCATGGATAGTCATGCTGGATAGTATGACTGCTTGTGGAGTAAACTAGTGTGCAAGAGTGGCAGAATCAGATCCCATGTGATTACTTCACTGCATCTTATTTCAAGAGTAAAGCCATGTTTAATTCTGCCAGTACTTCAGTGGCAAAACCACAACACCAGTATATTTTGGATGTAACTTCTTGTGGCTTTTCTGTTTGCATGTGCAGCAAGTGTTTACACAATTCCATGAACTGTGAATGATTTTGCGGTAGTGGAAGTTTGAATAGCCAGGGACCCTGCAACTTTGCATGAAATAATACACACTACCTTAGAGGCATTTTCCTGACTGATTTCTACTGTAATACCATATAATTAATTCACTAAAGTTTCCTGGATAACTATTCTACCTTGCTGCAGAAAAATTAAACTCTAAAGCAACATGGACATCACACGTGCTCTGATTTACCTTCAAAATATATCCTGAAGCTTTTTCCTTATGCCGTATAGTAAACAAGAATGCATGCTTCTGCGTTAGCCTAAAGCTTGGGGTCTGTGCTGTCTAAAGTGACTCTCTGTTTTCAATGTCGTAGTGCAAAGATCTGAGCTGGCCTTCTAGTTATGGGGAAAATCCTTATATCTCTGTCAAAGGAATTCTGATGTTGCCTAAGCCAGTGCAGTTCAAATCTTCAGCCAAAGAAGGTTCCAATGTAAGTGGTGGCAGAAAAAACATCAATACATTTTTTTTCTGCAAACATAAATTATTTTGATCCTGTTTCTACTTCATTCATTTTCTTTGCACCATGTTATCCATACGAATTGTTTTGTGTCAGGAAATTATCATTATAGACTTCTAAGAAGTTAAAAAAGGGATAAATCTTGTTTCTCTCACCATTCCTCTCTCTTTCACTTACCCTCTTTTTGCAGGTGTAGAAAATGTGAAAAAAGCAGAATTGTTGAGGCCCTGCTCCTGCTCCATTGGAGATGGAGTTCGAGTGACTGGGGACTAAATCCATAGAGCACTGATTTGCAGTGCATTTCTCTGCAGCAGTTCAGAGGAGAGATCAGGAGAAGTGTAGGCATATGGCCAGTGGGTGCAGTTGTTACATATACCCACTGGCTAAGACACTGCCTTAGAGTGTGTACATGACTCCAGTGATTCTCCTCATGTTTTCTCTGGCTTGGGGAGGTGGAGGCTTCATTTTGCCCCCATCTCTGCATAGGTCCCTGTGCAAACCTGTTAACTCTGCCTCTGCACAAAGAACAAGAATTTGGCTCTAAGTGTGACAATTAATAGTACACTTCGGAAAATATAAACTAGTATTGAGGGGAAGTGGAGGAGCAAGACATGATTATCTTTGTAGGCAGTGTTTTCTTAGCCATGTCAGTCCTAGGATTTTAGAGAGAGAAGTTGGGTGAGGTAATAGCTTTTATTTACTCCTGGGAGAATTCTGTGCCACTGCGCACATGCAGAATTCATGTTATCCGCAGATTTCTTTGCTTCCATGCAGACAAATGACTTCTGACAGGGAAGCCACAAGAGTAGTCATGCACCCTTCCCCGGCAGTGCAGGCACATCGGTGTAGACACCCAAAGCAGCCGGTAGAGACATAAACCACCACCTGTGCGGGAGGAGGCTGGGCAGGTGTTTGTGTGTGTGTGTGTGTGTGAGAGAGAGAGAGAGTTCTTGCTATTGCGGCACACTCTGCGTGGAGGGGTAGGCATGGGAGATGTAGGCATTAGGCAGGCTCATCCCCTCAGGCAGAGCAGAATGAAGCAGCCTGCCTTCTTAGTGAATTCCCCGAGGAGTATAAAACAGGTATAAAAGTTATAAGGCTCCTTCACATTGCCTGAGTGGTGAAAAGGAGCCTTACTGTAAAGGATACTGTGGCCTTATAAATGCTTATGGTGCTTTATTGATTAGAACT
The DNA here is from genome assembly GCF_003597395.2 of Chelonoidis abingdonii. Taxonomy (NCBI): domain Eukaryota; kingdom Metazoa; phylum Chordata; order Testudines; family Testudinidae; genus Chelonoidis; species Chelonoidis abingdonii. The sequence continues at coordinate 123,179,238 of NC_133772.1, read as the reverse complement.
GGTATAAATTTTTGTACTGGAAAAAATTTCCTATCAAAATGTGCTCCATGAACTGTTTGCTACCGACCTTTCTGGAGATGGTCGGTAGCCAATATAAATTGTGAGTTTGATTTCCTAGCCCTCACTTGCTCTTCAGCTGCCTATGATATAACATTGAGCATACGGCTGCATATATTTGATGACTAATAATTAGAAGTAAAGGGTCAAACCTAGCTACTTTACTATTAGGAAAAGGGGGTTTGGGGATTTCCTTCCATGCTTCCCACTCTCATTCTCCATCCACTGTATTGTAGTTTAAATAAATTACCAAAATAATTGAAACCAGCATGATTATATTGCGTTAGTTTGACAAATGAAATATGCAAAATTTTAAAATATTGTGAGCAGAATTTTTAATTTTTTTGGCACAGAATTCCCCCAGAAATATTTTATTGGACCAACTTCTGTTGGTGAGAGAGACGAGCACAAAGGAAACCTGCACACCACTTTCAAAAGATGAACCTTGGAACTTAAATTCTTAACTCTGCTAGACAATAAAAATCATGAACTGAACAGAGATGCTGGATTTAGGGCTTATTATAACAACCTATAACCCACTAGCAACTCCCGCTATCCCAGGTTCCTTCCCACCCCCTTCCTTTCTCCCTTATGATTGGAGGTATGTTAATGGGCTACTTCACCTGGAATGCTCTCTTGAAATGTGTGTTAACTACTTATGTTAAATAATCTGTTCCATCTTATATGTAGCTGTGACACTGAGTACTTTTCCCAGACCTGAAGAAGCGCCCTGTGTAAGCTCAAAAGCTTGCCTCTCTCACCATGACTATCTTTGGTGATATTTGATTATTAAAACTGGACGTGAAGGGAGAAAGTGGCACAGTCTGAAATGTTACCCAACACATCTAGATCCTTCCAGTCCTTCTGGAGAAATGTGCAATTTAACCCTTTTTCTGAGTTCACTTTTCCCTGCTTCTTTGTACAAATATGAATTGGGGACTGTATCATTTGGTGCCTTAAATTTTACCCTGCATTTCTCATGTGTCAGGGTCCTACTGACTGATTAATGACTGAGCATCCACTTTAACCTGTCAGGAGGGCTAAATGAGAAAAAGACAGGCCTAGATTCACCTTGCTTGTGCAAAGGGGATAGAAATCCTAAAGTTAGGGGCCTACTTTGTGGAAGCCAATCCCCAAACTCCTACTGACTTCTGTGAGAGCACAATGATATGTTGTGGTACCGTCTAGAGGTCAACTGAGAATGAGACCCCACTGTGCTGGGTACTGGATAGGCAGAGTAGTAGGTAGTCCCTGTCCTGAAGGATTCATAGCCTAAAAGAGAGGGAAGGAGCCAGAGGTGTAACATACAAGCAGAGGAATGGTTTATAAACATCAATGTTGGTGCCACAATTTTTTTGTTTGTTTTTGTTGTTGAATTCCTTTTGGGGGGTTAGTAAGGAGGGGATTAACTATATAGAAAGTCATCAGAGAAGGTAAAGACAGGTGGGGCAGAGAGGGGTGTGTGGAGGGCAGGTGGAGTGAGGCTGAAGTGAAAAGAATGAGAGAGTTAGGGTAGGAGGGGTTGGCTCAAATAGCCAATCAGCACCAGACAGAGAATATCCTGACTGAGAACTTTGTAAGGCTATGTCTGCACTGCCAAAAAAGGTGTGTTTTTACGATGAGATAACCAAGGAGTTTTAATTGTCTCCTCGAATTTTACAGCGAGACTTGGTGCATGTAGTTTTTACTGCAGTGTATCACACGATTGATCTCTCATCCGCAAGTGACCTTGCCTAGTTACACTGCAGTAAAATGTACAGAGCGCTCTCTCTACAAGGATTTCACACGAGATAGTTAGTCTGTGTTAGTTATCTAGCTATAAAAACACACCTCTTTAGGCAACGAAGACAGCTTAAGAATATTTCCAATTACGCCTTTTGTAGGACTTAAAACATTTTTTTCCCTGGGTTTCAATGCTGTATAGGGCTCTTCATTGTTTTGATTGTACTGTTGTGTTACATATGTGTCCTTTCTTCCAGGATATTGAATTCATGGAAACCTTTGTGTTTACTATCAAACTGAAAATTCTGCAGACTGTAAGACTGGTGTTTAAAATCCAAACTCAGACTCCCCGAAAGAAAACAATTGGAGAGTGTGCCCTGCCACTACGAGAGCTCAGTTCACAGGAATCGGATCATTGGTTGGATATAATTCCGCCTTCCAAAGTTTCAGTAAGTGACTGATCACCAGTTATGCACAATACCCGTGGTAGCTAGTGTTATCACATACACTAGAAAGAGAGCTGAAAATTAATGGGAAGAAAAGTAAAATCACAAGTGTAAGACTAATTCTAGAAATATGAGTGTTACAATTAATATCTTCCTGCACTTTGTATTTCATCCCAAAAGATGTTATGACTGTACACTTTATAACTAAGCTCCTGAAACTCAGCTGCTTCTGGGGTGAAGGGCTGCAACCAGCTGTTACACAGAACACACGCTGTGGCAACTGGGGAAATTTTTGACCAGTGACAAATTCTCAGCCCTTGGATCTTTATTGTTCACACAAAGTAGACAGCCTGAATTCTTATGGATTAAAAGTACTAAGTAGTATTACTTGCTCTTTATTGATGTTTTAACCAGTTAAATGTGTTTGTATTCAAGCTGCATGCTCTAGAGCAATAATTCAGGCAGTTAACTGAGCAATAAACAGCAGGTGGTTGCTAAGTGTTACAGGAAAGAATAATAATAACCTGGACCAACTAAATCAGAAACTATAGTAAAGCTATCTTTTGAGAAATCTAATAAAAGCTTTGTTCACTTGCTGTTCCCAAGCCCAGTGCAGTGACACACTCACAATATGGCCATTGTTACAGAACTGCGTGTGTCACAATAGCAGGATCATCTTAATTTTCATTGTGGGGTTTTCCCTCTAATATGTTTGCCATGAAAATGTGCACAGATGCTAGTATTTTCTATAAATCAAATTTGAGTTAATGAATTTGGAAGCAAACTGCATCTGAATAAATCCATAATGTTCCAATGAAAATGATACTTGCCATGTGTAGATATTGTTATTGAATAACCATAAATGCTCCTCATTCTTCACCTGAATCTATAATCCTCAGTGTGTGACATCCGAGAGCATTAAATAATTAGTGGTAGGATTCAGATGAACTCTTAAACACAACATCCATTGCAATAGATTCCTGGGCTTCCTGCTTCCCTGTGTCTGATGAAGTGGGTATTCATGAAAGCTTATGCTCCAATACTTCTGTTAGTTTATAAGGTGCCAGAGGACTCTTTGTCACTTTTTGCAGATCCAGACTAACATGGCTACCTCTCTGATTCTTAAACACAAGCAGCCCTACAAAGAGCCAACTTCTGAGGCTTGCCTGGTTAAAAAAATCTAAATTTTGCTTTCAGATTTTGTTTATGAAATTCCATCCTAATAATTCAAAATAGGGAGAGAGATACTGGAAATAATGTACAATCATAGACATTATTTTTAGAGAGCTTTCTAAGATACTCCAACAGGTCTTAAAGTTTGTCCTGAGCATTTCATTTGTATAATGTTTATTAAACTCAGAGATCTTATTACATTTACACTGTGTTTGTTTATGGAACAAATACATTTTACATAGTAAAACTCCAAAGCCTCTGGTCATCCATAAACACATTGAGTAAGTGTCAGGGTATTTATGGAATAAAGTGATATTTATCTGTCTATACCTCAGTATACAGAAATGCACAGGAAAGGGTCACCAAAGCACGTTTTGGGTGCTTGTGGAATAAATCTGGTTTCTATTTCAATATCCATATAAGTAAATTCATGTGTTTCACGAGTTTATATGCAACTTAATCCAGATATTAAAGCAACATTCTTCTTTTTATAGGTGTGCAAAGCAGAACTTCAAATAGGAACCTGTTTTCAAGCAATAAACAGCAGGATTCAGTTACAGATTCTTGAAGCCCAAAGCCTCCCAAGCTCATCCACACCGCTCTCTTTAAGTAAGTACGTCGGCTGTCTCATGCCTCCTGTCTAAAGCATTTGTAATAGGTAGAGTACTGCTTGAATAACCTGGCAATTCATAGCATTCCGCACAAACCTCAAGCTAATGTTACATAGTGCAGTAGATTTCCATTGCCAAGATTCGTTTCCACAGACGTCAGACTAGATTAAATTTGTTGTTTGGTTTGATGCTATGTTGGTGTGTTTGGGGTTTTCTTTTGTCCTAATATTAATTCTGACACGCAAGAGCGTTAGCCTGCCCTTGCCATTTGGATGCTGTGTTAATCAGTTCAATGTTATTGAATGTATTAGGCATGTGTGATTTTAATGAAAGTTATTGTATGGTTCTTGAATGTTTAAGTAAATATGAATACATTTGGCCCAGCTTTTAGCAGGGCCGCCCGGGGTGGGGGGGGGGGGAAGTGGGGCAATTTGCCCCAGGCCCTGGGCCCCACAGGGGCCCCCACGAGAATATAGTATTCTATAGTATTGCAACTTTTTTTTCATGGAAGGGGCCCCCAAAATTGCTTTGCCCCAGGCCCCCTCAATCCTCTGTGCAGCCCTGGCTTTTGGGTAATTATTAGAATATAAACTACACACGTGGCTCGTCAGATTTTAGTGCACTACCCCCTTTGCGTGTCTCACATTTTTCCTTTATTCTAGATTTCTTTGTGAAGGTTTCAATGTTTAGTACAGAAGGGTTGATTTGTAAGAAGAAGACTCGTCTATTGAAATCCACCAATGGCCAAGTGAAGTGGGGAGAAATGATGATTTTTCCTGTTAGCCCGAATGAACAAGGAATTAATTTTCTCATCAAACTCTATAGCAGGTCCTCAGTGAGAAGAAAACACTTCCTGGGACAGGTTGGTTTTTATTCTTTCCCACCCCCAAGCACTGGTAACTAGCATAAATCCAGAGGTTAAAAATTTACCCACCGGGATCACTGCTTAGCTACTAAGTTATGTAATCTCTGAATGTCAACCATTTCGTTCAATAAACAGCCAGTAGCAATTTTGGGTCCTGTCCTACAAGGAACTGAGCATCTCCTGAGTGGTGCTGCGCTCCTACAGTGCCATGCAGTGGTAGTTGAGGGTGCTCATTGCTCCTCAGAATGCACTTTGTACCTCACAAGATTGGGCTCATTGATTATTCTTCCCCGAGTCCCACCATGTGAAATACCACTTTCTCACTCACTCACATACAAACAGATAAACTCCTCCTTGCTGAATACCTAACCAACTAAGTCTTTGTTGGTCTCTCGTTGGTCAGAGGTGTGGGGGGAAAAAAACCCTCCTAACCTACAAAAATTTCACTGACAAAAGTGCCGGCGTGAATAGCACTACGTCGACTTGAGACGCTCTCCCGCAAACATAGCTACCATCACTTGTTACGGGTGGTTTAATTATGTTCGTGAGAGAGCTCTCTCCCACTGGCATAGAACATTTACACGGGAGACCTTACAGCAGCGCAGCTGTGTCACTGTGAGGTCGTTAGTGTAGACAATAGCTTAGACTTTCTAAAGTAAAGCAAATCTGGCATTCACAGGAGCACTGCAGCTCTGAATAGCCTCTACAAAAAGAGGGTGTATCAGCTTGCAGTGCTTAGGCAAGTATGCAGAGAAGGAAATGTCAAGAGCTTAAATGACTGCTTCCCCTCCCGTCCCCTACCATTAAAACCTTAAATGTTACCTTTGCTTCCCTTTCAAGTCCCTGAAAGGGAAGCAGGAAGCTCAGGAATCTATTGCAATGGATGTTGAAACTAGCACAATTCTGAGTACACAAGACCTGATCACAATTCCATTGTTATCTTGAACCTCATAATGATATTTGTTTGCTGTTAGATAAAATGCTTGAGGAGAATGCAATATTTTCTTTTATGATAAAGTTGGTGGTTTCCATTGCACCTTCCTGAAAGTACCATGTGGCTACATTTTTTTTACTAACCAGGAGTTTTTAGTTTGGCTCTTTAAAATCTTCCCTCCCAACTTACTTCTCTTCTGTTCTCCTTTCTGTCTCTAGTGGAGCACAGGTCGGTCTTGATAACCCACTCTCAGTGCTGTCTGATCTGTTCCAGAGCCACGTAGTAGTTGTCTCTCTGAGAGCCATAAAATAATACATGCACCTAAATTTTAGAACCCCAAAATGTCTGGATTTTTTGAGAGCCTCACTACCTTTTATGGTGTCCACATCCCACTGAGGTCCTATGCTCTTTATCACAGTAAACATGTAACTTCCTATTGTATCAGTATACCTTGTGCGTGTGACATTTGAAACATGCACAGTTACTGGAAAGCTGTTAGTGCTATGGAGGCCATATCCTAGCATGAGTGATCATAAGGTGAGCTTCCCCATGCTGGATAGAGCAGCATTCCACACTTGTGCTGGATCTCATTGTGATCCTGTTAGTAAAACTATATTAAAAAAGGAAAATATAGGCTTGTGCTTTCTAGCTATTTTAATTTGGAGTAAATAATAACATGCATGATGCTGCAGTTGTCAAGCTTTGTCACTTCATCTTGATTTATGGGATTCGTTTTAATAATAAATCTTGGGGGGTGTTTTTGAAGAAAACAAAAGTGCACTACCTCTGCTCTTTAGAGCTGATTCGGAAAGGCTTGTTTAGGCTGAAACAGGCAGACATTGCTATATAACACAGGCAGACACAAAACATGGCCATAGGAAAAATCCACTGCGAGCAACTGGCTGTAGAACTGGAAAAAGATGAATATAGCTGAATCCAGTAACTTCATTCCTTAGAGAATGTGATATTTAATTGGAAGACATTCTCAGAAGACAACTTAAAGCTTAGATTGTGCTGTTTGTAGGTATGTCTTTGATCATAAGCATGACTATTTTAATGCATAAAGAAGTTTATTTGGTGATCTTTATTTGGTGACCCAATCCTTCGGTCCTCTGGCTGGCAAAATTCCCACTGACTGCTCTGAGAGCCAAGATTGCATGTACATAGTGTATTTTGACAAAAAATCAAATTTTAATCATTGGGATTTGTATTAGCAAGATTGGTCCTCTGAATCATGGAGAAAAGAATGAAAAGCCTTCACAAATATTAATAGAGTTCTGTTTGTCCCAATACCTTTTGTTAATGGAAGAGGGGGTGGGAATGTGGGAGGGAGATGATTAGACAGAAACTTCCTCCTTTGCTCTGCACTTTATTTCCTCATTTTGTATCTGCTGTCTATTACTTGTGCACTGCTGACAAACTGATTTTTCTTGCATGATTATACACGGTATGGGCACATTCCTTCACATATTGTTCCAGCCATTTCACCTGGAATGGCCTTTTAGACTATGTGTTAACCACTTATGCTAAACAATCTGTTCCACCTTGCCTTTAGTTGAGACTCACTGAGTTCCTTTTCCAGACCTGAAGAAGAGCTCTGTGTAGCTTGAAAGCTTGTCTCTGAGGCCTTGTCTACACTTGCAAGTTGCAGCGCTGGTGAGGGGGTTACAGCGCTGCAACTTAGCAGCTGTCTACACTTAAAAGCTCAGCCAGCGCTGCAACTCCCTGTTTGCAGCGCTGGCTGTACACCTGGGTCTGCTTCCGGTGTAGCGAGACCAGCGCTGGTGATGCAGCGCTGGTCATCAGGTGTGGACACTCACCAGCGTTTTTATTGGCCTCCAGGGTATTAGGACTTATCCCAGCATTCCTTCTTCAGCCTCTCTGGTCATCACTTCGCACTCCACTGCCCTGGGCTCAGAGCCTGGAGAGGAGGGAGAGGTTGTAGAGGAACCCGAGAGGGAGGCTACTGAGGTGTTTGGAGACTCCCAGGAGTCATGTAGGCAGGAGCTATTTTCCAGCTAGGAAGAAGCTAGCCAGTCGCAGCTGCTGGGACTTGGTAGTGAGGAACCAGCAGAGGAGCCTGTTCCTGGTAAGAAGCTTTTATTATAAGGATGCAAATGTTTTGGGAGCAGGGGGCTATGGCTGCCTGCAAGCATGCCTAGATGTGGAATAACCCATTGATTTCCCTATAGCTGCTCTTCGCTTTCCACAAGCCACAGAAACCCCATGGCTTCCAGAGTGAAGCAACCCCACCCCATGGTTCCCTTCCCAGGTGAGCTGCGTGTGCAAGATGGCTCTGAGAGTAGCTGCTGTGGCAGATGTGGGTGTGGGTGTAGGGTTCAGTGTTATTTCCCTGTAGCTGCTCTTTGCTTTCCACAAGTCACAGAAACCCCATGTTCCAGAGTGAAGCAACCCCCACCCCCACCCCTTCCCAGGTGAGCTGTGTGTGCAAGATGGCTCTGAGAGTAGTTGCTGTGGCAGATGTGGGTGTAGGGTTCAGTGTTATTTCCCTGTAGCTGCTCTTTGCTTTCCACAAGCCACAGAAACGCCATGGCTTCCAGAGTGAAGCAACCCCCACCCCACCCCTTCCCAGGTGAGCCACATAGCAGCCCCCCCTTCCACTGTGTCACTTTTCATAGCTAACCATGCAGGCGCTGCCGGTGTTTTCTCTAGTACCCATGACCTGTTGCGACATCTGAGTTATCAACTTAAAGTTCATCACACCATAAAATTCTTCCACACCAGCTCAGACTTTTGGTTCCACATGCTCGTCCTGTCTCTAATGAAACGCTTTCCTATCCTTTCCCCTCCAGGGGTCTTCCCACCTTGCTGCCAGCTCTGGCTTCCCTGCAAAACTTTCTCCCAGACCTTTTAACTAGAGCCCATGGAGAGTTACTCAGCTTGCCTCCTCATGGGTCTTTCCCTGTGCTCTTGCCCACTCTGATGGAGTTACTATTCCCAAGTCTTGCCTCACCGGGCCCTATTCCCTCTCTTGGTAGTCACGCTTCCCAGTCCTGTGACCCTTGGTATTGATTTCCTCCACTTGGTGGAGGTGGCGCATAAGCCTTGCACAGATTCATCTGAGACTCATACCCCTAGCACAGGTAACCACGCATGCGGAGCACCAGTTGGACAACATTTTGTTACAGAGATAGAGAGAAATGGAGAGGCAAGCTCTTTCCCTTATATAGCCCATGGTAACTCAATTCAACTTCCCTACTCAGCCAATGCGGTACATTTGGTTTATTTATATTGCTGCCGTTGTGGCCATACAGCAGGGGCTCCTTGCATTCCTCCACCCATGCCAGTCTGTTCAGCTCCCGGAGTTCCCTTGCTATCCCCCCTCACCTCTCACGCCAGGGCCTCTCCCGCACGTCCCTACTCCTACCATTACATTCCTATCCCTCCCGACATCGCAGACTGCTCCCCCACCTTCATTGCCTCCTTTTCCCAATGCTGGTGTCTTCTGTGTTCTGCCCTAGCCCCTAGTCACACCCCCAGAGCTTGCTTTCACTTACTTTCATCTTCACTCTCTCCTTGGGTCCCATTTCCTCTCACAAAACTGCTCCATCCCTCTAGGTGTCCCTTCACCCCCTGGCTCCCTGCTTGTCCCCACACACTCCACTGCTTCTTTCCCCCCACCCCCTGGATCCTCACACTACTCAGCGGATGAGGACGGGTGTTCAGAGCAGCTGGAGCCCAGGACTTTTAAAATACCCCTCACTGCCCGGGCTCGGGCTACTTTAAAGGGGCAGAGCTCCGCCGGGTCGCGGGCTTGCCGAGCGTCTGCGAGCTCCAGCCGGTCGCGGGCTTTGCCGTGCTCTGGCCGGATGCTCCAGCCGGGTCGCGGGCGGCCGTGCATCTGGCGGGAGGCGGGCAGCTCCGCGACTCTGTTCTCCTAGGCCGGAGGCGACAAAGCCCCACCCCCCACTCTCTATGGCTTGAGAGCCCGGCCGCGAGCGCGCAAGCGCTCGCGCCGGTGGACTCTTAGCTGGGAGAGCGGGGCCATGCCGCGCTCCCGCGGCGCTCACTCAAAGGGACGGCATGGAGCAGACCGAGCTGGGACGGAGTAGTTTTTTTTTGTTTTTTTTTTTAAAAAAAAAAGTGCCTTAAGGGTGCGGGGCCCTCTTAGGCCATGGGGTCCGATTCCCAGCATCAGGTCGTTGGAAAGGAAGCGGAATGACCCGCACCCTTCCGTCCCTTTCACAGCAACAAATGGGACGAGAGGTGCTCTGTGGGATAGCTGCCCACAATGCACCACTCACAACAGCGCTGCAACCACTGCAAGTGTGGACACACTGCAGTGCTGGTCGCTGTCAGTGTGGACACACTGCAGCGCTGGCCGTACACAGCTGTACGACCACAGCTGTAACGGCCAGCGCTGCAAAACTAAGTGTAGACAAAGCCTTAGTCTTTCATCACCAGAAGCTGGTCCAGTAAAAGAGATTACCTCACCCACCTGTTCATTTGGGCAAGAAGTCTATTAAGTTCAATGGAATGCACAGTTAGGCCGTATCTGTTTTTTAATTGTGAATTTAAATGCATTGTGCAAGTTCTGTAGAGCCATTCTGAGACCTAATGAGTTCTGAGACTCCTCCTGAGTGTTGACTTGCAGCACCCATGGAATTCAGAGATCACAAATGATGCTCAACTGGCTGTGTTGCCTGGTGGAGATATGTATGTTGTTGCCTATGATGAATCCACCAAACTCCTAGTCACTGTCCAGGACAGAAATTGAACTCAGTGTTTTAACACCCTGTGCTCCCAGCCCTGGGCCAGACCATACTAACTTTGACAGATTTTCATTCTACTCTGCAGATACATGCCAGCTTTCATTATGTGCATGCACTGTTCAGAAGTAATGTTGAGGGGATTGGCTGAGGCTCCAGTAATGTGATCTGTATGACAACTCAGCTGTGTGTTTTTGTTTTTTTTCTTACCACAGGTCTGGCTAAGCTCTAATAGCAATAGTAGTGAAGCAGCAGATCAGTGGAGAGATACAATCGCAAACCCCGAAAAGGTAGTCATTAAATGGCATAACATAAATCCATCCTGAAGGATGTCAGAGATGAATTCAGTACTGATATGGACTTGCTACAAGAAAATCCTGCACTCTTAAAATGAACTAATACAGATAAGAAGAGGGAAAATACTGCCTACTTGAATGTTTCAGGGAGTCTGGACTTGCATCACATATTGTTAACTGGAATAAGCCAAAAGGAAAAGGGATCAGAGCTTTCACAGAGTACTGCTGGCAAAATACTGGTATAAAAACAGCTGGGAATTAGTGAAACTGTACACTGAAGTAAAGCATTACCTAGAGAAGTGAATTGTTGTTACTGTAGTTTTTCCAAGAAGGATTATATAATATAATGTTTATGTAAATGTAAAGCATATTTTAAAAGGGGGGTGTGGAATTGAGCATATGCCCTTTTGCATTTTAAACTTCTTTATAGAAGGCTCGAAAGGGGATTTGTGTTTATTTTTGGTTTGGGGTTTTGTTTTTTTTTCCCAAAAAGATTTCTCTGAACTTTTTAAGTAACAATAGAAACGCAGTTCTCATCTTCCCTGGAAATGTCTATAGATGACTGGAGAACTGGCTGGATTATCTCTTTGATACCAAGCAAGTGAAATCAGACTGCAAGGGGAAGTGTTGTTATAAACAGTCTGAACAAACTATTTTTTCTAAGTAACTCCTGAATAAACAGGAGAAAAGATGCAACATCACAACACTTCCGTTAAGGGTTGAGAATGTTCCCATCCTCCTGAGACTTTCACAAAACCAGGGAAATGAAGACATGATATTCTTGATATTTCAAAGACAACACAAAAGCAGCAGAATTTAAAAAATAAACAAACCCCTTTTAGGCCACTTTTTTTTTTTCTACTTTTTTAAGTAAAAGAGGCAACAAACATTGTTTCCCTTGCAGATTCTATAACAATGTTGGTATCAAGTCTCTGAAAGCAGAAGCTTGATTCTGATTTTTTCCCCATTGTTCTCTGTCATGGGTCTCCATGCGAAGCCTTTAGTTGGGCAGGCTCACATTGACATCAGTGGGAGTCTGCCCACGTACGTACTTCCCTTTTGGGGCCCCTTCATTAAGATCGAGGGGGTCGCATGAGTTTTGACTCCATTTGAACAGAATGAAATGAACATCTCTACAAATAAGCACACTTCAGGGGGTAGAGCCTCAGCTGTGGCCTTGGAGCACTTAGCACAGCTAAGGAGTGGGGAACACACAGGGATCCTGGGGTCACCCCAAGCAGTAGTCAGAGCCCAAAGACTGTTCTACCTTGTGCCAGCTGGCAGCAGCCACAGAGAGCCATTCCAGTAGCCAGGGATAGTGGTGAGGCACAGATCTTCTTTTCTCCCAGCAGCCTCTGCTATTTTGACACTGTCACGGGTTGGATCACAGAAACCTTCTTGGGAGCTGCCACGTGATGTGCCAAAACTACTTCTACCCATGCCAGCTCGGGGCCCCAGTACCCTGTCTTGCTGAGCCAGACACTCGGGTCTGCTCCAACAAAGACCCAGGGTCTGAATTACTTGCTCCAAAGCTGCAGGTTTACCTGAAAGCAGCCAACAGAAGTGTTCTTGTCTTTAACACTCAGATGCCCAACTCCCAATGGGGTCTAAACCCAAATAAATCTTATACAGGGTAAACTCATAAATTGTCCGTCCTCTATAACACTGATAGAGAGAGATGCACAGTTGTTTGCTCCCCCAGGTATTAATACATACTCTGAGTTAATTAATAAGTAAAATGATTTTATTAAATACAGAAAATAGAATTTAAGTGGTTCCAAGTAGTAACAGACAGAACAAAGTAAGTCACCAAGCAAAATAAAATAAAATGCATAAATCTATGTCTAATCAAACTGAATACAGATAGTCTCACCCTTAGAGATGCTTCAGTAAGCTTTTTTTCCTCAGACAGGACACCTTCCAGGCCTGGGCCCAATTCTTTCCTCTGGTACAGTTCTTGTTCCAGCTCAGGTGGTAGCTAGGGGATTCTTCATGATGGCGCTCTCTGTCCTCTTTGTTCTGTTCCACCCTTTTATATATCTTTTGCATAAGGCGGGAATCCTTTGTCCCTCTGGGTTTCCACCCCCCCCTCCACTGGAAAAGCACCAGATTAAAGATGGATTCCAGTTCATGTAACATGATCACATGTCACTGTAAGACCCCAAGCTTTCATTCCTTGCAGCCTGACTCACAGGAAGGCTTGCCTGCAAACAGAGCCATCCAGTCAGTTGTCCTGGTTGATGGGAGCCATTAAGATTCCAAAACACCATTAATGGCCCACAATTCGCATAATTACAATAGGCCATCAGAGTTATATTTCATATTTCTCGTTTCAGTTACAAGAGAAATATCTTTATACAAATAGGATAACCACATTCAGCAGACAATAAGTTTTGTATTGATACCTTACAAGAGATGTTTTGCATAAGGCATATTCCAGTTACATTATATTCATTCATTAGCATATTTTTATAAAACCATATAGACTGCAACATCACAGACACAGGGAGTGGAATAGGGCTGCAAGAGTTACTATGGCTACTCTGTGCCGCACAAGGATCTCCCTATGCAGGCGAGGTACTGCAGGGGCTGGATCTGTTTGCTTTAGGGCTGCTTTATGCTGGTGGAATGGGGAAAAGTGGCCAGAGCAAAGCCTGGGACTGGGGCCAGTACTTGTGGATAAATTTCTCCATTTGTATTTTTTAAAACATAAACCACTTCCTATCTAATCAATGATGTTGTAGTGTTTACTTACATTTTTTGAAAGCCATACTAACCTGTACTGTGGAACGAGCAAATATTTACTGATACAGAAGTGCTTCTAAAATGTTCATTAGAACACAGCACACTGTAGGACTCGGGTTTTATTTCAGAGGTAGGCCAAAAGTGAGAGAGAATTTTAATACAGCTATAGACTCTGAAGAATAACTATTTGAGGTTCATCTTCAGTGCACGTGGCACCAATATGTATTTATTTTTGTGGTGCCACCTTGGCACACCAGAGCTAAACCTAGCTTCTTTTCATTCCATATCTTCACATAGCTGTTTATGAATAATAATATTTTTCACTCTGGGCTTTAATTTGATAAATAAGCTGGATGTATAATGTATAGATATCTAAAACCCACAAACCTTTTTGCGCTCCTGTATCTTTTGGGATGTTAAAAAATAAATCTGTAAATAAGTATTTACACAATCACTCATCCCTTACTAATTCCTTATTCACTGCCTATACAGAGTGCACAGACACTGTCTGCATACTCTGTATGGAAAATGAGTTTACCTTATTGGTTAACTTCAAATCCACTCACACATGATGGGTTTGCATACTTGGATTTGGATGAGAATGTTTTTGGAATATGCTCTTCTTAGAGGGGAGAGAGGCTGTGGGAAGGAACAGCTGAGGGCCAGAGAAAGTAATCTAATGGAAGAACACGCACCTTGTAGATACAGTCCGGTAATGTTGGTTTATGGTTTGATGCTGGGGAGGATTTTCATGAAATGTCTTTCCAGTTTTTTGACCAGCTATATTGTTGGCTGAAACTTCACAAATTTCAGCAAATTTTCATTGACATTTGAACAAAAAACAAATGGGGGAGAATGCAACGATTTTTTGTGTGTGTATTTCCACTTTTTTCACCAGCTCCAGGAAACAACTAAAAGAAGATTTTAATATTTTAGCCCTGGATCATCATTGATAAGAGACAAATTTTGAATCCTGCTCCTATTGATGTCAATTGCAAAATTCCCATGGGGCCTGACTCATCCTAGGTTATAGTACTGATTTATGTCTGATCAATTTGGTCTGCTGACTTCAGTGAGAACAGGATCTGGCCTTCACTGATCTTTCTGTAATCTCTCTATTTTAATATGTCCGATGTATCTCCTTTCATGATAACAAAAGTATTGTAAGCGGCAGTGCTGAGTATCTGTTGCTTCATGCAGTCCAGGTCAGCACTACTAATGGGGGGTGGAAGGGAAGGAGAAGGGCAAAGAATGTTCCAACATTTTGGAAGCCACAATTTATTACAAAGTCTTCTCTAAAGAGGAGAATTAGTACTGTTTAAAATTACTTATGGTTGTCTTCAGACATGGAGCCTTGTTTAAAACATACCTGGTCATGTTCCCTTCTTGCTATATTTTAATATATACCTTTTATGTTAACATTTTATTCCAAATACATAGGTAATAAACAAGTGTGTTAACATCAGATTTTGTTGTTGGTATCTCTAATGCGTACCTAGTCCTCCACACTCCAGTACAGTTCCTACGTTTTTCTCTACCAAACTCCTTTCAGTTTGGTAATTTGTGGAGGGGTTGAGTTTTTTAATTAAAAAGGGGTATTTACATTAAAACTGCAGTTGTGCGTGGTCTCTGCTCTTTAAAGGAAGATCTCATTTAAAATTAGATCTTGATCTCTCTTCATTGCCAAGGTAGCTTAGAAAATATATTCAGTGCAAACTGATTAATAAGATTGAAAGGAATTGAGAGCTGTATGATTCCTTTGCATTAGGAAAGTGGAAGAGGGGGAGGAGAAAGGGATGAAAGATCTTTTCTTTCTTTCTTTCTCTCTCTCTCTCGCTCTTTTTTGTGTAAAATAGGTCAGTTGAATTGGGAGTGTAACCCCAAGAATATTTCCCCCTGGCTGTGTGGTGATCTGGATGCAACCAGGTAAGAGAGCTGCTCACACAACAAAGCCAGAGACTGCAGAATGACCCACTTGACAACACTCCTGATGGTCTCAAGGAACAGCTACCAAGTAAGGGAGTTGCCTACAAGACCTTCCATGAGGTGCTGGGAAGGGGAAAGAATTCAGTGGGTTGGAAGGTACTGGAACAGAGGATTGGGGTAGGGAGGGACTGATGGATTTGGAAGTATAGAGTTGATTTTTATTGTTGGGAATGTGAGAAGAGTGTGGTGCTGACTGGATACTTGGAGAGGGGAGAAGTATTTTATCCAGGGGCATGGGAGGCAAGTTGGTAGAAATTTTGGTGGTGCCCAGAACCCTACCCCCCCCAACTCTGCCCCCTCAAACTCTGCCTCCACCTGCCTAAGACTCTGGGCAGGGTTTCAGTGGAGAGGTCTGGGATGCAGATCCTGGGCTGGGGATTAGGGTGCAGGAGGGGTGCAGGCTTTGGGAAGGAGTTTGGGTGCTGGGTGCAGGCTCTGGGCTGGGCATGGGGTGGGTGTGCAGGAGGGGGTGAGGGGTGCAGGCTCGGCTGGGGTGGGGGTGTAGGAAGGGGGAGGTGGTGCACGCTGGGGCAGAGGCTCAGGGTGTGGGGGGATGAGGGCTCTGGCTGGGGCAGAGGCTCAGGGTGTGGGGGGATGAGGGCTCTGGCTGGGGCAGAGGCTCAGGGTGCAGGGGGATGAGGGTTGGGGCTGAGGATGAGGGTTTGGGGCATTGGAGAGGCTCGGGGCTAGGGCAGGGTAAGGGCAGCCTGCCTTGCCATTAGTGGGTGGCAGGCACTAGGACCCTGGGGCAGCAGACAGCAGTTCTGCCGGGAGCTGATCTCTGGCAGCCCGAGCAGGCAGACAATGGCGGAGGGGGGACGCTGCCCCAAGCACGGCAGGCAGGCTGTCTTCGGCGGCTTGCCTGTGATAGGTCTGCTGGTCCCGCGGCTTCAGTGTACCCACCGCCGAATTGCCGCCAAATCAGCGGACCTCCCACAGGCAAGCCACCGAAGGCTGCCTGACTGCCGCCCTCGCAGGGACCGGCAGGGTGCCCCCCGCAGCTTGGCACCCCCCTCAGCTTGCCGTCCCAGGCACACGCTTGGAGTGCTGGTGCCTGAAGCCGCAGCTGCTTCTGACTATCCAAAAAAGATGGAGGAAAAGGGAAAATGTAGCAAAGAGCTTTCTTTAAAGGGGCAACCTAAAGAAATCACTCTTGCGTATTAACATTTTAAAACTACTTTGGTTACAAGTGACACCTAAGCTGGCTACCACTGAAAAGGTTAGAGAAAATATTTCTCTTTATTTCAGTTAATTTACTTTGTGCATTTGGCAGTACGTGGTATATAGTCACTTTCACTATTTCTCCTGAATAGTCCATTTCTCCTAGATGTTAGTTTGATTCTCTCATAGCAACAAAGGGGAGAGAAACACTTTTCAAACGGAAGAGGACTTCAGGGCATCTTGGAGGACACATCAGGGTTTGGCCTGGGGACCTCCACAGTTTAGTTATCAACAGTGTCCCTCTCTGTAGTCCAGGAGGAAAACCTGCTCTCAGGTGTCAGCTGTTGTCTTTCTTGGGTGGAGACCTGTGTATGTCTCCCTCCTGAATGGGGAATCTTGGGCTGATCAGTTCCCTGCCTTGGCTGTGCTAAAGAGTCTGCCTCAGCTGACCTGTTTCACGTCTCTCCTCAGAGATGGTACACAGTGTGATTGCTACAGTTATAAGGTACCAAACATCATTTCCTATGCAAGCCTATTTTATTAAGGTGAAAGCACTACAGAGAAAACATGCTGAAAACAGTAAAAAACTTATATGCATGCTAAGCTTACCAGAGATCACCCCCTCCAACATGGGCTCTGGGAGGAGCAGTCCTTCAAAACCCCACCCCAGGGTTTTCCTGTGATTTAAGTTCATCACACCCTTTGCTCAGAAGAAGAACCCAGTTTTGTGAGGGCCTCCGTAGGCCAAAGTCCTTCCAAACCTTCCCTAAGGATTGGGACCCTCTATGAAACCAGAGGTCCTGTTCATCTGCTGTATTAGAAAGAAGGCCCTGAATCAGTTTAAAGTCGGGCTACTTATTCAGAAGTCTTTTCTTTGTCTGTTGGGCCCTGGAGAATCCAGTGTGAGTCTTTGAACTATCCTTAGGTAACAGGTGATCAGCAGACAAAAGGTCTCCCCTTTCAAAGGCTGTTTCATAAGTGGGGGTTTGCAATTCTCCCCAAAACCCAGTATTTCCCAATAATTTCACTTATAATCCCAAAAGGTCAGTTGTCTTCTACATTGTTTCAACAGTGTCTTTTTTGAAGTTCACAGTACCCCAGATAGTGCATTAATCCTGTCTTCCTCCAAAAGTACTTCCATATATCCCACAATAGTATGTAAACATTTGCATTTTTAATACAAGCAGCTCCCAAAATACTTTAACTACATTCAACAAGCTTTAACTTACTTCACTAAGTTTGGCCAGGAAATTGCCCTTACTCACAGAGATAAGGAGCGAAGGATTGGTAGCTATCACCTAACAGACCCATATCCTCGGTGGGTTGGATAGATAAGGATATGTTTACACGCACATACTTCTTCTGGACAAAGGAAGTTCATCAAAAGGGTCTGAGGTCCACAGTAGCTTGGTTCCCAGACATGAGCTCATTCCCTCTGTGGATCAGCATATAGGGAGATCTGTATCATGCACTGAGCAGTGGGTTACAAGTGCATGGCCTTGTCTTATCTCAGGGGTTGTACCAGTACAACATAAATCAGTTTGCCATAGATGAACAGGCACAGACACCTGCCTGGGCACATTTTTCAGTTGAACACTGGCTATAAACCAGGTTTAAACAGACTTTTAAGAATGTACATACAGTGATGGGGCAAGGCCAGATGGCTACAGTAAAGTACTGAGAAACAGGTATGTTAGCCCCAGGCTAAACAAATTCCTAGGACCCTGGTAACCAAATGGCAGTTGCTCCAGGTTAATCAAGGCACCTGGAGCCAATTAAGATCTTTCTAGAAGGCAGTAGAGATAGCTACTTTAATTAGAACACCTGCAGCCAATCAAGGCAGGCTAATCAGGGCACCTGGGTTTAAAAAGGAGCTCACTCCAGTCAGGCAGGGAGGAGCCACAGGAGAAGGAGCGTGAGTGAGGAGCTGGGAGCAAGAAGGCAAGGAGCTGAGAGTGAGAGAGTGTACTGCTGGAGGATTGAGGAGGACAAGCATTATCAGACACCAGGAGGAAGGTCCTGTGGTGAGGATAAAGAAGGTGTTTGGAGGAGGCCATGGGGAAGTAGCCCAGGGAGTTGTAGCTGTCATGCAGCTGTTACAGGAGGCACTATAGACAGCTGCGATCCACAGGGCCCTGGGCTGGAACCCGGAGTAGAAGGCGGGCCTGGGTTCCCCCCAAACCTCTGAACTCCTGATCAGACACAGGAGGAGCTGACCCAGACTGTGGGTTCCACAAAAGGGGAAGATCACTGAGGTGAACAAATCTGTCAATAAGCACAGGACCCACCAAGGTAGAGGAGGAACTTTGTCACAATACATAAAGTTGCATCAGTTTCACTAAATCAGTTTAAAATAAATGTTCAGTTGATGTAGAGTTGCATCTAGACCAGGCCCATGAAAATGCATTTAACTCTCAAGATTTCAATTTGATGGTGTTCCTTTGAGAAAACAATGCAAGATTCTTATTTTAAAGATGGTTGAATGTTGTATTGAGCTTATAAGTCATAATATATTTGAAAAACCCCTCAACTCCTTAAGTGATTGTGTTTTATATTTAGGGCAATAATTGTTTGTAATGTTCTGTCCTGGAAAGTCTGTTTGATAACACCAGCTCCTTTGTTTACTGGCGAGACGTGTATGTAACGAGGTCATTTCTAAACATTAAAATAAAGACACATGCTGCTTAACTTGACATTTCTGTCTGACACACATAGCTTTAGCTCTGAGTTATGAGTTTGTTTTGCAGCCAGAATGTATGGTTGATTACAAACTGGGAGTGAGGTTGTCCTAGTTGCTTTTAGTCTAGCAAAATATACGTTGTTTACCTACATGTGGGGAGGTTGTGGAAAGCCTGTTCAGTATGATTTTGCTGAGAGTCACCTTCCTTGTTTTTCCAGCTTTTGCTGTAAAATTACATCACAATGTAAATACAACCCTGTAGGTGATGTAATGCTTGGTGCTGCTCTTAGCAATGTTTTTTTTCCATGCACTATGTTCTACAAACATTGCTTTAGACAGCTTACATTCTTCTACCTAGCTTACACTGAGATCTCAGTCCATATCCCATCAAAATCCTTGACACAGCTTCCATTGCATTCAATGAAAGCAGGATTGGTTCTGAAGGCTATTTTAGGTATCACAGCATCACTATAATATAATTTATCTCCTAAAATAACATGTTTCCCATACTTTTTTTTACATAGAAGCCCTTCTACAGTCTTCTCTGTCTTCAACCGTATTTCTATAGATACAAGATATACAATTTTACAGACAATGGGAATATTAAGTACCTGCTCAATCTCCATTTCAGTGCAGACATAGATCCCTACAGTCCATGGACAAGTGCCTTGTCTACTTTTTTGTTTAAAACACCCAAGTCATGGCGCTTCCATCTCTTTCCTTCGGAGAACATTAGCTGTCCTAATAGATCTCACTGTCATCAGTGTCTTCCTAAGAGGGTGATTCTAAAGCTTATTGAACTCAATGACGGTCTTTCCACTGACTTCAATGGCCTTTGGATTAGGTCCTATTACTGCTAGAGCTATGTAATCCCTTTCCTTGCTTTAAATTATTTGTAGACTCTTTTGTGCATATTCCTCCTCTTCCTGCCCCTCATTCTCTGTTGACCACGCTCCAGTCCCTGGATCATTTCTCTTGCCCATCTCTTAACATCCACCATTTGGTCAATATCTTTACAGGTTTGGGGAGCTGAGGAGCAGCTGGTCTCTATGGCACACTACTTAAAAAGTCCATCATGAGTTCTAGTCTCAAACCCACTTGCAAGTTACAGCTGCAGTGATCTGCAATAACTTATCTTGCGTATCTGCAAATCTCTCTCTTTTCCTCCTGCCACTGATAATAGGAATGCACAGGAGCTTGATTCCAAGACCAATGTTGCTATACTAGAAGGGAACATTAAAGGAACTGTGTTGAGGCCCAGAGCCTCCAGGCAGTTGTGTTCCATGTACAGCAATGTCCCCAAATGCACATGCTTCTTGGGCTAGTTACTAACTTAGAAGGTCGAACTGCTGCCAGGTGTGCTGAGGAAGGAGCAATCATGCTGCTTATTGTACCCCAGGGGAAAAATCAGGGAGAAGCTCTTATGATATTTCCTGGCATCTACATAAGGAAGTCCACACAGGACTAGCATGTGGCTCATAGATTTCTGTGCAGTGAGAACTCAAAGCATGAAATACTTGGGGACTACTTTTAAAATAAGTATGCTAGGAATCAAACTTTTCCTGATTTGTAGCCAGCGTATATCACTACCATGACAAAAGAATGGACATTGTCCTGCTAGTTTGTAGTACTAGAGGAATACTTCACATTGTTCCCCAAATCAGTGACACGGCACAAGGCAAACCTAGTTGCTTTCTTGCCTTTCTTGTCCTGCAAAAAAGAGGTGCAGGTTGGAGGGAAATTTAGTGCAGGAACAAAAACAAGGGTTTGTTTCTGAAAACAGTGCAACACATTGGTAACTATTGACAAAGCCTTTTATTTCAGTGATTTAGTGTTGGTGATTTTTAGCTGTTTACTTAGGAACTTTCAATAATTTCTCAGCTTTGTTAAATCCCACGTACTTCCTGATGCTTCATTTTGGTGCTTCTCTTGGCATCTATAAAACAAAAAATGGCAGATGATATCATTTTCTACTCTTCAGACTGAATTAGATGAATGTGAATGTTCAGTGGTGGTTAGAAACTAGGATACATGCTTCCAGAGTCTTGCTGATTGTCGCACCTATTTTATAATGGCCAGTGGGCGAAATATTTAATAATACTGTGACTCTTATAACACCTATGCATCAATCTCAAAGCATTTTACCAAGGAAGATGACAGTTATCTAATCTTATATTATGGATGAGGAGGTGCATAAAGCATCTGTGAACGTCAAAGCTTGTCACAGTGGATTTGAACTTTTCTCATAAAAATAACCCCTCTGTGATGATCTCAAATCTTACTAGCTGTGGAAAGTTTATTTATGTTGGCTTGTAAAAAATGCTTGCTAAGTTTGATAGGTAATATAATGGCCAGTGGCAGCATTCATAAGAATGGTGCCCTCACATGCACTCTTATCTGATCTGAGAATTCTTTAAGGTCCACAGCTAGCCAATGGTAACAACATTTCTTTGCTACCAATCTATGCCTCACATGAACCAGTGAACTGAAGATGAAAAGTGCAGGGCAGTCCAGTCTAGTATGCAACTCTATTAAAAGATGGCTGCATAGACAGAATTCAAGTGCAAGCTCTTCTACTGAAGTATAGTCTTTATTTGGCATTCTCCAATTCACAGAGCATTTTCTCCTATACTCCCTTCCTCCCTAGCCTGTTGAAACCATCCCTTGACTAGTCAAGTATGAGTTGACTTGAAAATTCATAACTGTATCTAATTTATACAAGCCAGAGTGTTAACTTTTTACCACAGCTTCAAGACTTGCCCTGGGATCAGGACAGAACCTCAGAAGTTCTGCCTCTCATATCTGTGTAGCTTGAGGCAATATGGTTTGTTTCCAAAGCACATTGACTTCATCTCATTGGGATCTTGCCAAAAAAAAAAAAAAAGCAGGCATGGGACACGTCTTTTACTACAAGACCTTTCTCAAAGTACCTGATGATGGAGCGAAGTAAGAACGCAATAAGAAACTGGAACTACTTGAAAATCAAGTTTTTAAGTGTAGCACATATAGATACTAGAAATCATGGATGGTGAAGGTGCAACATGTGCTTGACATTATGATGAAATACTGCCAGTTTTCAACAGTAAGCTGATACATCTTTGTAGATAGAGGAATGCCTCAAAGCCCCTACAAAAGAAAAGTATGAAATGGGATAGTTGCACTCTTACAGAGGAAATGCAAAAAATGAGGATAAGTATATTCTCCTCTTCAATGTACAGATGAAGAAACTGAATCTTGGAGACATTGAGTGACTTGCCCAAGCTCTTGCACTAAGTTGGGCTGCACCTGGGAATAAAACCTGGGTCTTCTGAGGCCCAGTCCTGTGTTTTAACCAACTAGACTTTGCTGCCTCCATCCACACCAGGCATTTATGGGCCATGCAGTGTCTATTCTCTAGGGGGGGAATTTCTTGAGCAAACTATATCCCTTTTTTATATGATTGATTCAAAGCAGGTTATAATTAAAGGACTTACAGTATTAACTCTGTTTTCAAAGCCAAAGCTCACAAAACACAGAATCTTACATTTTCTTTATTATCTATGTAAACCACCAAACACCTTTCTGAGATATAGCATATGCTGACATTCTCACCCAGCTCAAAACAGCCTGAATAGTACTCATGGCACCTTCTGATTCTCAGCTACTTTACTTCCTCAGCACCCTCTTTCTCCTCCCCACAATTGCACCTCTGCATTAGTCACCTGATAGGCCAGGGGTAGTCAGATATGTCCAGCTATTACTGCTACCTTTAACCTGCCAAATAGTAAGTCATTGGGGTGATAACTGTCTTCTATCCTCTGGGACAAGTTTGAAAATTATTTGCAAATGGCCAGCTGTATGACCAGATCAGAGGTCCACGAACGCAGCCAGAGTATCAGCCTTGTCCCCTTCATCAACACATCAGCTTCCAGCAGAACATGTGAGTGAGAAATTTGACTCTGAGCTAGATCACAACTGAACTTCACTTCAACAGGGCTATGGCAGTTTAGCTCAGAATCTGGACCTATAGAGACGAATCCGCTCTCAAATCGTGGAAACAACAGTCTTCAGTTACAAAGTGATAACCATGGTTACAGCAATGGATGCAAGAGTCACCATTCCTTACCCAGCAAGGCTGCAATTGAAGCTCAGAAGCAGATATTATGGGATGAAAGTTCAGCTTCAAAGTTATAAATAGAAATGAGGAAGGAGATGCATGGCAAAAGTTTCAAATTGACGCTGATTATTCTTCTCTTTTCCCTTTCCTATGAGGCTCCATGAACTATCTAAGCTGAATATTTTAAATACTAGTAGTTAGAATATGGTTTTAATATCACTTAATAAACCTCATTCATTTTTTTTTAACTTGCTGAACAAGATTTCTTGAATTTTTTTGTTGGGGATGGGGGACGGTGTATTGTAACCTTTTGTCAACGGTTTAGTGAGATACTTTGATAATTTCTTCTGACTGACAGAACTCTGGTGTCAGTGAGCGGCAGGCTGACCCCTTTGCTAGTTGAAGGATGGCGTTGTGGGTAAGGTGCTGGAACACAAAACCCCAGGGTTTTATTCTTGGCTCTGTTCTATTTATTGTGATTTTGGGAAAACCACTAAATCTCTGTGGGCTCACAGGGATGTTGTGAGGCTAAATTCAGATAAATGCCATGGGAAAAAAAATCTACCAATAAAATACATTTGGAATTAGAGTAAATGCTACACACATTGTGACACTTGTACTATTTTAAACCTGTTTTTTTAAGTCCTAACCTGTTGTTAAACAGTTTGGATCATGAAAACTGCACGCATTTTTGTGTTTATTTTTCACTGTTTATGCTGTTTGTTAAACTCTCTTGCATTTCTCTGAGCTCAATCAATGCAAATAAACTAGTCAAGTTTACTTTTTTTGCGTGAATTACACATTTCTTCATGCATTAACAAAATGTTGCAGTGTTTGGGCTACTGGGTGTGACATTCCCTAGGGTACAATCTGGACTGTTGAATAGCTGTGTCCCCTCTCACTCTCCAGTCTGGGGTGCCTTTTACACTGCTTGGCAGTGAGAACAACCATTCCTGGTCTGTTCACACACAGCCTCTAGCATGAAAAATCACTCCCAGCTGAATATATGAGTGCTTCTAGACAGACACTCCTGAATCATATTACAGAGCGACATCAGCAAATTCCCAGTCCCAGACTTGTCCCCAGAAATGTGTGTCTTGTACTGCCCAGCTCTTTTCTTCTGTGCACTACAAGCTCATAGCAAGTCCATCATTTCATTAGTAGAAAATGGTATTCACAAACCCTGTTTCTCACTGGGGGTTCCCAAACACTTCAATCCAAACAGACTTGCTTAGATAAAACAAGTTTAGTAACTACAGATAGACTTTAAGTAATGAGGCATAAAAGAATTGGTTACTAAGAAATAAAATGTAAAACTAATACCTAATTTATCAAGCTAAGTGAACTCAAAGCAAAGATTTCTTTCACTATATGCTTACAGCAGTCTGGCTGGATCTTTCAGCCAGGACCACTCTCCCAGTTCAATGGCAGTTCTTTTTGTCTTTCAAACATTTTGGATGCCGAGTAGAGATGAGGGGACAGAGGTGACTTGTGTTCTCTATTCTCCCTTGTTATAGCATTTCTCTTCTTTGAGAATCATCTCCAGCTATGGTTCAGGCGATAGCAAGTCTAACTGCCAAGATGCAAATTTCTCATTCACACCCTTCTTCCTGCTCAACCCAGTAATAATCCATTTGATTATGTGGACAACTTGCTGAGGTAATGGGTAACCTTTTGTCTCTGAAGAACTGATCCGTGCCTGCTTTTCTAAACTTGGAACGTGTCTCAATGTCATACAGTAAAATCTTATAACTTTACATGCAGTGTTGCTACTCACATTTTACCAGGATAGTAGTGCTCAGTAGATTGAGTTTTCAAAGGATACCTCACAAGACATACTTTGTACAAAATTTATCAGAGTCTTGTAAAAATGGTGAATATAAGGGTACAGTCTGTGACACAGGAGCATGTTTATTTGTTCAATAATTGTTTAAATGGATTTTTTTTTCTTTTTAAATGACGCCTCTATCACTGATAGGGTTTGTGGAAGTTTGTTCCAAAACCTGAGTGTGCAGTTCAGTTTGACATTGCACTGTCCATTTAACTGCAATGAGCCAAATAAAGTGTGATGTAAGCATGGGCAGCGTGTATTGTAGGCTTGGGGAAGCTATGCCTCCCCCAAGCAGCCCAGCATGGCCCTGCCCATGCTCTGTCTGGAAGGCCCCCTCTTGTCCTGCTTGCTTTTCTCCCTTGGCCCCAGCCCAGGCAGGCTGGCTGCTTCTCTTAAGGGGAGTGTGCTGGTTGGTACTACACACAGGTCTAAGGTTGCCGCGGCCGGCCAGGCCAGGACTTGGAGTGACTGGGGGCACCCAGTGGTGGGGGCCACCAGGGTGCTGGGGCTGTGCCACCTGGTGCTCAGGAAGGAAGGAAGGAAAGACTGTTGGAGCTGCCCACCCAGCGCTCAGGGGTTGGGGGATACTCTGGGCTGTAGCGGGGATAGGGGGTGGGGCCGGCCAGGGGCTAGCTTCCCTGAGCCAGCGGGTCACCCACTGCCCATGGATGTAAGATTGGTCAGATGTGAAGTTTGCTATTAGTCTGCTCTAATGTTGTAAAATATTATTGTGAGTTGGTTAAACCTTGTCATGGGTTCAGTTAAACACATTGAAACTGGTGGGTGTGAATGTGTGCTTCATTTAAAACTGCTGTAAGAGACAGTTAAGAAGCCCCACCTGAAACAAAGCATTTTGAAGTCTGCCCAGGTATTTGCACTGCTGGGCAGAGGGGCTTAACTGAGTATTATTTGGATGAGTATGTGGAACAGACTGCACAAGGAGTGATGTGCAGGGACAGAGAGAGCGCACAGAGATAAAACCCAAGCGCACACAGCCTGGAAGCAAAGCAATGTGGCCCTTAGCTTTATCTAAGTCCTGGTGTACACTTAAAATTTAGCTTAACCTAGCTATGTTGCTCAGTGGTGTCAAGCCCCAGACTTATGCCGATCTAATTCCTGCTGTAGATGCAGCTAGAACGATGAAAGAATATCCAGGTTGAGTAAATAGACTGTACGTCTATTTAAACCATATTACTTTAAAAATGCAGCAATGTTTCCATATTTATCTATTGATAAATTAATCTTATTGCTGAAATCTACAGTAAGGATGTAGGAAAGCAAACGGAAAAACAGTAAAACACTAAATCTATGGAGCACCCCGTTCAAAACTCATTTTCAGTGGAGGAAATAAACATACTTCAGAGCAAAGAAATTACCTTCATTTTTTCCCATCTGCTTTTGCCCTACCTAATCCCGTGTTGCACATCACACTCCTCCTCAGTATGGGATGGTTTAAATTCTTTTATGTAGTTAACAAAACAGTACTTTACACCATGAGGAAAAAAATCAATATTAGAGGGTGTCTCTTAGCTCTTAGTCAGAACCTAAATGACTTTAGCACATAATAAAGCATTACAGCTTGATCTAATAGTGAAGGACTTCACTTTCATCACAGATTCTACGAAACCATTGCTTTCAGTAGCTCAACCCAAAATGTTCTGTTTGCAGCAATTTTCCCAGTCCCCTTTAGGCCTAGTCCATACTAGAATAGTAGGCTGGCATAACTACACTGCTCAGGGTGTTACCCGGGGTTCTTTTAACCCAAAGCTCTTAGTAACTTTTACTCTGTGCGAGGAGGTGTCAGGAAATAAATCAGGGGAGACATGGCTGTCTGACAGATAGATGGCTGGCACAAAGAGGACAATACAAGAGTGCTTTCACTTAAAGCTAAACTTTACTAGTCTCAAGCACTTACACACGTCCGCAACAAGATTAGTAAAACATCCCCAACCCTCGATAATTACCGAAGCTGAGTGTGGCTTTCGAGGGACACAGTGCCAGGCTTCCGGTGGCCAAATCTTCCGTCTGCGGGTGGGGATCACAAGATGTATCCAGAAGGAGAGTCCAGAGAGAGTTCAAAAGAGTCCCCAGACAAGTCCAAATATCTCAAGCTTTTCCCCCTTATTTATACATTAGTAATAGAATGACATGTCCCTTAAAGAAACCTTGTTAAGTAAGCAATTTCAGTCATCAAGCAAAAGGTTCCTTCTGATTATTGATTAACCAGGTGTGGGTTTTTTCAGGGGGTTTCAAAGCTGCAGACTCAATAGACATTCCTGAGGGTACATCCTGCTCTTTTGAAACGCATGTATCAGCAACTTGAACACAATTCTTATCAGGAAGGATGGGGGGGCGTCAATCTGCCCTTGCTGTGGCACCCAAAACCCCCTCCTCTCCTGCCTTGGTCAAGATGAGATTGCTGAATGGCCAATTTACACCTTGCTGACTAGGCTGCCTTTAACAATAAGCCATAGTGGTTTTAGGCACTTTACTGGTTTGCCGAAGTTGCCCCGTACAAGGGCTGTGAAAAATTGACATGTCTGAATGGCAGAGTTAAGTTGATTTTAATCACAGTATAGATCGCGCTACTGTCTCTCAGAGAGCTGGATTTCCTGTGCCAACAGGAGAATCCACTATTGCAAATTTTCTTTACTCTACTCCTTCTCCCTTGCCCCTTTCCAGATATTGGTACTGTGTACTACCCTGGGGGCTCTGTATGGGTCACTATAAATATTTAAAGGGAACATATCCAATGTTTAAAAGACCAGCCAGATGACAAAAAGCACTTTCAACAGGAAAGTAAAGAAAACTGCAACCCTTACAATTCTGTTAATCTGGTGAAATGTTATGGGATCTTCAGCTCTGCAAATCAGGCCATTCACTGAGGTGTCTATATGGGTTTAGGTACCTAATTTCAAACTCTTGTTTAGGACAGTCTAAGACCATATAGTAGGTCAGTATCAGAAGCTGGAGTAGAATGCAGGAGTTTCTGACTCTCCTTCCCATGTTGAATTCCCTAGGCTCTAATTAGCAGGGAAATTCTTTACCACTTTTCTGTAAAACTTATGCTGTTTCATCAAATGCTGTTTTAAATAGATATGGCTATTCCTGCCTTAATGTTCATCACATACATTACTTTGAAACTGAAAAATCCACAGAAAACAGGAAAGTACTTTAGAAACACATCAGCTCTTTAAATACATATGTAAATATTGTAAATCCTTTAGGGAAGAATTTAAACCAGAAAATCCAGAAGCCCGAGAGCTTTGTATGGTATGTCAATGCAGGGAACAACGCAGCTGTTAACCTTATCTCTGTGCATTAAAATAAAGGCAACACTAAGTCCATCTGTGACTGCTGTTCACAAATAAACGTCACCTAGAGAGTCTCTGCTTCTACCTTTAAACTGTCTTCACCCCTCTATCTTGTTATAGTGTTTAAACAGCTAAGCAATGCAAATATGTTGGTGTAAACTGAATGCCACAAAAACTCACTTATGAAGAATAAAACCTATGAAATCCTTCCTTTGGGAATTTACATTCTGCTCAATACAAGTAATTATCAGTCCATTAAGTAACTTTAATGCCACTATTACCATAGCATAGTGGTGTAGAGTATGCAAGACCCAGGCTCTGCATTACTGTACCTCATCACTAATTCCTCATGGCCTGGGTCTGGCCCACATTAGATGTTTAGCTTTACATCATAAAAGAAATGGATGAAAGTTTAAAATTGAGCTCTACTGACTTTCTTATTCTTGGGCCCTATCCTGTCGTCTTTGTCTCTCTCCCCTCCTTCCTTGATTTCAGAGGGAGTTTGGGGTGTGCAAGGAATGTATTTTCAGGCCACTCCTGCATTAATATGTATCTCCAAAGAGCTAGTGAAAGTTTTTTCAAGGATTTATTCAATGTCACTTTGAACTTGCTTTGGAGGCTTTAGTATTGATTTCCACTGACTCTGTCATCAGCTAAGCAGATGAGGATGGATAAAGATGTTTAATAAAAGAGGATAACTGTGTCCACAGGAAAGCTGCAGTGGTATGCAATTGAAGGGGGATTTGTTCCAGCAGCGTGAGTTCTGGCTGCCTCCTGGACACATCCAGGACTGGATAGAAATCGGTGAGAATGATTTCTTTTTCCTTTGAGAGGGTGTCTCCACCCACACCACTATCATTTTCTTCTTTTACTTAACAGCAGGAATCTGAAATCTCTGGTATTATGCATTTCTGTGGGGATTGCAACTATTTATTCATGGAGACTGACTAAGTTAATAATGTGGAACACAATACAGACAATAATAAAAACAATTGTTCTGAATTCAAAGCAGGAGTGAGAAAAATGTGAGTTGTTTTAGTGTGTTGAATTGGTGGTAAATTTAAACCTGTTTCTACACTGGCTTATTAAAGTTCAAAGTGTCATTCTCTGGTAATTTATGCCCTGAAATTTAAGATTTTTTTTTTTTAACCAAAGTCCTAATATCAACAGGAACATTTTCATAAAGTGAATTTCAGAAAATTGCTTGTGTTGAAACATGGTGTTTTTATTGTACTTACAATAACACGGAGCTGAAAACTCTGCCAGCCCCGTGCCACAGTGGTATTGAGACAATGTAGATTTTAATGCCTGATATTTATTATGCATTTATTATTTCCTTTTCAATCTTGGTTAAATGTTCTTGAATTTTAAAACCCTTGGTGACCTAGCCTGAATGGCTGTTTTATACATAAAACTTTTAAGGCCTGATATTGTTGTCTTCATTGAGGCAAAACTTCCACTGGCTTATCTGGAAGCCATCCCTCACTGCCCCAAGTCCAAGGGCTGCAGGGCTAGGTCTAGAATGTCTGTGTGTTGACTCAGTGATGATCCTTTATTGCACCTTACTGACATACAGAAACCTTTTTCCTTTACAGAGCTTCCTGCTGGCACACGGGGTTTTCTGAAAATACATAATCTCGGCTCGTTATGCAATATATTCCAGTCTAGTGCCAGCTCTTTGTTTAAGAAGGGTGTGAAAGGATTTGACCAACGAGAAGGTGATGCCAAATGTTAACTGCAACGTCATTCAAGCACCTGCCTTCATGAATAATCCCGGATCCTCTCAAAGATGTACACTTGGGACTCTTATCAACTTAAACATGAAACCAGCCATACAAATCACATGACTCCTTTTTATCTTTAGTTAATATACTAAATAAGAACTAGTTTTTGTTTTATATGAACCATGAATGAAAAGGACTTATCAGACATCTAGTACTTCTCAAACTGCTTTAAACTCTGTCGTAGACAAAATTCCAATTGTAATAATTACATTTTGACACTGTAAATTTCTTCAGCTGTTTCATTTTGGTACTGCAATCTTCACTTCCCATCTTAAGGTATTGTGTAGTGTTGCAGGGTGCTGCTAAACAACTGAGTCACATCGGGGTGACTGTACTTCACTGGCAGTCAATTATTCCTATATATCCCTTTCTTGAAATAAAAGGTTGTAAAGAGCTTTGGTTGTGCTTCACCAATGCAAAATTATTCAGCAAG
Organism: Chelonoidis abingdonii; assembly: GCF_003597395.2. NCBI lineage: Eukaryota > Metazoa > Chordata > Testudines > Testudinidae > Chelonoidis > Chelonoidis abingdonii. Next base: position 123,148,374 of record NC_133772.1, on the reverse strand, counting down.
GCAACAGCTGAGAGTCTTTTTGCAGGACCTGACGAAAATGGATACTGAGTAGTCACAAGATTTTGGTTCAAAATTTTATTTTCTAACAATGTAGGGCATTCTGCCTTTGCATGCTTGTATTTCTTTAGATAAAAAAATGCCAGATCTGCTCTTTGTTACTTCGGTGTCTCTTTAGTAACTTAATTGACATATAACTGAGTGAATTTGGCACAATAAGCAAACTTCAGTTTTTTGTATGTGTTTGGGCATATATGTAGTGAGCACTTCTAGCAATCTTTAAGATGAAAAGCATTGTGTGAAGCTAAGAAAACAGTACAGATTTTAAAAGATTTACTTCTGTATTTGTTATTCATCTTTTCAAGGGCTGGGATTTTTTATGTAAATAAAGTTTAGATATGAACAGAGAAAGGGATTTAACAAAACACTGATTGCAAGTAAAGCTGCTTTTTGAAATGGTTGGCTTAGAGCTCAGGCTAGTTAGGACTCCAGGTAGGGTCCTTCAGTAAACAAGTACTGCCTTCGCTATTCAGTCGGTGATTATGAATCTTTTAGAATCATCGAATGCTCCGCAATGTAGAATTCAGAGGAAGAGGGTCCTTGTTGAAAGGTGCAATTTTGTATTAGAATTGTTTAAAAAAACCTCAGATTTATAACACAAGGAAATTTTTAAGATGGGAAAATATAATATAGGTGTGAATTAGTGAAACCATTATCCCCTGATACAACAGTAAAACATGTTTCAAAGGCAACTGAGGTTTGTCATATAACATCTGTGTTTACACACACACGTGCATCTCTGGTATATTGCACGTCAGAGATCATAGGATTCTCTGTTATGAAGCTCTGTGTGTGTTTATAAAATGAAGTTATAGGTGGGGCTGGTAGTGTTTCCTATTATTAAGGTTGCCTGACACTTCCCATTATAAGACCCTGTTCTCAGTTGCTTATAACTTTTTGCTAAATTTTTATGGGCTGGGCTAAAATTTTCCTTGCTGGGTGTCTGCCTCAGGTTGAATTTGTTTTGGAAGATTTCAGCCAAACAGTTCAGCTGATTCCAAGAACAAGGCCAGGAAAAAAATACATTTTTTTTTTTTTTTTTAACATGAGCAAAACAGAGACCTTTTACTTGAAATGCTGAAGGGCCCTCTGTTTTAGAGTAAGGACTTGAAAATTGGTAAGGGGGGGGGGTGACCTTTGTATCATGGATGTGCCTTTTGCCATCCTGCAAAAATCTGTCCCAATTTTGACAAATTATAAACTTTTGAAAAATCTCAATTTGCGCATGCCTAGACACTTCTTAGCTTTTAACAGCTTAAAATCTCCAACGTCCATCCTCTCTAAGCATGTTCCATCCCCTCTGCTGACCAGACTGCACATGAGTAACTGAATATGCTCCAAACCAGGGATACAGATATGAAGCAGAACTTGCCCTGTAATTGCTGCTGCCAGGCACTGAGAATAAGAAGCCTGTCGGCCCTGTGCACTCAATGATCCACCATCCCTGCTGGCACTCAGGCATATGGAGAAGGAAGCCATCCGATTCAAATGCAGAGGGGACAAAAGCCAGACCAAAGGAAAGGGAAAGAAGTAGATTTGGAAAAGGAGTCTGATGAGATTGGGGTGGAAGGAGAGGAAGAGATAGGGTTGCCAATTTTGGTTGGATGTATTCCTGGAAATTTCGTCACATGACAGTCTTTAATTAAAGATTAATCATTAATTCCTGGAGACTCCAGAACAATCCAGAAGGGTTGGCAACCCTAGGGAGAGAAACTATGACTGACAGTTGGAAGAAGGAAACTGGGCCTGGCTGGTCAGGGAGAATGGGATCAGGAACCTGTGGGGAGGAATGGGGCAGATGGGTAGGAGAAGAGAGAAGTCTGAGAAGCAGCTGGGGAGAAATGGAACTGGCTGGGCAAAAAGACTGGGATTAGAAAAGGAAAGACAAGAGACTGAAGGAGGAGAATAGGACTGGGTGGCTGGGACAGAAAGCTGGTGTGGGGCAGAGACAAGCCTAGGACAGGGACAAATTGGAGGGAGTGGAATAAAAAGTCAGAATTGGGGAAAATGGGCAAAAGGTCTGTGTTAACTAGAGCACACTCCCCATTGGAGCCTGGAGTGGACCCCAAGATGTCTGACTTTCTCCATTCCTCTGCTGTGAGCAAATATCTGTGAAACCCAGTGGCAAAGTGTGTGCCCCATCCCCCACTAATGCTGGTCCACACAGAGGATGACAACCTACTATTCCTATCATTTTCTCCATTAGTTCAAGTCTCCATTAGTTCAAAATCTCAAGCAGAGGTCTGTGCTTTGGATCTAAAGGTCCAAACCCTGCTGATGACCCATGTAAGTGTTAATAAGATGCCACATGATGGAATTCTTGTGTTTTTCCATTTGCTTTTACAAAAATCTAGGACATTTCACAGGAAAAATGTTAGAAGAACATTGAGATTGCAAAGTCAAGCACTCAAAAGCTAGGAAATACAAGAATTGAGGTTGCCCATGTGCATTATAACATCATCTTTAGTTACGTGATCACATACTATTTTTTTTTTTCCCACAGGCCCCTCCACCTCCTTCAGTACACAGTGTAGACCTGCTTTTGGGATGGATCAAGGCTGTGTAGTGAAGGAAACTGTCTGACTGAACCCTGGCTTTGTTATTTGAGTAAGATGGAAGATGTGTAGTGAATGAGGCAGGGGACTGCAGAAAGAAGAAAATATGGTCTGATGATTAACGTAGTTAAATGCTGCTCTGGGAAACTGGATTCTAACCTTGACTATGCCACACTGTTCCTGTGTGATGCCAGCCAAGTCACTTAAACCAGACTTTTCAGAGGTGGTCATTAATGCGTGTTTGTTTGACTTCAGGCCATGAAGGTCTGATTTGCAGAAGCGCTAAGCATTCACACAACTCCATCTGACATCAATGGGAGCTGTACGTTGGATGTAATACTAAGTACTCCAAAAAAATCAGGTCCTAAGTATCTCACATTCGGCACCCAAAATTTGTGATGCCTTTGACTCTAATTTCTGTTCCTCTACCCATCTGTAAAATGAGGATAACAACATTGTTACCTCACAGGGGATTTATGAAGATAAAATTGTTTCTGAAGCATTCAGATACTATACTGGTGAGTGCCAGAGAAAATCCCATGAGGAAGGCATGAATAGTGTGCAATACATAAGGCATGAAGCCACATGTGGAAAAGTGAGGATAAAACAAAATATTGAGTAGTTGCTTATTAAATGAGCACTGTCCATCGTATGCACTGAATAAGGCAGGAGTCCTGTAGAAACACTAGAATGTGATCATGTAATTAAAGACTGTATCATATGCATATGCACAAGGGCACAAATTAAGGTTGCCCAGGTAACTTTAATTCTGACATTTCCTAACTTTTGAGTGCTTGACTTTTTCAACCTTTAATGTTTTAACAGGGTTTTTTTGTGTGTCTTATATGAATATATGGGGGTGTCTGTGTAAAATATATATAGGAGTCAATCATTTAAAAAAATGGTTAGTGATTTTCGGTCCCAACTTAAGACATTACAAAGGGCCTGATTTTTCAGAACATGGCTATTCAGCTCTTTCTGAATCACAGACCTCTTTAAAGTGTCAGATCACCTCAAATCACTCTCTCTTTAACATGTTTGGATTTCTTTTAAGTTTAACCTTAACTCTGGATTGATAATGCTTGGTTTTGTGATTATTATATCATTCCTGTAATAGATTTTATCCTAAATTATTGATCAATATGCTCAACCTACCTGTGTCTTAATGTAGTTTTTGTCTGGGAATATAATTGCTTGAGTTGGTGGAAAGTTGTTTGATGAACATGATGGGTTTTTTGCCAGAAAATTGGGTTTTTGACTAAATGCAATTTTTTTTTGTGAAAGTTGCCTTTCTGTGGAAAATTTCAACTTTTTTAATTGAATAACCAAATACCCCAAAACTATAATGTTTTTGATTTTTGGCCAAAACCTGAACATTTTCTATTTGGAATTGCCAATGTGATGCATTATGGGAGTTGTAATTTGGGTTTATCAGTCTCCTCAATGGGCAGTGTTTCCCAGCCAGACTACATCTCCCAGGATACACTTCAGCAGATCATGTGGTATATCTTGGTAGTTGTAGCCCAGCAAGGGATCCCAGGTCATATGGGGAATGGGGACATGAGGTATCTGAAGTATGAGGCACCATGATAACATGTCTGAATTTAATTTTTTTGATTTTGGATGAAAGGTTGGTTTTTTTGGGTTGTGGCTGAAAATTGTCACATCTTGGCGGGGGTGTGTGTGTGTGTGTGTGTGTGTGTGTGTTTGTTTTAATTATAGAAGTCAAATTTTTCCGTCAGTGGGTGGGATTTCCAACCAGCCTTACAAATCGCAATAGAAATAATGAGCATCATCTCTCTCCCACTCTCCAGTCCCATCATCCTTTCTCTTTCTTTAGATATTGCCTTCTCTGAGGTGGTAAATGGCCCTCATTTGTACATTTTAAGCTTTTCATTGAAAGCAAATCCCTTCTAAAGTGTTAGAATTGAGAGGACACGGCATCTTTCAGGATTGGTGCCAGTATTTTCAGCTAACAGTTCCTCCAATTGACAACTAATTTGAATACTTTAAAAACCTGCTAGCTCAGGCTCTGTCTTATAATGATACTTTTGAAGATTAAAAGTTATGTAGCACTTTACAGCAATGTACAAACATGATCTAATCCTTAGAATATCCATTTATGAATCTTAAACAAATAGTCTTACCCTCATTTTACACTATCCTCTTCATCTACCAGTAATTCACACTCAACATCTGGTTTCATCTGGAAAGAGCAGACTTACAGTAACCTCTAGAGTCACTTGACTCTGATCGAAACAAACAATAATTCATAACAGAACATCTGCCTGAGAGAGACTGTCCATATTTGATGATAGATGTTTAATGGGCCTTAATATGATACTTTTTATTTATATATAATTTTTTTTAATGGATGTTGTTTAATCTCTATTTCACAGACAGACATTCCCTCAAAATATTAGGCTATTTTTTTTGTTTGTTTTTTGTATAAAAAAGTACAGCCTAGCTTTTTATTACATGTCAGAGAAACCATGACCAAGGTCCCCTGTATCAGAAGCAAATTGGATCTATATTTTGCAACAAGAACATAAGAATGGCCATACGGGGATCAGACCAATGGGCCATCTAGCCCAGTATCCTGTCTTCCAACAGTGGCCAATGCCAGATGCTTCAGAGTGTGTGACATTCTATATCTTGGGGAAGTATCCTGTAACCCCCATATTCCTCATTTATCTATAACTGTGATATTGCATATATAGCAGGCCATGTGAGGTATCCAGGGAAAGATTATGATCTCCTGAAAGTCATTTTTCTATCTAAATATTAATATCATTAATGCATATGAAGTTATGAGAATATGTTGTATGGTTGTCACTAAAATATGCTGTGGGTTTGGGAAGTGTCCAGATACTAGCTCTCCAGAGACAATATCAAGAGAGGTAACCAACACCTGGGTGCGTGCTGAACAGACATCTCCAGCAATTGTCCAGCAAAGAAGGTACAATTCAGTGACTCACTCACAGGAGACACATTAGGGTATTGCTTCACCTTGTGACTCTGCAGTGCCCACCAGACATGCCTGGACTTGTGTCCTCCAAGCACATGGACCAAGTGTATAAAACAAAACAATGGCCACGTGCTTGGCCTTTCTCCTTCCCCCACCTATGTTGAAAGCAACAAAGACACTCAGAAGACTGAAGACTCCAACAGAGGGGAGGGGCCCAGGTTTCAGGAGTGAAACCTGTATACTATGAATTGCAATGTCCAGTGGGGTGAGAAAAAACTGCTTAATCTAGATGTTGCAAAGTCTAATAGCGTTGAGAGTTTAGACTGTGTGCTTATGTTTTATTTTCTTTTGGTAACTAACTGACTTTTTGCCTATCACGTATAATCACTTAAAATCTATCTTTTGTAGTCAATAAATTTGTTTAACTTTTTATCTTTACCAGTGAGTTTGCCTGACATGTTTGGTAAGGGTGTTTGCTCAGGTTTACAAAGGCTGGTGTACCAATTAATAAATTTGCACTGCTCATCTTGAGCAGTGCAAGATGGTACATTCCTGAGGTACAAAGCTGAGAGCTGGGGGGATCTGGTTGATTCCTTTCTCTGTGTGATTCATGAGTGGCTCTGGGAGCATTCATGCAATCTAGCTGTGTGTGGGGCTTCATATGTGGTTGTGCTGAGTGATAACAGTGCTTGGAGGGGCTTGCTGCTTTTCACTAGCAAAGCATTGTGAGAGACAACCCAGGTTAGACAGTTAAGGGAACACAGCAGTCCCAGGCTGCACACCAGAGATCCAGTCACAGAGGGAATGAACAGAACAGGGCAATCATCAAGTGATCCATCCCATCACCCATTCCCATCTTGTGGCAAACAGATGCTAGGGACACTTAAGACACTGCATTCTGGTGAGACATACTGCAAATTCTGCAGCAGCATTTACATTTAAAACTGGGAGTTTTAAAAATGAACAACATCATAGGGACATTTGAGTCATTTTGATAATAGATTCCCCACCAGGGAAGACAGGTCAGGCTAGGGATAGGCACACTTGATGGATATAACTGCTAAAATTAACAACAGTGGAACAGTTAAGTGTTGACATTTATATTAGAAAGACAAGGTAGGTGAGGTAATATCTTTTATTGGACCAATTTCTGCTGTGTAAGCTTGTCTCTTTCAATAGAGTTTGGTCTAATCATAGATATTACCTTACCCACCTTGTTTCTCTAATATCCTGGGACCAATCGGGCTACAATAAGATATTTAATATTGTCATCTTTCATTTTCAGAGTCAGAGTTTATGGGGCAAGTAATTTTTTATGATTTTCTTCAGAGCCTTAAGGACTAGAAATTTATTTTTAAATGAATGATTTTGCAGCAATTAATGGACCCTGTTGCAAATTCTCTAGCCACAGAATTGTGGAATATAGTATAATATTATAAATGAGTAAGAATAAAAGTTGCACTTTTAGTTAGGCCATATAACTGATGGTCATTTCTTAACTTAACTATCTGTGCTTTGAACTGTACAATGCAGATCAAAACAGTTTGACAGTTTTGAAGACATGAAGAAAAACCAGACAAACAGAGATTCCTATGGAGAAGTTAACTTGGTTAATATTTTTCTCTTAAGCGCTTTCATTTATTCCACTTGCAAAACAGTCTGTTCTTTGTACAGTAAGGGCCTGATTCCACATTCCATGCACAGCTGACACTCTCCTTTAGTGTTCAACAGGAGATTTGGGTGTAACAAAAAATGTGAGATCAAGCCCAATATTTGTGGATTTTTACACTTTTTTGTGTAACTAATAAAGTTAGTTGAGCTGCTTTTCAGCTTTCTCAGTACTTCTGCTGTCCCACTGATTTCTCATTGCTCTATTACCTAGTTTTATTACCTGTTTAACTTGTCATTCTTACTTGGAAACTACTTCACATTTTAAAAGGGCATAGGATGGGTGTGAATTTGTTGCTCATGAAAGTGAGGAACTGCTAGCATAAAACAGGGAACTCATCTAGTAAAAGGTTCAGCTCTCTGGCCCCAGTTTAGCAAATGACTTTAAGTATATGAGTAGCCCCACTGGCTTCATTGCAACTAATGGTTTGCAGAGTTATATCAGATGGCTTAGTGCACTAAGTGACTTTTTTTACTCAGAGAGACTGATGAGTTTTCACTATTGAAACAATGCACAAGTTGGTAGGACAGAATCCATCTCCTCATTCTCCAACCCAGAGGTAAGGTGCCCACCTACTACTGAAAGCTCCAAAACACAAAGCTGAACAGCCGCATCTTGCTTTGTTCTTTACACAGTTTCAATAAATAAATAAACCCATGTGTACTCAATTTGCAGGCTGTTTGCAAACTTACATGAGTTTTGTGTTTGCAGGAAAACTCCAAACCTTGGTGATTTTGCCTGGTTTCGCATTTCATTATGAGTATTTCATAGGGCTGCGCTTAACATTGTTCTCCAACCACAGCCTGGTTTAGTTCTGAAGCGTATTTTGGTAAAATGGCCTTGGGGGGCGGGGAGTTAATGGCAAAGCTAGTGTACTGTGACCACTGCTTACTACACCAGTCATAATTGTCTCACTGTTTCCTTGTATTCCTCCACATCTGTTTGTTATAACTACCTGTTGTTTCTCATCATATACTTTGGGGCAGGGACCAGCTTCTCTTTATATGTGTCTACAGAGTGCCTAGCACAATGAGTCCTTGGTCCATGGCTGGGGCATCTAGGCCCTACAACAATACAGAGAGTAGTATTTCATTATTATTTGGACAATTGACCAGGACTTATTTACAAAACAAAGCGCTTCTCATATCTCTGATGATCATGTGCAACATTTTATTTTAAATGATGATTAAAATGCTTGTTTTCAAGACATGTTTCTTGCTGTAATGTCTGTGGATCACCAGCTTTTATGTTGCTGAGAGAATGGTCTTTTGTTTTTTTTAGGCCTCAGTGCTTAATTTGACACATTACATTAGCCTGGACTTCCCCCCATTTTATCTGCTGCTTTCTTTGGAAAGGATTGCATTTAATTTTATTTTTTCAAGCCATTTTTGAGTTTTGCCTGGCTGACCAGCCCCTTCTGACATGTCCACATTCAATTCATGCAGCCTCCATGCCTAGAACCACCTTCTTGGCTGGATCTTCCTCCTCCTCAAGGTCCTTCTTGAAACACACTTCTTTAATAAAGTTTTGTATAAACTATAGCCATAAGCATACAACAACCCCTTCCCTGTCTTCCCTGGTGTAATGCTCAAGATGTGTGCACTAACCTAGCCAAGCAGCAGCATAAATCTATTTTCTTCACCCAACTTCATGTTATTTTGTTTGTCTTCTCATGGTGTACCTGTTTTCTTAGTAGTACTGTCTGTAATTATTTATTGTGGGAGTGCACAGATGCCTGAATCAGGATCCCATTATGCTAGGAACCTCACCCCCCCCCCACCCCCCAAAGATGGATCTAGGAGAAAATTTGAGCGCTACCCCATGTATGAGACTGTCTGGTGAAATGTTGGCCTTGTAAGGGGGAGGAAAAATAGTTGTGTTCTACTGCTACACAGTGGCTGCTGTGAAGAACAGCAGAGAAACTTAAGTCTTGTCTAAGCTACTTAGTATTGGAATATTATGATAGGGAGTGCCAGAGCTGAAATCCAAGACCTCTTGTGGTAGGAGGTGTTAAACTAAATAAAAAACAGTCCCAGTGGTGCAAGACAGAGCCTTATAGCCTCTTGTAATGGAGATTAAACTACACAAAAATTGGCCTCCTGGCTCTGGCTATGGAATTCCAGTACAGGTGTGTGTCTTCAAGATTTGCTCTGGTTGGGGATGATGGTTTCTCTAATTTGAATAGGTGAAATAGGCGAGCAACAATCAGTCTCTCTTGATCCACAATATCTACAACTGGATTTATGTCTGAGAAGAAAGGTCCCCAAAGAAATCTTTGTTTAATGATCATCCTGAAGGGAAAAGAGGTGTTTGATGTGTATCAATCTTGGAGGGTCTGATACACAAAGTTAAGGTAATGCCAAAGTTGGGAGATGTTTGGAGTCAGTGTTCTAGTTTGGCTCATAGACAAGAGAGCAGGAGAAGTTAAATTTGGACCTGGATCAGGATCAGAGTTTTTGGACCCATTATTCCATTTCAGGCCCATTTCTGATTTTGTTTTGAAGAATTTCTGTGCTTCCCTGAAAAAGAACACTCTTACATTTAAGGGCATCCATTCTGCATTCAGAATTTTTCATTTAATTAACTATGGCATTATTTGTATTGCCCAAGGAATTTACAATCTAAAAACATAACTGTGTTATAGAAGTGGCTGGGAAGTTTTCAGAGAATCATTTATCAAAAAAATGCAAATCCATCTGTTTTTGAAACAGGGTTGGTTTCAGAGAATCTCCCAGCTTGAAGAAAAAGTATCAAAATTGTCTAAACCTTTTGCTTTGATGCTTCCTAAATGAAAAATCCCAGTTTTCCAATTCAAACTGATTTTGTTTTGAAATTAAATTAAGTAGACTGAAAAAATGTTTTGGAAAAAATTAAAGGAAAAAAGAAAAATGTTCAGAATAGAAGCAAAATGTTTTGTAGTTATCAAAACAACATTTACCCAAACTGAACTGTTTTCAGTTTTTGATCATGAAGATTTTCAAGATTTTGACTTTCCAGATTTGGGATGGGAAAACTTTTTTTAAAATTCTTGAAAATATTCACAAGACAGGATAACCAGAACAAAAAGTTTCTGTCCAAAAGAGTTTACAATCTAAGCATGAGAGAAGAATCATCTGCTATTGTTCTCTATTCCAAGGAGACAATTTGAGTGCCCACAAACTCAAAACTTAAAGGAAATCCCATTGTCTACAGTAGTTTTAATATAATGTGCTGGAGTAGCACAAAAGAAGTCAATGGTTGATGTACCAGAGTTAGCTGTAGAGTAAACTTTGGAAAAAATCTTACGTAAATCAATTTACCTGGCTGTGTTGAGGTATACAAACCCCACACTGGGATGGAACCCAACCCTGCAGCTCATGCTCCAACTGGAGACAGGGTTGAAAAGGCAGAAACCCAACTCAGAAGGCTGGAGAGGAATACAGACCTACCCCACAGGCTCCCACCAAAAGGGGCTAGAGACACTTCCCTAAAGTACCAGGACTATATGCTGAGCCCAGCATAGGGGCTGACAATTTGGTTTCCTTTTTATTTTCCTTATCTGGGACGAGGAGTGTAGGGAGCAGTGCTTGAATTAGAAAAGAGGATTTAAATCCTAATCAGAGATGGCAGAGAGACAATAATGCTCTGCAGAGTACAGTACTACCTGAAAAGTAAGGCCTGAAGAATAAGAGCAATAAAAATGTCAAAGGTAACTAGAAAGTCAACTTAATATTAATAACAAGGGGGAATGAACTGCAACCCAAAACAGGAGAAGAACGCATTAGCAACTTATTTGGATAAATTAGATGTATTCAAGTCTGCAGAGCCTGATGCCATTCCCTGCACCCCAGGTTACCTTTCCCTGTCAAGGGACTCATCCTTTGAAGTAGCTGCTGTAGCATGTGCAATTGCTTATAAAGTCGATCGCGTCTTCTTTTTTTTCTGCCACTTGGGGCAGCAATAACGCTGGAGCTAGCCGTGATCAGAGAGATGTGCCGCATTCATTGATTTGAGTGCTCACACTGATGTTGTGTCTCTATTCTCCAGCCATACAAGAATAAAGATGGGCACCTTTACAGAAAAGTGGCATGTTTAGAGGAAAAATATATAATGTGAAAGACTTTGTGTTTGCATTACACTTTTACTGATTCCCATTTGATAAGAGGTGTAAGAAATCATCCTATGAACTCAGTAACTTCCATGAGCAGATCAGGAAATCCCATATGTCATATCAAGTTATTTAAAACTTATCCAGTCTCTTTCAATCCCCCTTTTTGTGTGGACTGGGGAGGAGGATGATTTAATATTGGTTCACTCCTTTCTCAGTGATCCCAATCTAACTGGGATTGTCCTTCCTCCCCAGTGAGGAATCTTGCTTTCTTTAATTCAAAAGTCTCGTGGAGCAGAGTAAGGGGTTTTGAGTAGGCAGAGAGAACAGAATATCAGTCGAGACAGCCATTGTGTGGATCCAAGAGCAGAATTTTGTCATAAGTTTTTAGCTCTCTCTTTGTCATGCACTGTGTCTGTTTTAATTCTAAAAGGAAAGAAACAGCTCCTGACCAGGTGCAGGAGCAGTCTGTGTTACAGGATAAGAACTAATGTGTAGATTAGCCTGTGCTCCCTGTTAACTCAGTAATAAAGACATTAATTAAGAAAAGCCTGTTGTCAGTTATGTGAAAGGGGGTGAACATAATGGCCCCTTGCCAGTCAGGCATCTGCACTACAGTTTTCATTGGCAGGGACTTCTGAGAGCCCTATGCCTGCTGCTCATGGAAGCATGGAGAAGAAGGGCTGCTGCTCGTCCATCTGAGGGGACAGTTGAAAAGGCCAACTGCCATCCTTCAGAATCCTGAAGCTAGTCCCGGGTTAAGGAACTGCTGATTGGCTGCTGCGGAAGGTAGGCATGACAGCACAGTCATGCAGATGGGGAAGCAATAGTGAAGAGACCAGTGTGGGGTTGGGGGAAGAGAGGACTGGGTCTATTTTGCTTGCTGTTTTAAAGCTGCACTTAGAGGAAATGAAGTGTCTTGAATACACAAAAAAACAAGAATAAAGTGAGCCAAATGGGGACAGCATGAAGAAGAAAAGATTAAGACATAAAAGGGACTTATCAAGAGTTGGGAAATCCTGATAGTTAAATGCTGTATATTTTATATAACACCTTCTATCCCAGGGTCTTAAAGTGGTTTATAAACATTAGTTCTCACAATGCCCCTGAGAGTTCCCATTCTACAGCTGGGAAAACTGAGGCACAGAGAGACGAAGTGATTTGCCCAAGGTCGCACAGCTAGTCAGTGGCAAAAGTTAAACATATACCCTATCTACTAGTTAGCATTGTCTGTTCTGCAGCATTCTCTCTACAAGAGATAATTGCATTGTGAGGCATTGCAGGATTGGTAGCGTAATCCAAATGATAAGGAAAAGTATGGCACAGAGAAGTCAAGTGAGTTGCTCAAGGTCAGGCAAAAAGCCAGTGGTAGAGAAGGGAGTAGAAGCCAAGAGTCTTGCAAGTCTCTAGCATAATGTTTTTGTGAAACAGCCTCAGTTTCTGTAGAACTGATATAAGATTCCCATGATATATTGTTAAGATTATAAAATGAGGGTGGTTGTTTTGTTTTGTTTAAACAGATGGACTCACTGGTTTTATATATTGCAGTTGGAGCAATTTTAAAGATGCCTAATCTATCTTCAGGAATCACTTATAACGTGGAAGGCAAGTTGTGATATAGCTCTGTCAGGGGGCTTTCAGATATGTTAACTTACTGGTAGTCAGTGTACGAGGTGAATAGCTACAGACTCACATTCAGAGATGTAAAGTGGTAATATTGAAACTATCAGTACCATAGTGCTTTGTAAGTCATCATGGGCCTGTCTTCTATCATGTGGCGAGGTACCATAACGTTTTTATGCACATTGGGCCAAACCATTCCTTTGTTCAGTCTCATTTGATCTCTTTCCCATGCTGATCACTAAAGCATTTGAGCACCTTACAAAGATTCTATAATACCAGTAGTCATCACTCACACTGGATGCCCAGATACTGACACAGGTGAGATGCTTTCTTCCACCTTCAGCTTGCTAGAAGACTGTGCATATTCCTTTAAGATGAATCCATGCATTTGTCACATCCAATCTAATTAATGTAACATTGCTCCTAGAGTTGAAGGTGGAAGTAATACAGAATCTCCAGTTGTGCAGAATGAAGCAGTCTGTCTTTTCAACAGAAGAAGCCATTGAGATCACGACAGATTTCTGCATTCCCGTCTCCCTCCCAATTTGTTTTCAATGCCAATTTCTAGGTTTTAGCATTGTTCTACAAAGCCATCAATGGGTCACAACCCAGGTTCATTACAAAATACCTAGCTACCCACAACACCCTGAGAAAACTGTATTCTGCTGGAAGACGACAGATAATGCCCACAACAATGGCTAGTGAGCGATTCCAAATAATGCCTGCTTGGGTGGGTTGTGAGTATTTTGTGATTGTTTATTATCATAGGAAAGCTTTTGCAAAAAGATGCATCTGGCCATATCCTTTCAAAGCAGTCAGACTTTGACTCAATCCAGTAGCCACTGGTATTAAATTTGAAATCAGTGCCCTTGGACTCTCACACACACACTCGCAGCCTAACCAAGCAGAGCTCCTAGATTGACAAAGAGTAGAACCCCATATGAATGTCCATTATCGGCAAAAATATGCAGATTTAATTTACTGTGTTCATCATTCAGATACTTTTGAGGGGAGTGTTGTAGAAATGCCAGACAAAAAGAGTGTTGTACAGCTTTTTCTAACTCATACCTGAAAATCAGCAGGCACTTTGGAATTTGTCAGGAACTAGAGCCTTAAAGATTGTTTTTTAATAGTCATATGAGGTTACTGGTGTTATAGTGGACCACAAATACATACAAGTCAGCAACGTAATATTGTTGTAAAAAAAGTGAATATCATTCTGGGATGTATTAGCAAGAGTCTTATAATCAAGATGGGAGAAGTAATTCTTCCATGCTACTCAGCACTGATACTCAACTGGAGTGTTGTGTCCAATTCTGGGCATCACGCTTTGGGAAAGATATGAACATATTGGAGAAAGTCCAGAGGAGAGCAACAAAAATGATTAAAGGTCTAAGAAACATGATTTATGAGAAAAGACTGAAAAAACTGGGTTTGTTTAGCCAAGAGAAGAGAGGAATGAGGGGAGACGTGATAACAATTTTCAAGTATGTGAGAGGTTGTTATAAAGAGATGAGTGAGAAATTGTTCTCCTTAACCACTGAAGACAGGACAAGTAATGGGCTTAAATTGCACCAAAGATTAGAAGTTAGGAGTAACTTCCTAACTGTCAGGGTAGTTAAGGTCTCAAACACATTACCTTGGGAAGTTGTGGAATCTCTATCAGAGGTTTTTAAGAACGGGTTGGACAAACAACAGTCAGGGCTGATCTACGTTTACTTGGTCCTGCCTCAGGTCATGTGGACTAGATGACATATGAAGGTCCCTTCCAGTCCTACATTTCTATGATTCTATGGTCAGATCCTGATAGATGAGCGTAATTTTTTCATATGTGCTTGCTAATTTTCCTTATACCTAATACAAGTTAGTACATTACCATTTTTCCTTTCCAAAATTAATATTTAGCTTTAACAGACATTTCTACAAAGGATATTTAATGATAAAACTATATTTTTGTCTCCCTCAGTGAATGACATTTCACGTTTCTCTTGCTATACTGAACCATTAGATGATGCAAGCCCAAAGCCCAAGGTCATTAAATTGTACCTTGGTTCACAAAATTTGGTAAGTTCCCAAGGTAAGTTTTATATGTGCACTTGTTCAATGCATATAGACAAAAAGTACAGCACTGTGCTTAACTATTTTATTATAATTTGAGGACTGTGAATTAATTCTTCTTAAGAGTTGAAGATATTACTATATGTGTAAACCTGTCATGTATTATAAGGACTTAATTAAAACTGAAATAATTCTCATTAGATAGACTGAATGATGACCTCAAGGTAACAAATTAGATTTGAGAGTTGACCTATGGCATTGAAGAGTGCAATGATCTGGTATCATTCAAAAAGGTAATTTTCCCTAGATTTGCAATGGATTACTGCTTTTACCTAACATCTCAGTGACCAAATAATCTGGATATTTCTTCATCAGCTTTACTTTTACTAATGGATATATTAAAAAAGACTGGAATTATCCCAAGAGAACTATTCCTTCCAATGAAGAATGGATATATGAAGAATATCCAGATTAATCAGTCACTGTATGTGTGTGTATATATATATGTATATGCATGCAAAAGCAAGCTTTGGTCACTGTGATGGGGTGGAACTCATCACTGCGGCACCACCTACTGGCTGTCTGGGGAATTAGTTCTGCACCCTCTTCTGGTGGTGTCTCACCCACTGTCACCTCTGCTCTTGGACCCATGTCATTCCCAGGACCGCAGTGTCCTCTTCATGACACTGCCCTCCAGCTGCACCACACTCTGGGTTCTCCCCTTCTGGGGGACCTACAATCTCCATCTGGCCACTTCCCTCAGTGGTAACTGCAGTCCATTGTCACAGGGACACTTCCCATGTAGCTCCAGCACCCTCTTCTGCCCTTGCCTCAGTCTCCAGGCCCTAGCAGCCAGCCAGGAGTTTTCTCTAGCTCCCTTGTCTGCAGCTCTTCTTATATAGGCCTGCTGGGCCATGATTGGCTACTCCTCTCAGCCCCTTTCTAATTGGCTGCCTCCAGTGTAGCCTCCCTAGGGCTGCTTTTAACCCCTTTTCTGCCAGTGAGGGGCAGCTGCCCCACTACAGTCACCAATGTGACACTAAAAATGGCACATTGGTTTACTGCACATACACAGTAGCGCTTTTTAAAATATATTTGGAGTCATATGCACTTGTATTTTCATAGGCAAATCAGGGCCACCCAGAGGATTCAGGGGGCCTGGGGCAAAGCAATTTTGGGGGCCCCTTCCATAAAAAAAAAGTTGCAATATTATAGAATACTATATTCTCATGGGGGCCCCTGTGGAGTCCAGGGCCTGGGGTAAATTGCCCTACTCCCTGCCCCCCGGGGCAGCCCTGAGGCAAATATCCATTTTCTACTATTTCAGCTGCAAAGGCTACTTAACTGCAGAACTGCATTTTGTTCTGTCTCATGCATCAATGGCAAGGTTTCCAGATTTCAAAATCTAACAGCCGGATCTTGATCTTAAACTCAAGCCTGTACTTTATAGGTGTGTAATTATGCACCTGCAGTCATTTGCAATTGCAGTTTTTGCACACTATCACTTTGATCATTTGCCTGCACATTTGGATGACTCTGATTGTTCAGACTTGCTTGCACAAATTTGTTTTCCTTTTACAGTTAGTGCATAAAAATCATAGCTTCAGTGTGTAAAACTTACATATAGAAGCGATGGTGCATGCGAAGTTGCTTTAAAATTAAAGTTGTAATAACATAGGGTTTTGTGTTTAATTAATTACATTGTAATTACCTCTACTGACAGAATCCGAACTCCTCAACTGACCCTGTTCCGTTAACTATTAATGAAGATTCTCCTTCAGCTCAAGTGGTAGGGGACTGTCCTTCTGGAACTAGAAGATCTTATTCATATGCCCACGGTTGACTTGAAGTTCAGCATGGCTGTAATGTGCATTGTAGTGATAACTGTGAAACCCTAGCTGGTCAAGGATTTGTTACTATGTGTTTATTTGCAGGGCAAATTGATATGTGCAATCAAATCCCACTAATAAATCCACCTAAACTGGCCTGTTGAGGGTTGATCATTTTGGTAACTGAAGCATGTTGAGGGAAGAAAGGTGTTCCCCTGCTAAAAGTTTATGGGGTTTTTTCCTTCTCAAAGAAAATCAGTTGTCATTTATATACTGTAAATGAGGAGGATACTTTGGAGAACAGAAAAAAGCTTCTTCTGCTATATACCTCGTCAGGGCTTGCTCCCACCATTGAGATCTTCAACAGTACCTATTCTGGGATCTTCTACTTCAGAATGAAGCTGGTAACATTTTGTTCTTTTTCAATGCATGTTTGAGAAACAGTAAGTTGGCAAGCACTGGACAGCGTAAAAAAGCAATTTTAGCCAGTTCCTCTCATTTAACCCTTTTTCCTTCCTACCAGGCTGCTGGATTACCTTTGCATTTCTGTCAGAAGTAGATACAAATGCAGAAGAACTACAGTTAAATAAGGTTTAGTCCAGTGTAACCCCTTCATTCCTGAGTCTTTTTTATAGTTCAGCAATGAAGTGGGGAGAAACGGTAGTAGCAACTGAGCGGTCAGGTCAGGAGTGGTAGCTTGGGCTATTTCTGAGCTATGAGGTGCGGAATTTGGAGAAGTAAGGAATGGAGTGTGAGAGGTAGGTGGAGAGAAGAGGCACCAAATAGGGAGGCATGGGCAGAGGAACAGGAGGCAAAGCAGCATTCAGGAGAACCTAGGAGAGCTAGCTACAGGCCAGCAAGTCAAAAGACTAGCAAGCTGCAAACCAATTGAGAAGGAAATGCACTGAGTTGGGATCTGGATGGAATGCCAGAGCCTTATCTGCACAGAGAAAGGAAGTGCTGCAACCTTTCAATGTTTCAAACTATTCTGAATGCACCATTTTAGTGACAGGTAGGAATTAAAGCATTAAGCCCAGAAGAAACAGAAATTCAGGTTCCAGATGCCACGCTTCTTCCCCACACTTTGTTCAGGCTTTGCAGGCATTTCAGAATAGTGGCTTACAACCCAGAATAAGTATGACACAATCTTATTTCTTCCATTCTGGGACAGCAGTTGATGAGAATGTCTGAAATTTCAGCAGTGTTGAATCAGATCTGAATGCTAGTTCTGCTGTGGCTACCTATTCAAGCCATCCCCAGAGCTTTAAATGAGGCCTCATCTACACACACAAGTTGTACCACTATACTGTAACCCCAGGAGGTGACTGCAGCTTGAGCTGACATACTTGAGCTAGTTTTAATCTTGCTAACTTGGGTACAGGAGCAGGTTAGCCATAGCAGCACATACTTCAGCATGGGCTTTACAAGCCCATCTGGAACCCTGGGTAAATACTTGTTGGGCCAAATGCACTCTGCCATGGCTTCACAGTGAGGAATGGAATCGTGCTTATTCTTCTCAATGAGTTTTATCCATCATCCACATATAAAGTGTGAATTGTAATGAATAAGTACCATAAAAGAGAGAATCTGACAGCAGCTTGTGTGATTGCAGTGCTTCTATTTCATCACAGATGATTTAACCCAAAGTTTTGACACCCTTTGAAAATAATGGGAAAAAGGGAAAAATAAAATGTGTGACTTAGAATCACAAAGAAATAAAATATTTAACTGATTTTTTTTTATGAAAGGAAGAAAGTCAGTCTACCTGGACTACTGATATCCCCAGAAGAAATATTACATATAATACAGGTAAAAACTATATTTTTAGTTACATACATATCACTATCACCATGTTCTCCCTCAACTTCAACTGAAGTTTTCCTCTTCTTAATTTCATCCCATTACTACTAGGTTTACCTGCTCTTTGTCTCGGGGGTGGGGGCTAGCACTGGGGCCAGAGACTGGGACAGCAGTGCACGACGCCGGCAGGAGGGGGACATGACACTGAGCCAGGATCGGGAGGGGTGAGCGGAACCTGAACCCGAGTGGGCCCCACCGACACCCTATGGGCTCACCCCACAGTCTGTGCACTCCAGGTGCCTGCTGAGTGGGAAAGGGAGTTGGAGGAGGCAGACTCCCCGATCCCTCCTGCCCCCCTACCCAGGTCACTGGATTCCTTCTGTTGTCCCTCCCTTTCATGCTAACTATCCCTCCCGCCCCGCCTATCCAGGGCATAGAATCCATCCTGTGCCCCCCTGGTCCTTCCTGTCCCCCTCCCATCATTGCCGGCCCACCCAAAATCCAGGGCCCATCCAGTTTTTCTGTCCTAGCTATGCCGCTGCTTTGTACCATCCTATGTAAGTCCTTTTCATTCTTGGCCCCCATCATATGCTTGTAGATCATGTCCCCATATAGTAATCTCTGCCCCATTCTGTAAATAGTTAGCCTTGTTAATCTTCTCTTACAAATCTAGTAATTTTTATTTTCTTTACCTTCATTTAATTTGTTAATATCTTTTTGATATTGAGTTATGCAATTCTGAATGAATTTCAGTGATGGCTGAAGGTGCTCATCACTTAACAAATCAGGCCAGAGTTATTTAGGTGCCTAATTTTAGGCACCTATTTTTGAATAACCTTTGCCAATGACTATTTTCTCCCTGGTTGAGATTTAATGACTTCATAAACAAAATTACATTGGCGTTTCCAATGTAATATGCCAGTTTGTTTTCCACTATCACCTCTGTTTCTTATAGCGTTACGGCTTTCCATATTTATTGCCTGCCTTGTGTATCTGTTTTTCATATTGCTTTTCCTCCTCTGTATTGGTTTTCACTTTCCCAATTGGAATCTTTTTGTTACGTTCTGTCCTCCTTTCTAACATATCTAGGAATATTTCTGTGCTGTCACTGGTGTTCACAGTTCCTCCTAGTGTAATATAATCTGTTAATTCATTATTTGGTTTACTCCCACTTCCACTTATTTAAAGATGTTAAATAAACCCATGTCAGACTAGATAGACCCACAGCTATATTAGCAGTTGCCTAGTTGGTGGTCCTACAGCTCTTTTTCACTCTGTATGACAGTGTTCGTGTCCAAGACAATGCAGATAAATACTTTGACTAGGAGTCAGTGACACACTGTATCTTTATCTCTTTAAAAATCCAAATATACTTTATCTTATATATTCTCTGTATTGTGTCACCTTGCTATGTGAAATGTCGAGAAAAGAAGCCACATAAATTAATAGTCTTTGGGCCAGAACCTGATGCACTTCACTCAATTTTATTCAGCACTTATTTAAGAGACCTTCCCATTGAATTCAATGAGTGTTTTTGCTAAATAAGGCTTCAGAATTCATAGAATCAAGGATAATCATAGAATATCAGGGTTGGAAGGGACCTCATCATCTAGTCCAACCCCGGCTTAAAGCAGAATCAAATCCCAGACAGAATTTTACCCTAGTTCCCTAAATGGCCCCCTCAAGGATTGAGCTCATAACTCTGGGTTTAGCAGGCTAATGCTCAAACCACTGAGCTATCCCTTTGGTTTCTTTTTATAAACAGGAATATTATGGGAAGTTATTCAGTTTGGGTGGCTTCAAGTTATGAGAAAATTCCTGTATGAAGGCAGACTGAAGTATGAAGAAAAAACCTTCTTTGTGAAACACTTTTCTGTTGTGTTTTGAGAAGACTCTAAATGCTGTCTATTTGTATTCACTTTATGTTCAACCAGATATTGCTCCAATAGAGGAATGGTTTGTAAGATTCACCATGCATCATAGATTAAACATGTTTACTACTGAAGGAACACTACTAGATGTTTTTAGAGGTAAGATACTTTTAGAAAGAGAATCATGTAGAATTCTAAAAAAAAAAAAAAAAGGACCCTGTAAAAATGGAGTTAAGGATGATATTAGTCTGAGTTAAGCTTACACTTAAATCTAAACATTTTAAGATATGGAAACATACTGCTAAGGCACACAAGTAAGCTTAACTCTGCCCTGTAGTGACACTATTAGGGAAAAATTGAAAAAAAAATCTTTGAAAATCAATTTATTCTACACATGCTAAAATGCCTTAATCATATTCATATAGTTATTGTACAACATCAGTACAGGACAGAGTTCATCTAAAAAGTTCTGTCTGTAGAAAGATATAACAAGATGATCAGTGCACCTTTTTCAGTTAATTTCATTAGAAAACTATGTCCTTTCTGTAGAGCAGGCTAAAGAGCGTTCCTAATTTCTTTATCAAGTCTATTGTCTTGTAACATGGTTATTATTGGAGAGACACTCAACACGGCCTAATTAAGGTTGCCCATACTTCCTATTAAAAATCTCCTGTTTTCAATTGCTTAGAACTTCGAGAAATTTCAGTGGTTTGGGCTGACGTTTTCTATGCCTGGTGTCTGCCTCAGGCTGATTTTTTTTTTTTTTTTTTTAATTTCAGCCAACATAGTTCAGCAGTTTCCAAAATGAGGCTAAGAGGAAAATATGTCCCCCCCCTTAAAAATAATTTGAGATTATCTAAAAGCCCCCCCTGTTTTGGAACAGAGACTTAAAATTTGGCAAGGGAGTAGCCTTTGTGTCAGGCCAACCTCTTGTGCTTTTTCCTGATCCTTTGAAAATCTATTCAAATTTGGCCAAGTGTCACAGGGTGCCTCCACAACTACCTGGTGAACCTCACTGCCCAGCCAGTTCAGATGGTTCATAATCTCAAATGTACACCATGCCATTTATCTTTCACCAAGGCGTGAATTTATTTCCCTCTTTCTTCACAAGAATATGCAACCCAGGCTAATAGCAAAAACCGGCTTCCCTATAGCCCTCACACCTCAGCCCTGGCTCACCCTCTGAGCTTCCTTCTGAGCTGAGCTCCTCTTGCACTACTGTTGAGTTCCCCTTGCTTCCTGATCATCCCCTTATATTCTCCCCAGTTACCTTGTTAGCTCAGTGATTGTCAGCCAGGTGCTCACAATCCCCAGAAAGTGTGTAATTGCCCTCAGCTAGGCTTCTGTAACGTCAATAATCAGGGTGATGCTGATAGCATCTTGTCATACCAAGTTGTAAACCTTTGAAAAATCACAGTTTGCATATACTCAGTAGAGATTTCTGGACTTTTAACAGTTCGGATCTAGAGATTCCATCTTCCCTGAGCATGTGCTATCCCCTCACAGCTCCTAGTGCTGAACACACAATACATACACCATCCCGTCAGAGTAGATCAGTATACCTCAGTTCAGAGGCTCAGAAGGACTCTCTGTTCCAGTCCTGGGTGGGGCTATGCAATGGAAATGAGTTTTCAGAGCTTGTCTCTCCTGTGCTCTCAGGAACACCTCCCACCCACACACAGGTAGTGTGGGGGAAGAAGCCATCTGATCTGAATGCAAAGGGGACAAAATCTAGAGCAGGGGGAGGGAAAGGAATAGATTGGACAGGAAATCTGGAGAGACTGGAGTTGAAGAGGGGCAAGAAACTGAGGAGGAGTCAGAAGGGGAGACTAGAACTGACTGAGAGAGAAGATGGGGAGACCAGCTTTTGTGAGGGAAGGGGAGGACTGGTTGGGCAAGGAGACTAGGAATGGTAGTTGGAGGAAGGAGACTGGCAGCCAGTGAGGGAAACAGGAGGGGAGGCTGGGAGCCATTTGGCTGGGGTAGGAGTATACTGAGGTTGGACAAGAAGCTGGGGGAAGGGGAGACTGGAAGTAGAAATGAGTGGGGGAAGAAGAGGGATTGAGGAAGGAGGATAGAGTTCTGACAAGGAGTTGGGATGTGGGGAGAGAAATGAGATTGGTTAGATAGAGACTGAGATGAGGAGCAACAGTTTGGCTGAAGAATCCCGGGATGGAGACTAGAACTGAGAGCCTATGTAGGGTTGGGGAGACAGATTGGATGAGGAGGCAAGAGGGGACAATTGGGTCTGGCTGGGTAAGAAAGCTGTGGGGTCAGGAAATTGTGGGATGAGAAAAGGGGAACTGGTATTGGCTGGGAAAGGAGACTGGAACCAGGTGTGGGAAAAAATAGTATGTGAGCATTCAATTAAAGACTATGTCATAATGCACAGACACAAAGGGGCTAAAATAAAGTTGCATGGGCAACCTTAATTCTGGTACTACTTAACTCTTGAGTGCTTGACTTTGCAATCTCAATAACGTTCTTTTAAATTGTTGTGTGCATAATTTTATTTTAAGCAGCAGGCTATGCATTCTCCACTAAGCTGCATGCAAGTACTTTTTGCCATTGCACTTTCTTTTCCATGTGATTAACATGTTTTATATTTCAATGGCATCCTTCATCTTAGGCCTGGTCTACACCTAAAACATTAAAAATGTTTAACACCCGTGAGAGACATAGTTAAGCTGAACTTAAGCCCCGGTATAGATACCGCTAGGTCAATGAATGAATTCTTCCATCAACCTGGCTACCGCCTCTCATAGGGGTGGATTTACTCTAGTGAGGGGGAAAATCCCTTCTGCAACACTGTAACAACTGTCTATGCTACAGCAGCATAGCTGCAGTGCTGGAGCTGTACCACTGTAGCATCTGTAGTGTAGGCAAGCCCTTGCATACGCTCTCGTCCACATGCACGTTATTTTTCTATTGCACTCCAAATGTGAAGCCACTTTACGTTCAGTCTCTTATAACCAATTATATTTGTCTTCTGATTATCCATGAAATATATAGAACAAGTGGTAAGGATGGTTAAATAAACATGTAGTGTATTCATGCTTTGTATATTTTAAACATCTAGACTTTTTTCTTCTGCAGAGCCTCTTCTTCAGTGGCACCTTGGCAAACCAATAAACTATACTGAAATTGATGCTCTAATACCCGATGTAATAAATATCACAGTGTCAAAATGCCCCTGCGCTAATGATGTGGCAGTAATTGCTCTTATATGCAACGATACAGTACATGGTAAGTTGTGTATCTGTGAGTTCGAATATATTCACCATAAATCTGTAGACCAGTGCAAGGCAACATAAGTTGGATCAAACAGTTTGTACTATTCACATACTCTCCTTGGTTCTGAAATAAATAGAACTTCTCGCATTACCTTATGTAAACATCTGTACCCTCCCTTCCAAAATTAGACAAGTCAGTGACATTGTCTGGCCCAGTGTCCAATCACAGCCAAAAGGTGAAAAAAGAAACCTTCCAAAAAACTATATTTCTGTTATGCAAATCAATGACACCTCGTCACTTTGACTGTTGAATTTAGGGTGCATCCCTTCATTTCAAAAAGGCAAAGCAGAAAGAGAAGAGGTCTGGAAAAAAGCAACTGAAATTATCCGAGACATTCAGAAAGATTTAAAGGCCAGCACTGTTTAGAGGAGAAAGAAGGAAATAGGATTGTCACCTGACTTAATGAATGGTATAGAAAAGTCTTAATTGAGCACTTCTGTTTTGCTCATTCCCAGAAGAGGGCATTCTATGACATGCTTTTTTACACAACACATAAATAACTTGTGGGTCTCAGTGCCTCAGATTCCCAGATGTAAAAATGATCTGAGGCACTGAGGAGTGATGTAACTTGACCACAATCACTTATAAGTTGATGGTAGAGTTGGAAATAAAACCAAAGTTGTCTCCCAGTCCAGTAGCGCGTCTAATATATCATGCTTTCAGATATATTCTGATCATCATTTGGGTTCAGGAAAATAATTCCCAATAGGGTAGTGTTGCACCCTTAGTTGAATTATGAAGGTTTTAAACCTTCCCCTGAAGAAGCCACCAATGAACCCCTGCTGGAGGAGGGACCATTGGTTGATTTTTAGTATGGCCTTCTATTATTAGATGTCTTTTGGTCCTGATAAACTTGATCACATTTAGAAAATCACTCTGAGGGTATGTCTACACTACCCGCCAGATTGGTGGGAAGCGATCAATCCAGTGGGGATCGATTTATTGCATCTAGTCTAGATGCGATAAATCGATTCCCGAGCTCTCTCCCGTCGACTCCTGTACTCCAGCACTGCAAGAGAGCAGGTAGAGTCAACAGGGGAGTGGCAGTAGTTGACTCACCACGGTAAAGACACCACAGTAAGTAGATCTAAGGCTTATACTCTGTTGTACAGTACGGTGAAATTGGCTTTAATATCTCAGACAGACTAGGCCTGAAATGCAAATAAAAGTGAGCACTGCCATCTAATGGTAGACGTAGGAAATGCTGAAAAGTAAAACCAGCGCAAACTTGCTTAACAGTAATCTTGTAAAACAAAAACCAACTAAAGATAGAGATATTCAGTAACTTACTATTGTTTAGCTATATCTGTTGGAAAAAGCAGCAGAGTTTATGAGTAATCTGATCTGTCACACCATCGTTGGAAGAGCTACCAAACCAAATGTTAATCCATTTTAGAGATGGGCAAAATGGTTTTATTTATTTACTATTTATATAGCACCATACATATTGGCCTGAATCCTGAAGTTACTACTCACTTTTTACTCCATTTTTAGTCAAATCAAACTCCTTTTGGCATACATAGGAGTTTTGACTGAGTAGAGACTTCAATATTCAGTCCATTGTGGTCAAATCATAATATAGAGTAAATGAAAGGATTATGGAGAGAGGTCTGAGAGCAGGTGAGTGAAAGCCTTGCTGAAATAAATGCATTTTGAATAGGGATTTGGAGGAAAGTGAATTTGCAAGGCATACTAGATCAGGGAATCTGTTTCAGGCATAGGAAGAAGCATGGAAAGAGGTAGTCTCACAAGTTGTAGGAGATGAGAGGTGGTTTTGCACTTGCTTGTCCGCATATAGACTCGTAGACTAAAGGTCAGAAGGGACCATTATGGTCATCTAGTGTGACCTCCTGCACAATGCAGGCCACAGAATATCACCTACCCAGTCCTGTAGCAAACCCTGACCTGTGTCTGAGTTACTGAAGTCCTCAAATCATGGTTTAAAGACCTCAAGGTGCAGAGAATCCTTCAGCAAGTATCTTCCATATATTCCAGTGTTGGTTGTCAAGATGAATTTTTCTGCTCAGCACTGTCTGTTGAGGCTGCACTTCCACCCTATGTGTCTTCGTGCCTCCAACTGAGGGCATAAAGAGTTGTTCCACCCCTCTGTTCCTTCTCACCATATGTGGCTACCAATCAGTCAGAACTTGCAGTGTCTGAGCTTTTTTTGAGTTGTGTGGCCTTTTTCTATATATGCGAATAGTCGTAGGTAGTCTGATAGCACATACTTAGTGATTAGTATAGTTTTTGTCTTTTTTAATAGTATTTCCTTTCATCTCTTTGTGAGGAAATTAGTTTTATTTTGCTTGAGAGAGGTACTTTCAACACTGAGTTCAGTCACTTTGTATGATCATAAACCCAGGCTTTAAGAATTTCCCTTTGTATAAGGCATAGTGCCTTTAAACTATAGACATCCTGGATGCTATTGTGTCTAAGGTAACGACACGTCACGGGAGAGATGTGTCAGCTGTAAGTCACATTCAAAGACAACCAAAGAGCCAGGAAAGCTCAGCTAAAACTTTTTCTGATGGAGAGATTGATGCATCCTTCCTCTGATCATGGATCCTGGGTTTCCAGGAACAGAAATATTTGAGCACTCTCATCTGAATGTACTTCTGCTGCCTCTTCCACTTGTGTCTCTGATGTTCCTGTGCTGAAGGATTTGTTCTCCTCCTCTAGTAAAACATTGGATGGCAGTGGGAAGAAGGAGCTTTTAGAGGAAAAAGACAGATCTCCTTCTCTGGGTCCTTCTACTTCTAAGGCCCATTAATTTTCTTAAGCGTCAGAGGCCAAGGATAGCTCATGAGACAAAAAAGGTTCAACCAGTGCTCATTCAGGCACCAGTCACTTTATCTCAGGACCTTCATCTTTGGTGCTGAAGAGATCACCTGATAATGACACCTCAGTGCCAAGGAATCTGGTACTGATATCCCTGTACTGACTCTTCCAGTAGCCTCTACCCCAGTACTGGTAATGGCAGCTTGCTTATCATAGGCACTGTCATATTTAGTACCAAAGATTTACTTAGCATCCAAAGACCTATCAGTCTCCTCAGTAGCGGACTCTCCCCTGTTACCAGTACTGGCCACTGTCTCAACTATGGTACAGAGTGCATCCTCTGTGAACTAAAATACATTCCATGGTGGCTCCACGCAAGCCTACTGGTACTGCCTCTCCTTTTAAAGAGGAGTATTCTTTTTCCTCTTCTAGCTCAGAGGACAGTAGAGAGCCTTCATCAGCTAAATTGCTACGGTCAAGGTACTCAGGAACATTTACCCCTGGGAGAGTATTCCATTCATCATGTCAGCAGCAACCAGTTTTCACAGAGTGCCTCATGGTAGTGGCAGCTTCCCTCAGAAATCTATCAATTCAAGTGTTCCCATACCTGGATGATTGGTTTATTCATGGGAAATTATAGCAGCAAGTTGTGGGCTCCTGTAGCGAGGCGGTGTGGCTCCCCTCCTTCACAGGGAGGGTTGAGCCCCATCAATCATCCCCCAGGGCGGGACCGCTGGGCAGAAGTCCCGCCCCTCAGAGGGTCAGGCAGCGACCCGGAAGGATAAAAACTGGGCCTCAGCCTTCAGTCACGCCCCAGCCACCGCCGGGAGCAGACGTGCCTGCCGGCTCTCGTCACTGGGAGGCTGCTGAGGCCCGAGGCCAGTATCAGGAGCTGCCAGAGCTACCCCGTAGCCGCTACGACGCAGGAGGCCAGATGCTACCCCGTAGCCGCTACGCACGAGGACGCCAGAGCTACCCGCTAGCGCTACGACGGGAGCTGCCAGGCTACCCGTAGCCGCTACGACGAGGAGCTGCCAGAGCTACCTGTCCCTGCTCGGCCCGAGAACCGTCAGACAGACCTGGGCCGCCCTCCCAGGTTCCCGACTACCACCCAGCCTGAGGGGAGGAACCCATGGTGCTGGCGAACCCTGCGGACCAGGTAGGAAACAAGGAATTGAAGTAGCCCGGGGCAGTCTGACTACAGCAGGCTGCAGAGGGCCCCGAGCCTATCGGCGTGTGTTTCGGTCAGGATCCCCACGGATCGCTCTGTCAGTGTGTTTCGGTCAGGATCCCCTGATCACTCTGTCATGTGTTTCGGTCAGGAGCCTCACTGACTGCCATCTGCGGCGACAGCTGCTAATAGGGCCCCGGGCGGAACGCAAGGAGTGGGTGGGCCTGCGTTCCCCCTGCCACCCGTAACCGGGTGGCAGAACCCCCTTCACCCTGACCTAAGGAGACCATTGTGGTTACCACTGCTCTGCCCTGCTCCACAAGGGCTAGAGCTTTTTGTACTGTGTTTGGTGCCCCGCCTGACCCAAGGGCTGGACACCTATAGACTTTACCACTGCTCTGCCCTGCTCCACAAGGGCTAGAGCCATTTGTACTGTGTTTGGTGCCCCGCCCGACCCAAGG
Organism: Chelonoidis abingdonii; assembly: GCF_003597395.2. Lineage (NCBI taxonomy): Eukaryota > Metazoa > Chordata > Testudines > Testudinidae > Chelonoidis > Chelonoidis abingdonii. Next base: position 123,120,153 of record NC_133772.1, on the reverse strand, counting down.
GCTGGGCACCTATAGACTTTACCACTGCTCTGCCCTGCTCTACAAGGGCTAGAGCTATTTGTACTGTGTTTAGTGCCCCGCCCGACCCAAGGGCTGGGCCCCTATAGACTTAACCACTGCTCTGCCCTGCTCCACAAGGGCTAGAGCTGTTTGTACTGTGTTTGTTGGTGCCTGCCTGCATCAAAGGTTGGGCACCGTTGCCTTTACCTGTGCTCAGTCCTCTCCATAGGGACCGAACGTCCCCGGACAGTGGGCCGCGGGTCCAAGGGACTGGACGCTCGGAAGACAGAACAAGGCCGGTGTGGCTCCCCTCCTCCACAGGGAGGGTTGAGCCCCGGCAACCCTCGTCACAGCTCCATTCAGCAAACTGCATCTCTCTTTGGACTGGAAATAAAGACAAATCAATAGTGTCTGAAAAAAACATAGACCTCATAAGACCCAGTCTCTACTCCACAACAGTGGTGGCTTATCTACCATCAGAGATTCCAAGCCATTTTAGACCTATGTTACCATCTAAGAGTTCACCCCAGGACATCAGTAAGAACTTGCCTCAGACTGCTTGGCCACATCACTTCCTGCACCTTCATAAAATCATAGAATATCAGGGTTGGAAGGGACCTCAGGCAGTTATCTAATCCAACCCCCTGCTCAAAGCAGGACCAATCCCCATCTAAATCATCCCAGCCAGGGCTTTGTCAAGCCTGACCTTAATAACCTCTAAGGAAGAAAATTCCACCACTTCCCTAGGTAACCCATTCCAGTGCTTCACCACCCTCCTAGTGAAAAAGTTTTTTCTAATATCCAATCTAAACCTCCCCCCACTGCAACTTGAGACCATTACCCCTTGTTCTGTCATCTGCTACCACTGAGAACAGTCTAGAGCCATCCTCTTTGGAACCCTCTTTCAGGTAGTTTTTTTTCATCCACGTTTGAAAAAAAGGTGAGGGAAAGCTGCATACATTAGATGGCCTCTTATTACACACAGATAGAACTAGGCCACTCAGAGCATCCCCAGACTATTCATAGCATATAGAGATAGGTTAAGGACCAGGTCTTTTCTACTCCAAGACTCTCAAACTGGATTTTGGTCTGTATCAAGCTATGTGCTGGCTTCTGTAATCCCACCATTAAGGGTCATAGCCCACTCTATGAGAGCACAAGCAACTTCTGTTGCCTTTCTGAGAAATAAACCAATCATAGACTTTATAGAGTAATAAGCATGGCCTTTAGTTCTCATATTCATCCAAATCTGTTCTGTCATGGAGCAGCCAGACCTGATGCTGACTTTGGCAGAGCTGTCCTACGGTCATCATTTAGGTAGACTCTGAGTACTTATCTCCTATAATTTCACTAACAGTGAAATATATACTGTCTATACACGAGCAACAAAGGAGAAACAATTGCTTACCCTATAGTAGCTGTGGTTCTTCAGTACATGTCCCTATATATAGATTAGACTAAATACATTCCACAATCTTCCTCAACCTCTCCCCCATACTCGATGCTATAGAGTCTGTTAACATCAAGAGTTCATGGGGCAAAGAATCTGAGGGGGTAATTGGGGCAACACCTCTCTTCAGTCAGAGGCATAAGGATATATAGGGCATAGATCCCCAACAGACAATGCTGGTCAAAAGAATCCATCTAGAGTGCATCTGGTGCATGCACCCAAAAAGTGGAATATATATGGACAACACATCTTGAAGAGCCAACTATTGTAGGGTTAATAACTTTTTATTTCATGAGGTAGCAAAGCCTGAAACTTCTCCCAAAACTAAAACTAAACCAACGCTACAATTTTTTTGCAATTTTTTTTCTTTTTAAAACTTTCCATACTCCTCTGCCCTTCCTGCTTTTTGGCCAGGACAGGAAAAGGAAATCTCATGACCACATTCATTAATGTCACAAAATTTCAGAGCCAGATGATCTACTAGAACTCCAGTGAAGCTTGTTTTGTTAAGATTTACGCATTAGTTTTCAGAGTTTTGGGTAACAAAAACACTATCTGAAACTTTTTGCAGTTTCTTAGTCACTAATTTCAATGAAATCATAACATCAGTGCTTGAAATACAGACTGAGACACCTGATATGAATTACCACTGAAATATCTATTGTAGCTGTTCCAAGTTTTCATTACAAATACTGACAGTGATCAAACTCAGCTGAGGAAAAACCTGATCCCATAAAAATGAATGGTAAAACTGGCTTTTAAGGGACCAGGCACTTCAATAATTCATGACAAACTCAACGTGTACATCTTTTACTCTTGTTAGATACATCTTTCCTTCTTCCCTTTTTATCTCTGTGCTGACTGACTACTCTCATTCCATTGAAATGCTTCCTGAACTTTCAACAATAACCCTCAAAAGCAAGATGTGCTTAGTTAAAATAAGGGAAGAAATCTGCATCTCTGTAAGTCTGGACCTTCATCTGGTCAGGTGCACTGAGCGTTTAATAAATAAAAATCACAGCTCAGTTTGTGTTCCTAAAAAGTCTGCAAATCCTTAAAATTAGTTTTAGTCTCCATTTCAAAATAAAATATGGGTCTCCTTTATGGTTTCATATCAAAACTATGTGGTACTGATTGATTTGGAAAGTCAACATCTGAACCTTATTGTGGTTTCCCAATCACAGTATGAAAAAGGTTAAAACTTGGTAGTTTCAACTGAGCTTTACTTTTGATTTTGGTGTTTCAGACCCAAAATTCAAGTTAAAAGCTCCAAAAAGTGGTTCAAAACCAAAGACAATGGAGTTTCAAACACCTCTGATATCTGTAGCCCGATTCTGGAGTCCTTACGCAGTTCTCGTTCACTCAAAAGTTACACAGAAGTTTCTGTGTTGAAGTGATCAATAGAAGACAGCATTTCCAACCCAGTAGTTAATCTTATGAAGTCAGTAGGAGTTTTTCCAGAGTGAAGAGTATAGGATTTGGTCTCATGTGATTGTACCAGAAGATACTTTTACAAATTGTGAAACATCTGCTTTTAGGTTGTCCTTTTTTCCTTTCATTGCTACATCAATCTTCTTCTTTTTTTTTTTTTATTTGTAGGAATTTATTTAGGAGTTACCCGGTCTGGATTTATCTCTCGAGAAACACAGTGGTTCAATATGACAAACAGCCTGTGTAGTCTCCTAGACGATGGTAATTCCTTCTTGTTCTTAATAATTTAACAAATGCAGTGTTCATGATTGCTTGGGTGGTACATTCATTACACTGTCATGTGAGAGACTCAAGTCTGCACTTAGACCTGTGTTGACAGAACCGTGATGGGATTCCCTGACCCATTTCTGCCCACATTTTTTGCTCTCCTTGAGGTCAGTAGAGATCATCTTGAATTACATCAAAATATAGCATAATGTGTATGTAATTGTCAATAATAAAATCAAAAAACTTAAGAAATAATAATAAAACCAAAATTTATAAATCCATAGCAGGCATGCATAGATAAGGAAGGCCTGCTTAGATCAGTGGCAAGTAGTAGAAACTAATTTGAAATAGTCTTGGTCCCTTGCTTGACCACATTCTAAATCCAGACAAGAGAAAAGGTAAATATTGCAGGTAGTGCTTTGAACCCTGTCAGAGTGAAGAAAAGGACATTACAGAGATGCCACGGTGGTCCCTACTGGCTAATTGGAGTGGAAAGTGTGCTCTGGAAAGGGACATCTCCCAGTCCTTTGTAAGATGAGAAGTACTTAAGTACTAGGTGAGTGCTGAGCTGACCTAGGAAGCTCTTAAAAAGTCCATGCTATAACCTGCAAGGCAAAAGGAATAATCAGTTCCTATAGGAAGAAAGATATATGGTTTTTGAAGCTATTCTGAAGCAGCAAAAAAACAATTCTAATTCCACACTACCTATCCTTTTGGCCTTATTTTCAGCTTCAGGCTGGCCAGCTAAATGGCATTAGTGTCAAATTCTAAAACCTACATGATTTGTAAAAATGTCTCTCATTATTTTATATGCTGAATCCAGAGGGGAACTGAGCACTTGTAATGATACCCACAAATGTTCTAAATGGCTAAGTGATTCTTTGGCTTGAGTGTAGACTATAGTCATGACAGATGTGTGAATGCACAAAACAAAGCAGTGATTATTCATAATGCTGTTTTTTCTCTTCCGTAAGACTGTGCTGGCCTTTCACTTGTGAATATAATCTTAACGAACAATCATTTAATAATCCTCACTACATTGGGCCTTTTCATCAGTCAAGATCTACGCTATCCAACTGGAAGGATTTTAAATGTATGTGAGTTTGTTTATAAATTAAGTAACTTTTAAAGCCATATTTACAAAGCTTATGACAAATGCAAATTTGCATAATTGTGCAGTTATTTTTGGAGAAATCCTCATGGAAATATAGTAAGGGAGATTTTAACTTGTGTGACTAGCGGGATTACCTTTTTCTCAGCCTTTTAACATAAGATTAGGAAATTAGGAATAAAGGAAGATTCAGAATTGTTAAAATTCAGAATAAGTAAATGCAACTGTCCCATAGCATAACGGTTAATTTGTAGAGTAATCTTATTGTTGAATGTTTTGTGAGAAATGGAGCACATTTAGTCATGCTCCTTTTAACTATTTATGAGATTAATAAACTTTAATGCCAGAAGAGATCTTTTGGGTCATCTAATTTAAACTATCCATACAAGAAGTTCCTTTACTCTGTTAGTCTGAAAGCAGGGTTTTCAATGGACTTGCTGACTTACATGTTCTGAAACCTACATATGGATGGGTTGACCAGAGTTGCTTTGCCAAAGGATTGGATCCATCTTTTCAAATGATTGGCTGTGCCACAAGTAACGTGGCAAGGCCAATTCATATGATCAGCACTAGAGGTAAGTGGAAGGTTGGTTGATCACTTAGAACTTGATGCTGCAAGATGCTGAGCCTTCTGGTCGTCATCCAGAAAAGCACTTAAGCACATGCTTAACTTTAAACATGTGAATAGTTCCATTGAAGTGAAAGATATTAATTCTTACTTGCAGGCTCAATCTTTTTAGCCTCACACATATACTCTCTATAAGCAACTTATTTCATTATGTCCCTAACTGCTTACAGTGGACCAAATTCTGAAATCTTCTGTTTTTAACTCCACACTATGATGCTTTCTCAGGGAGTCCACACCCCTGCCTCAGTGAGAAAACCAATTCAGCACAAGCATGTCTATCTGCTCCCTGACACCACCAGTCTGTTAGCTACTCAAACAATCTCCTTAGAGCTCTACCAGCCCTTATTTTGCCTTGCAGGTACAAAAGGTAGACTCCAGCTCCTCAGCCCCTCTAAAAGCAACCCTTCCAGTGTTCAGCCCCATCGCTGGATGCTTTCAGAAATTACCGGGTTTGCTGTCACCAAAGGGAGCTATATATAGTACACATCAGCTTGTTTGATTCAGCTGACACTTTGCTTAATAACACAGCACTGAGATGTATTTATAATAATAACAAGAATAAGTTTATTCACAAAGAACAGAGATTCAAAGACTCAGATGAACAGAGAGTAAGAATATTGGAAACAGAAGTATAAGATGCTTCTTAGAGTCTAAACTTAATGTTAACAGGCTCAAATCCTTGTCTGCAGTAGGTTCTCATCTAAAACAACTTCCCAGCACTACCACTCAACATGGCTGGGATCCACTTTGTATGAATGCAAAATGTGCTGTCCTTTTTCCTCCCTCGGTGATGGATAAAAAGCTGTCCCTTTCCCCCAGATATAGTCCACTAAACCTTTGAAGTGTATTCTTTTGAAGTGCATCCCCAGATAAAACACTTCTCCCCCATTGTTAATTTCCTGTGTGCTCCTTTCCTGTTGACTTTACAGGTCTCTGATGATTTGGAATGTATATGTAGCTTCCACTGTGTTTGCCTCACCATGCTTAATTTACATCAGAGACAGGGATAGGTGAATAGGCATACTTCATTTGGCAGAAAACCCATTTGTCAACTCTGCCTTGTTACAGCCTTTAGAATATATTTTCAGTATGTATATGTAACCCCTTATACAGTGTCAGTACATACATTTCACAATGATATTAATAAAGTGTGTGTCACTGGCTTTCATTTAATACCTTAAATGACACTACTTATGGATTAATACCATGAAAGCAGTGTGTTAGGTGTAGTGAGTGCATCAGGTTTGATAGGAGTTACTGTTACAGAACAGCAAACCCTTTATCAGTTGGCGTTGGAGGTTCTGAGGGTCATACTCACTCACTAAATGGTAATTTTGTCGGAGTAAGGATTTATGGATTAAGATTTAAGGATTTGGTCCGATTTGATTACTAATTTACCTTGTTTAAAGCTCAAAGTACATGTCACTGGCCAAATTTTGCCCTTATTTACACCTGAGCAAATCAACAGAGATCTGTGTGGATGTAGGTGTGAACAGAATTTGGCTCCATGTGCTTCTATATACTTACAAAATGAAGCTATGAGAATAAAATTAGACTGTAACTGAAATATTTATATAATTAAAAACTCCTAATTACAAGTTGTCAAAACAAATCCTATTAACTTTTAAATAATTTGTACTGTACATGTTTCTACAACTTGTTATTGCAGACTGGATAGCCAGTGATTTTCAATGAGTTTATTTTGGAGATAGGCCTGAATCAAAACCATGGATTCAAATGTCCTAATAACTTGAAGAAATTCAAAACCAAATTGAGATCTGAACTCTGGAGCTCAAACCCATCTATCATTTCTGTTAATCATGAACATATTTAATAACTGATAGGAAAAGCATTTCTTGATTGTTAATGACTGGCTGGAGAAATTGAATATGCTTAATATTCATGAATTGCCAAGAAATGCCCTCCCCGGTTGATTTTAATATGTATATTATATGCAGAAAACTATGCTAAAAGAACATTATTAAGGTTGCAAAGCCACACATTCAACATTCAGTAAATACCAAAATTAAGGCTGTGTGTGTGCAACCTTAATTTCATCCCCTGGTGCATATGTATTATGATAATCTTTAATTACATGATCACATACTAGTTATACTAATTTTTTGCTTTCTTTTTTTCCCTAGTTCACCAAACCAAGCTTCTGTGGCTTTGAAAGGGTAAGAATCTTGGAAAAGCAGTTTTCTTAATTTTCTGTTTGCTTTACGTGTTCATAATACAAGATCACTTTACACAAGTGAATTAATATTAAAAAAAAACAGAAATATCTGTAATTTCTGGGTTAGAACACCACAATTGCCTAACAGGTCACAAAAACATTTTAAGTTAGGCCAGCCTACTAAGAATAATACAGCAGAGAGAATTGTAGGCACGCACAATTTACTTTCTCAGATTTGAACTTGGCTGTAGACACTGAGTAGCATTATCACGGGATCATTTAATGACTACCACTTATCAAGGCTTTGGTTTCACATGTTGTTTGAAAAATTACACCTCCAACAGCTTTGTGTTCAGGCCTTGCTTATTCCTGACTTGGAGATTCAGGAAGTGGCTGTATTCTCCGACTCCTCTTTCCCCATCAACCTGTATTTATTCTTATCTACATTATTGATCAAGCCCAACCCTCCTTGCACCCTCCAGTGCCTTTGCAGGATTCTTTAATGCAAACTAAACCATTATTTATGTACAGAAAAATTACATCACAAAGGGATGCAATTATTTTAATTATATATTTCCCTCTGTTTCTCATAGGATGATTATTTCAGCGCAAATGTATGGTATAATGTGCAATGTCTAGCTAATGCAGAGAGCTATGAAGGTGAGAAGTTCAGATGTAAACATTTTTAAATCTATGAAACGGAGGGAGAAAAGGAAAAAATAGTAAAGCATAGTTATGAACTGAGTTGTGTTCGGATTAATCGCTTAACTTGGGGTTTGCACAGGAGTTAGGCACCCATATCCCACTCAATTTCCATGGAATTTGGGACCAAACTCCCTTAGGATCTTCTGAAAATCCCAGCCTTAACTATAAAGTGTCTTTAGTTTAGGGGCTGATCCCACAACCATTCTCCCACAATTTATGTACCCATGAAAAATGCTAAAAAAACAGTAGCAGTGCTGTGGTTCTTCTTTGAGTGGTGTTCCTGTGGATGTTCCATTTTAGGTGCGTATGTGTGTCTATACCTTTGATGGGAGATTTTTGGTAGCAGTGCATGTTCTCCCATGCATGTGCCCACACATCCTTGTGCCCCATACCAAGGCTATATAGAGCTGCCTGGGCAAACTGTCCTCAGTTCCTTCTCACCCACCTGCATCCAGAAATGGAGTTTAGTATGTGCCTGTTTACTGTGTATCTGTTCTCACTCTTTTATTAGTGTTTTTGCTTTATAGTTAGTTCTTAGTCATGGTAGATTTAGTACCTGATAGTTGGAATGTATGTTCCTCTCTTTTCTTTTCTTTTTTTCTTAAAATATGTACATGTGCACACACACATACATACTTTTATTTTTATTTTTCCCCTATTGAGGGATTTGAACAACTTTTTATTCTGTTGGGGATGCTGGGCTCCCTGAGATGTAAAAGGTCCCTCTCTTGTCAACAAGCAATCTCTGTTAGTGTCAGGCATTCCCACTGCATTCATTGCTTGGGAGACTCTCACATTCCCAGCAAGTGTAAAATCTGCTTTTTAAGGGAAGATTCCATAAAAATAGGGAAATTAAGTACAGATTATTAATGATGGAGCATGCCTTAAGACTGGCTTTGGATCCAAGTACAGGGGATCCTCTGTGTCTATCAGTGCCCCGTAGTCATTGAGATCACAGTGATTGAGAGCTTCCAAGGGGAACACAGCAACAAAACCACGGTCTCTAACGCTGCCTGTAAGGGACCGAGGCGTAGGCAGTCTGGCCTAGCAGTCACTGCTGGGCTGGAGTCCACAAGTGTCAGGGACAGTAGTCAGTGATCATGAGTCAGAGGAATTGCTAAAGCTGGGTTTATTAGGCAAGAATCAGTGTCAAGGTGAGGTTGGGATCAGAGACCGGAGATCAGAGGTAGTACCAGGTTAGAGCCAGGAGGCAAGAGTCAGGGTCAAAGTCAGGCCGAAATCGGATGCTGGAGATCAGGAAACAATGTGAGGTCTTGAGTCGTAGCAGGTCCAAAGTCTGTTTTGTTGCCCAGACAACTTCCTGCGACATCCTCCAGGATTAAATAGGGTTATTGGCCAATCAGAGGGCCACAGGGTACTATCACTCTGTCTCCCTTGGGTGGTACTTCCTGTGGCAACTATTCTCCATAGTGCTTCCAGGGGTCCTGGTGGCACAGTAGGAACATCAGTCATCACTGGTTCTACAGACCAGGGTTCTAGCCCCTGCATCCTTATACTCTCCTTGAGTGCAGTACTGATTACCACACTGCCAGTACCAAGAGCTTCCCACTCCAAGTATAAGGAAGGGGATAAGAGGAGCAAAACAGTGGAGAGTTCATCATTAAAGAAGATCTGGTCCCCAGAGACCTCAGGCCCCAAAAGGAATGCTAGTGAAGCTCCAAGTATTAAGCATGTTAAGTCTTCAACTAAGTCCCACAACTTCTTTAGTAAAGGGCTTGGTTCCAAAGATTACTACTAACAAGAGACTGAATCTTCAGCCCCATTGGTGCCTCACACAATGACCTCTGCAACATCATCAGTGCCAGTGCCAAGTTCTGTTCTGTTCTGCAGGAATTCCGGTACCTGAAAGACCTTATGGTACCAAATGAGCCTGAGTCTCTTCTCCTTGCAAGCTCTGGATGCCCCTCAGTCCTGAGATTGGCTGAGTCACTGTCTGCTCATGTTTCTGGGAGACCTACATCTTCGACTATCCCTGAGGAGTTGTCACATGCAATGCAATCTGTAGAGGAGCATTCCGACTCAGACTCTGAACTTTCTCCAATTTATTCCAGGAGAAGTTATTCCTCTCTGCAGATGCAACAGATGCAGGACACCAGACCCCTGCCTTCCAACAGTTGAGATGACCAGCGCTGGATTCCTCCCACTGTGCCTTATGGTCTCCCTCGTTGCCCTTACTGTAATCCACGAGCAATGTACTGCCAGCAATTTCAAGGGACCTCAATTCGGTCCCATAGGGAACACAGAAGACTTTGTTCCCCAGTACTACCCATCCCTTCTCCCCATTCTGAGCCTGAGGAGACCTTTGAGGAGCAAGAGGCAAGGGCAGACAAGGCTGTGACCCCCATCTCAAACATCTCATCATCACTGGATGAGTCAATCAATAGTCATCCCTCCATCACCATCATTAGCTGACAGCTTTAGAACATTTCAGGACCTGATGAAGTGGGTCACTGACACCCTGAAAATTCCACCAGAAGATGTCCAGGATTCCCATCACAAGCTCCTGAAAATATTGCACAGCTCTGCCTCAGCACAGATAGCACTGCCAATTAATGAGGTCTTCCTGGAGCCAGCCAAGTCCATCTGGGAAACTCCACCAACACCCCCACTATCCCACATGCAAGATGGCTGAAAACAAAAATGTTACATCCTGGTAGCTCATGACTGTTAATGCACCAAACATACTCAGTCTGGTATCTGTACCCAGTCAGGTCCTACAGTCAGTCACCTCGTGGATGAATGCATCCAAAGTTTGTGCAGGAATCCTTTTCAACCAGCATTCCCCTACAGTCATATTAACATTGGACATTTCCCTCTTGGAATTGGCAGTACATTTAGTGTTCCACACAGTCCAAGGCAAATGGTTACAACAGGAACAGCCCTTGCATATCAATCTGTTAGAATTAAGGGTGGTCAGAAATGCTTCCTCCACTTTCTTCCCCTACTCAAAACCAAGTCTATCAAGATCATGACAGACAACATAGCATGCATGTATTACATCAACCATCAGGGCAGACTGCATTCCCCTCACTCTGCACTGAAGCAATAAAGCTTTGGAACTGGTGCACAGCCAATCGGATAGTCATCTTGGCTTCTTACCTCCTGGGTATACAAAATGGATGACATGAGCAGACACTTCTTCCTAAATTACATATGGGAGCTGGACTCTCAAGTCCTTAACAAAATACTCATAGCTTGAGGATTTCCAGAGATCAATCTTTTTGCAACGTCAGCCAACACAAAGAGCAGGAAATTCTGTTCTAGGCAGGGCTCGATCCCCATCCTCTAGGAGACATTTTCCTCTTTGCATGTACAAAGAGTCTTTTGTATGCATATCCTCCAACTCCATTGCTCTTAAAGGTCTTTATCAAGGTCAGACAGGACCAAGCCAAAGTCATTTTGATTGCATCATAAAAACATAACGGTCAGACCAAAGGCCAACAGTGGCCAATACCATGTGCCCCAGAGGAAATGAACAGAACAGGCAATCATCAAGAGATACATCCCCTGTTGCCCATTCCCAGCTTCTGGCAAGCAGAGGCAAGGGATACCATCCCTGTCCATCCTGGCTAATAGCCATTGATGGAACTATCCTCCATGAACTTATCTAGTTTTTTTTAACCATGTTATAGTCTTTGCCTTCACAACATCCTTAGGCAAGGAGTTCCATCAACTTGACCATGACAAGTTTGGTTTCCCTACTTCATCAAATTCATCTCTCACACTCCACGGCAGCTCGCAATCAGATCTCAACTATTGTCTCAGGATGTGGGTCAGACACTTCACCCCAGTCTGAATGTCCTGCAAACTTGGTTCCTCAGTGATTCTCAGGATTAGAGATCATATGTTCTTTGGAAGTACAAAATATACTGTTAAATACCAGCAAGGAATCTACTAGACATACTTATCTTCAGAAATAGAGAAGATATAAACTTTGGTGTAAGAGCCAGGGTGAAAGTAAAATACAGCTCTTACTGGTACAGGTCCCACTCTGGCCCCCCAGGAGGGGTGGGCCCTCAGATAGAAGGGGCGGGGCCAGGGTAGAAGTAAGTTACATTTCTTACCCATACAGTCCAAACACAAGCAACCCACCTCTCCTACATACTTCATGGATCCCTCCCATTGCATGACTTACATATAGAAAATAAAGCTACTATTACTACTGCTACCACTACTGTCTGTAACAGAACTTTACTATTGGAACAAGCCTGAAAAACTGAAAACTCACTGTCACATTTTTCTCCTTGTCCTCCCTCCTTCTCCTCCAGCCAGGCTGCTGATGTGGCTAGGCTTCCCATTCCCCTGACCCTCGCACTCATCAGGGGCTGCAGCAGCTCCCCTCTAGCTTGTAGCAGGCGGACTGGCTGAGGGAGAAGCCTCCCCAGGTAGCCTGCTGCCTGCATAGGAACAGTTTAAACGTAGCTGTTCTCTCCACGGTCTGAACCCGGGGATTTGGGGCTATTTCTGGCATCCTTGTTAATTTCATTCACAGTTGTTGAGGGGCGGGAGGTGTGACCAAAGCCAGGGCAGTTCTTTTCTGCCCCCTGGATGAGGCGATCGTCAATAATATAATACACAAAAAATACAATCAAAATCACCTCATCCAGGGGGCAGTGGTGGACTCTGTTCTCAAACTCCCACCTTCTTAAAGGGTTACTGCTAGGGAGTCACCTAAAGTGAAGTTCCCCCAGGGACACTTCTCCGAGAAGGAGAGGTTATTCACCTTGTGCAATAACTGGAGTTCTTCGATATGTGTCCCTGTGGGTGCTCCACTATCCATCCCACTTCCCCCGCTCTGGAGCTGCCTTTGCGGGGTTTGTGACAGAGAAGGAACTGAGAGCAGCTTGCTCACATAGCCCTATATCGCCTCAGTGCAGGGCACGAGGATGGGTAGGATGCATGCGTGGGCTGAACGGGCACTGCTACCAAAAATCTCCAATCAAAGGTGCAGGGATGAATGTTCCCCTAAAGTGGAGCACCATAGGCATGCGCATTTCTCAAAGAACTCCAGTTACTGCCCAAGGTGAGTAACCTCTCCTGCTGCATGAGGGATAGGCGGTCGAGAGGCTGCATGGAAGAGAAACCTGTGCTTTCTCAGTGCCCTACAGCACTGCTCTGCAGCAGTTCTCTGCAAGGGAAGGGCAGAGAATCTATAGACTTCACAGGTCCATTGATCAGAACACTTATAACCCAGACACTGTTGTAGTGGCCACATAGTAGCTACTCTGAAACCCAGCTCCAGGTTAGGGTGACAATTCTTCCCTAGATCCCTTTGTAAAGCCCATTCACTCAAGCTTTGAAAAGGGAGCAAGAATTTAACCCAGACACACAGGTTTAAATTATTTACAGGTGTACTTGTGTAAACAGTTACAAGAGGTCTCCTCATCTCCCATCCTTCGCATGAGCACATGGGGTAAAAAGAGTTTTTCTAACACCAATGGATATTTTTTATGTTCTTAATTTTCATCTGTACTTGTATGTGGGTGCGCAATAGCAACTTTAGACAGGCAGATTGAAATTAGCATTCCACAAATCCAGTTCACAAACCTTTCTGTGTAAATGCAGTCTATAGAGTAAGGAGGATTTGCTTGTCCATATCCCAAATTTGTCATTTACCTTACTCGTTTGTTAATTGGTTATAATTTTCCAGATTAGTGTACCACTTTAGTGTAAGAGAGGGGAGTGGGGAAAAAGGATTAAAACAGGAGGTATGGAACAGAATACAGTAGAACTTCAGAGTTACAAACTGACCGGTCAACCACACAACTCATTTGGAACTGGAAGTACGCAATCAGGCAGCAGCAGAGACAACAACAAAAAAGTAAATACAGTACAGTACTGTGATAAACGTAAACTGCTAAATTAAAAAAAAAGGAAAGTTAAAAAAAAGATTTGACAAAGTAAGGAAACTGTTTCTGTGCTTGTTTCATTTAAATTAAGATCGTTAAAAGCAGCATTTTTCTTCTGCATAGTAAAGTTTCAAAGCTGTATTAAGTCAATGAAAGAACAACCATAATGTTTTGTTCAGAGTTACAAACATTTCAGATTTACAAATAACCTTCTTTCCTGAGGTGTTCGGAACTCTGAGGTTCTACTGTACATATATCTTCTTGCAGATCCACCTCTCCTCCAAGCCTCTTCATCAAGGGGAAATGAAAGAAACACGGGGTGTTCACCCACGGAAGCTCATGCTCCAAAATGTCTGTTAGTCTATAAGGTGCCACAGGATTTTTGCTGCTCTGAAAGAAACAGTTATCCTAAAATAGTTCCCCATGTAGCTAAGTGCCTTTTTGGCAGTGCTTTCTGATCTTTCACCCATTTCCTGTTCTCACTTGGTGTAATGACGGCTTAGCTGCAGGAGGTTCTAGCTCTGCAACAGACAGCTTTTCGCTTTTTCATTTTTAGACTTTTCCAGTTATCCTTTGACTAAAAAGTACTTTTCATATCTAAAAAATATTGATTTTTTTTATTTTACTGCTCTAATCCTTAAACTCACAGATTTTGAAGAATCCTCCTGAGGATTCTCCCTTTAAGAGGGATTGCCACTTAAAGGCTTCCTGTCTCTCCACAAGTGCTGAGCCAAACTCCCAGCAGCCTTCTAGGAGTTCCCTCAACCAAAGATGTTATGTGAACCGAACCCTGAAGGGGATTTTCAAATGGTGGAGGAGGACACAACGTAACTTACCTAAACTCTGGTGGGATGGAGAATCAGGTGGAACCAGAACCCGAAAGAGAACCCAGGGAAGAGTCTCTATAGGGTTGGATGAAATGTGGCCACAGAGGCAATAGTTTCCTTTCCAACCTGCCAAAACCCAAATCAGCTTGTACAGATTCTCCCTATGTATAAGGAACAGAGTTGGTGTGTGTGAGGGAGGGAGTATAAATTTTTTATATATAAGATATATATATTATATGAGCTGATATAAGCCTTTATTTTCAAAAGTGCTGAGCATGTTGGGTACTGAGCTGTTTTGAAGAACTGGCCCCAATTCTGGGAAATCTGTCCTATAAAGATAAAACCATACTGGTCTTTTTACAAAACTATATTACAGCTATTGCATGCTGACTTCAATGTTTAGATAATACCTTTGTTTTTTCCCTAGTGGATTACATTAGTCTCTCATTCAACAAAGATAAGACATTAAGCCAGGTATGGTAATGCTGTAAGCCAGGTAAGGTTTGCACTGGTTGATCGTAACTGCAGTACTAATGCAACAGTATTCCTACTGATATCAGTTTATATTTTTTAACTTCCTATTTCTTTGCCATTTTTCTGTCTGAGCATGTAAAGTCTTGATGTCATAGCTCATTAGTAAAAAGTTGACATGCTATATGTCTCCTAGTTAGTTTCCTAGCTTTAAAATTGCTTTCCAAATTAATATGCAATACCATTTAGCTCATACTATGACCCCATTGATACTTCCATTGGGTAACATTGGTGGCCCCAGCACCAATGTGGATCCCACTAAAGTCAATTAGGCTCCATATAGGCACAAAGGGCTGTCTACATGGATGCACTTGCAGCTTAAAGGGCCTAAAGTTGCAATTGTTTACTTGAGCTGCTTCCTTAATACTCCAAGAAAATTCTCATTAACTTCCAATTACTTACTAGTTCCCATTTGTCCATATCACAAATCCAACGCAGACGTTGGCTTCCAGATAGTTGTCAATTTCTGCCCAAAAGAAGAAACCCAGGAACCAAATAAGACTGAGTTTGGTCTTGCTGAAGGGATTTGTGCGAGGGCTTGTGCAGTTTTGTTAGTCTCATGCTCACAAGCATTTCATTGAAGTCAATGGAGCTGAGCCAATTTACACCAGCTGAGGATCTAGTCCTCCATTCTGTTCTGAAACCAAGCTTATGATACATTACATACAAACCCATTCAAACTTTCACCACATTGAGTTCCTAATCACATATTTCCTTCCTCTTAGGTATCTACCTGTTTCTATAGTAATGATCCATATACAGAATGGTACAGTTGCTTGCCCCATAGAATTCATGGTGGAAAGACACTTTCTAGACGAGTAGTGGCATTTCTTATTGACTATCAGCAGAACACTGGAATAGGTCTTATAACTGTTCAGGTACAGTATGGAACCCCAAGCATAATTTCCACCACTTAGCACATCTACACTTTAATTTATAATCTAAATTAAATTGCCCATCCTTCCATGCCATTCTGTTGTTCTGTTCAAGACAATGTTTTTTGGATAAAGGATGCCAAACAGTATCAGTGAGTATTAGAGGAGAGGAACTGAAACTTAGGAAATCTGAGTTCTATCCCTGACTCTTTCACTGGTTTGCTTTTTGGGCAAGTCACTCACCTTTCTGTGCATTAGTTTCCCCATCTGTAAAATGAGGATAATAAAAATTATTAATCTACAGCGACATTATCTCCTGTGCAGAAGTCCAGAGCAAGGCCTGTGTTGGGTGGAAGTGGTGGATTGGCTTGGTGTTGGACTTCTGCACAGGGATGAACTTCACCCTAGTGTTTGCAGGTACTTTTTGAAATCTTTGCGTGGAATGTGCTACAGAAGCGTGAAGTAGTAATGGGATATTTCTCCTTTATTTCTGTATATAAAATGGGTCCTTCTTTAGGTGCCTTGCACTGAAAAAAGATTCTCTGTGCAAATGGCTCTTCACAAGCAACTATATTTTGATGAGGAAAATCAAACATTTAATTGCAGTTCCCAGGATGTCTTGTAGCACAACTGGAAACAAAACCCAGCTCTCCTGGTTCCCAGTCCTCTTCTTTATTCACAACCCCTTTTCCCGCTCTTCAGAACTTAAGTTTCCATCTTTTCTAAATGCCACAAAAGCCTTTCCCTTCAATTACTAGAAATTAGGGAATGTTTCTATTTGACCAGTCAATGAAAAGCAAAAATTTATGTCCAGTTACATAATAATGTGCAGGTTTCTCTCTCTAAGTTCTGTGTATTACTGTCACTTGCCAGACATAAATTTATAACCGCTTAAATATGCTGTACATTCTGTCTCTTATGATATTCTCTAGCTAGTGGTTTAATGACTGTGCAAAAATTTTACCTGCCTATAGTTAATATTTTTTTCTCTTTAGAATAAAGCAATGGTCTCGGTGTACAAGATAACAGACCACAAATTGAACAGGCAAACAAAATTTCCAGTGTTCTGGTTTCCAGACCCTAAGTTTTTGCCTTTTGGAATGTTTTTTCACCCAGGAAGTCACTTTCTCTATGTTTATGGAAGCCAGGTGTGCATCTCTGGGAATATATATGGAAGTGAGGTATAACTTTAATGGTGATTTTTAGGAATGAAAGGTCCAGTTCTATCCTTCTTGATGAAATTTTGTAAAACTCCTATCAACTTCAGGAGAAGCAAGATCAAAATGAGAAACTGTCATGCATTTTCTAACTGTGGGAAGAAATAACTTCTCACAGGGCCTCATTCTGCAGTGCTTGCTACCACTGAACAGAGTCTGTGAATGGTCTCGTTTAAATCAAGCGTGACTTTGTGGGTGAGGTACCGCTCATCTTAAGTAAGGAGAGGCCTTTAATTCTAGGGGGAGAGGGAGAGAGGAAATACTCAAGAAGTGAGTTATAGTTAATTATGAACAAATTTTAGTTACAGGGAAACATTGTATTGCAAGGTAGGGGTTATTTTCTAAAAACATCAAGTTGTAGATTTTGGGACAGCCCGATATTTCTGTAATACTTACGTATGTATGCAATAAAATGTATTGTATTTTTATAACTGTGAGGCTGGGGTGTTTACTTTGATTATTTCCAGCAAATGTTAATTTGAAAAAGATTCTGTCTCTATAATACTCTGTGAGCAAACTATGAATGCAGATAGCAGTTCAACGGTTACACTTGTTTCTTTTCCACAGGTCTGGTTTTCTGATGATGGAGGCAACACTTTTATGTTGCTAATCACTCTGGAGAATGAAATAATTATAAAAACAAATACGTGTGTTTATAGTCACTCAGTGGCATTTGTGACGGACAAGGGAAACATCTTCTTTACTAAGGCAGGTGAGGAATTCAGAATTAATTCCGCAGTGGTCAGGAACTGACCCAGGGCAGCTGCTTTGCTAACCATGCTGGGAAAAAACAGTTAAAGCTAGTTCTTTGTTACCATTATTTTACAGTACATTGGCTGAAGGGATACAAGAAGTCTTATAACTGCTACAAAAAATAATTATTCAATTCATATCTTCTGTTAAGTTCTGAACGAACTGTCATTAGGTTGGAAAAACTCTTTGTATTACTAACATTAACATACACATCTAAAACTGCAAAGCAGATAATCTGTTTGGGCTGAGCATCAATAATGGTATGCTCCACACTATTATGACTGAAGTCAGTGGGAGTTTTGCCGTTGACTTAACTGATTGCAGGACTGAGCCTTGGGGCTTTGAGCCTGCAATGAGCATGTATGCATGGATCCCTTGACCCAGGCAGAGCCTCTTTGACCATAATGGACACAAGGGCTTATCCCAGTGCTCAGTGCAGAATCAGGATCTTATATAGTATGTGCCTTAGGAGATAATCATTCAATTACATTTGTTTGTGATTTTGTTCTAAATGGTTTTTATTTATTAACTTACCATAAGCTGTTTTCTTCTGAGATTTTTAAAAACAGAGGCCTCATCCTGAGCCATCACAGGTCCCTCGGAAGCCAACAGCAGCCTTCAGCCCTATTGCAATAAACCAAAACTCACTAGGCTACCAAGTTTTGCTTGTGCAGGTGACCTATTTTCAGCATCTTCTCCTATGTTCTTTCTCTGTAGGTTTAGAAAGATATGCCAAGCTTACGACATCAGCACACAATGTTTTCAATTTGTACTATGACCACTTGGGGTCTTTAAACATAATTTCTCTGAATGAATCAGTCTCTGATAGTCTGGAAATACACCTGCTTGATGTTATCACTCTAATACAGGTTAGTTGTATAATAACAACATTATCAAACTCTTGTAAAATACTTTTAAAACCACTCCTGCCTCCTCAGGCACAAAGTTCAAGGAAATTTCAAGGAATCCACCCTCAGCCTTTGGACAAGCTACAAGGCTGCTGTGGAGCCCCTGTCTGGGTATTTCTAGTCCAGGACCTGGAATAAGTCACAGACCTTTCTTCACTTTTATACTGAGTACAATTAAGTGTGGATCCAGTAGTTGATCTCTCCATTGCACTTCAAACATCATCATCTGGCTCTCCTATTTGGATTCAGCACAGGTTTGCACAGGCCTTTCTCCACTAGCAAATGGTGCAATGCTATGCTTGAATAGAGCAGAAGGTTTTGAGTGTGCCCTCCACACGCAAGTGGATTTCACCTTAAATGGAAGAGAGCCGAATCTCCCAGTGTTGCTCACACACAGTGCAGGTTCTGGTAAATTGTATTTCTTTTTATATAGTATCTTTTTTATGCAAATTATTTCTCGGCGCTTTGCACAATTTGAGTTTATATAGTAACATTTTAATTAAGTGAGCAGAGCAATTCCCAAGTATATGGTGAGACGGAATAATGTACTGACTAATACCAAAAGAAGAGAAGGCTTAAGAACTATGAGGAAATGAAATTTCTTTCTCAGTAATAGAGAGAAGCTCATGATGCAGGAATAAGAAGTGGGAGGCTGAGTGGAATTTAGTCAAATAGGTAAAATCTGATCAGTCTATGGGCCTAAGCAACATGGTTAACCTAAAAAAAAAAATCACATTTCAATTATAAATATTCCAGGAAATGTGACCTTCGTCCATAGTTGCTAATAACGATGTAGAAACAAGTTGGCATAATACCTGTTAAATCAAATGGGCAACAAGTAATTGTCCAATACTATAGTCCTTGTACTTACTGGGTTTTTTAATTACTATTTAAAAAAAATAATCAGTGAACTCAAAAGAAATACCTTTGTTGCCATTTAAAAACATTTGCTAACTGTTACACATCTCAGATGCTACAGTTTTCCCTTTACTTAGCAAAGGAAATAACTGCTGTACCTCAAATACCACTCTCTTAAGCTTGGTTACTGTTGCCTTTTTAATAGGATGGTCTCTATATTTAGAGTGTCCTATAGGTGTTAGAAAACTTTTGTAACATTTTATATGGGGGAAAGGAACAGATTATTTGAAATGTCCTTATTTTACTAATTTGTCTTTAATCAGTTTTCAAGGCATCAGCACAATTTTATATTTTACATTGTTTAGGCAAAGAAGAATAAAAAGAAAAAGGATAACCACCACTATTTTCCCTCCATTCTAGCAGGATGACATAGGTTTTGATGGCCCATTGTCGCCACAATACATCACTGAACAGCAAATGGTATTTTTTGAACATATCCCATTGAATGGAAAATCAAGAAGTGTTCAAAAGTCAAGATTTTATGGTCTGCACAAAGGCAAGGTTTTACAATATTGGTAAATAGATGAACTCTTGCTATATTATTAGTATCAAAGAGCATTCAATATTTTCATGTGGTAATCATTTAAAAGAGCATTGCTAAATACTTTTTTTCATAGTTGGTATTTTATTAAAATGTTTTATATACCATTTTAGGAATGTGGAAACATTGGGCAAAGAGCTGCCCTCAATCATACTTTCCAAATCTATTGGCTTCAATGGGGTTACCCCAGGGTATAACCAAGGGCAGATTTTAGCTGGATATGGATTTTCTGTCAATTTTTACTTTTTCCATTCTGCAAAGGATGGGTACAGTCTTGATGTACTCCAAGCAAAGCTTGCACTGAAGTCCTATAGATGCTCAGTGGCCTTCGGAAAGCCTTTCTTTGCCAGATGGTTAGCAGCAAACATTGCCCTCTAATTGTCCAATGGAGCAACGTCAGCGGCAAACAATCTAAGTAAAATGGCAGAATCGTGAAAGAGAGTCATAAGTGGAGTTTACTAGGACACCATTAAGTCCAGTGGGAGTTCAATGGTAGTTTTATTTGATTTGGGACTGTAGTATCTAGCCCTTACATTTGTGTGTGTGTGTGTGTTTTAATGGAGCTTGGATTTATTGCAGCTTTTTATTTACTTGCTTCTTGTGTACACTAACATCATGTGTTAAATCAGCACAACACTGGTGCGAAGGGATTTTAGAAATAGCTGACAGCACATAAAACTTCATTTTGGTCTAGTTCCTGTCTTGCTTGTGGTTATTTTTTGTTTTAAATTTTGTAAATGAATGTAATGCTCATGAAAATGTCCTAATACTGCTCTGCCAGTTTACATCAACTCTGCTTCTCCAACCCTGTGCCTCATTTGCATAGCAGCAGACAGTCATAACCTAATTACGTGTTGACTTTGTGTTGAATATAAATGTCTGTTAGAGCGTTCAATATCATTAGAGACAGTTTCTCTGTCTAATGGGCTAAATCTTACCTTCTGGTTGCTGTGTGAAGGACAGTGTGGCAGTACTAGTGAACAGGCATCCACCTGACACAAACCGCCACCACTACAACCCTTTACTTGTCTCAGCAGACAGGCAAAGGCCTTCATAGATAAAGAAGCTAATCAACTGTGTCAATCAGCAGTTATGTTTTAAATATACTTTAAGCTCTGCAGCAAATCAAGCTTCCCCACTTTACTCTTGCCAGGAGTCACCTGTCTTTCTTCAGAAATAACAGTAGAAATCATCAATATAGCCTCTTTCACTCTTCTTTCCCTTTGCATCTGGATTGATTTTTTTTCAGCTGCAGCTTTCTGATGCACCAAGAATTTACTTCAAACTTTGTCTACACTATGGAATTGTTACAAAAAATTCCTACCATTTCTAAGACCAGTTCAGCTGCAGTGGTGCTGGGACCACTGGGAACTCTAGTACCCTTATTTCTCTGGCTCTGGCAGCATTTTTTGCACCGCGTGTGTTAAAACAACATGGTGATTGAAAACAGCTGCCATCTCTGCACTAAGTTCTCCAGAGCCAGGAACATAGTAGAGAGGAACAGAGTGGCAGTGACTGCTTTTATAGTCCATGGGCTGGAATATCAACTTTAGAGGGGTTGCACTGAAGCTCCATAGCCTGCCTGCAGGTTAGGAAGTGAATTCTATCTCTGCTACTCGCACCCAACATTGGACACAGTCCAACTGTTCTGGCTTTGTGTTGGAGACAGACATGGGTAATTTCTACTCTAATGGACCTGACTAGCACCTTAGTTCATGAAAGCATATCCATTCAGGAATGATGTTTAAACATATGCTTGACTGTCTAAACTTATGCTTAAATCCTATTGAAGTCAATTGGATTTATGTATGTTCTTTAAGTACTGTTGTGAATAGGGTTGGACTTAAGCATGTGTAAATTCTTTAATTAGCGAATTGTCTAATGTAATAACAAATATATGCTTCCTGCCCATGTAGGCCAAGTGGATCAGCTACAATAGTAAATGTTTTCCATCATGAATATCCTCCACAATATTTATCCTCTGTCATCGTAGATGTTCTGGAAAAGTTTCCCTTTGAATCTGAAGATAAAAACTCCTTTATACATAATTCTTTAAGTATTCTGAAGGTGTCAGACACCACCAGAGTTAAGCTTCAACTTGGTTCTGAATGTAAGTTACAGATTCCATTGATTCTGTACAGTAATGAGGTCCTTTTTTTTTGGAAAATAACCTCTTATATGACCTTCTACAAAAAAAAAATCCGCATTCTAGCTGTCTGAACGTACACTATATTTAACCTGCAGATAAAGGAATTCACATTTCAGTGGAATTAGTTCTCCAAAAGCGTAAAACTGAACTTCTTTTCTATTTCTTCATGGCTAGATATCTCAAATTCTTCTCTGAGTGCTTCTCTTTGTTTTGACAAGCAAGCAAGTCCTGGGCACCAGCAAAGTGGTTGGTTCTGAAGAGTTATTCAGTATTGGCTAAATCAATGACTCCACTACCAGTACTAGCTACTTCTTTCCATGTAGGATTAATATAGCAAGTGCCTTCTCCTCAATTGACACCAGCACCAGATAGATTTATTCTACCCCAGGATCTCCTAGTACCAGAGGAATTGGAATCTCTTCTTTTGTCAGGAGATATGCACCTGTCAATATGAATCACAAGGCTGTCATCAAAACCAACTGAATCTTCAGTACTGACCAGAGCATAGACCTTACCACAAAGTACTCCACCTTCTACTGCATGCCACACTTTTGAATTTGATGTCTCTTATCAGATTCACAACATAGAGATAAGAACACATAACCTTATTTTTCTAGGAGTCCCTCCCCAGAATATCAATCAGAGAGGGTATCTTGAGTGTCCAGGCAGGATAGAGATGCACAATTCCACCCACAGCAGAAAACCTTCTACAAGAAGGACATATGGGAAATGGAAGAGGTTCTACATTAGGTCTGCTTCCTCTTGAGTGACAGCTATCTCCTGTTTTGAATTACTTATTCCTAAAAAATAGGGGGCTGTCACTGAGTTCCATTAGAGTGCATTTGGCAGCTATTAGCAGCTTTCCCCTCCATTAGAAGCTTTCATGATTATTTTTTTTCCCTCGCCCAATGACATAGGTTTATCAAGTGGTTACTGAAACTTTTTCTACCCATTGAGATCCACTTTGGGATCATACTTTGGTCCTTATAGTACTTGAGTCCCCTGTTTAAGCCTTTAGCAAGATGTTTTTTCCTATATTTGCAGTGAAGACATCTTTCCTAGTAGCTATTATGTCAGCTAAGATGAAATAATATCCAAATTCTACCTTAATTAGGACATTCAATTACCAACATTTTATCCTAAATTTCATGCCAATCTTGAAAAAGCAAGATTTCACTCATTAGAGAGTATTAGCCTTTTATCACCAAAGACTAAAGTCCTGAAGAACCTCCCAGATGCTCTTTAGCTCATTTGCAGAAAGGTGCCCCTGTTTCTACTCAGATTATTGAAGTGGGTTTTAGGGTGAATAAGAACATGCTATAAAATCATGACATTAGACCCCTTCCCCAGACTATTCTTAGAGCTCACTCCACTAGACTTCAGTCTACATCTGCAGCCTTGTTGAAAATTATCTCTACTATAGATATTTGTAAAGAGGTTATTTGGGGCTCTATTCACACCTTCTCAAGGCATTAGGCTAGAAGTCTAGAGACTTCTGGATTGGAATCCTCTTTTGGCAGGGCAGTACTTCATCTGTACTAGATAGGATGCTGAACATGAGGCTCCATAATTAGTTTACTGCTTGGGAGGCACTTACAGTGGAAAACCCATAGGGACAATTGCTCAGAGAGTTTACCTGTACAGTAACTGGTGGTCTTTAAGATGTGTTGTCCCTGTTGATGTTCTGCTACCCATCTTCCTTCACCTTTGCTTCAGAGTCCCTAGCTTATGCTGGGTACTGTGATGGAGTGGCGATTGATCCTGCCACACTACCCTTTATACCCTTGGAATGGTGCACAAAGATAACTAGGATGCATGTGTGGACCAAACAGTTATTGCTGGCAAAAATCTCCAATCAAAAACATATTGTGTCCATGCACATCTGAAACAGAACACCCATAGAGACAATGCACCTTGAAGAACTCTAGTTACTGTACAGATAAATAACATCTCCTTTCTTTTCCAAAATCTTAATTGTTTGAATATCAGACAGGTGATGATTTCAAATTGCACTACTCTATTCTCTTCCCTGAAACTCCATACAGGTAATGTTCTCTAACAGTTAGTGGTATTTCTAGTTAACATGATTTAAAAATTTAATTTAAAACTTGCTAGTTTCACTTTTATTTCGAGTTATCAACATTTAAATTCCATCTGCCTTCTCTGATCAACTTACTTCTTCATTACTTACATATCTGTCTTCTATAGAAAAGTTGAGGGACAATTATATAGGTTTATTATTACTTAATATTTATATTGTGGTAGCACCTAAAGGCAACAACCTCACTGAGCTACTTTGTACCAGGCACTGTATAAATACAAAATGAATGATAGTCC
This sequence comes from Chelonoidis abingdonii, assembly GCF_003597395.2. Classification (NCBI taxonomy): domain Eukaryota; kingdom Metazoa; phylum Chordata; order Testudines; family Testudinidae; genus Chelonoidis; species Chelonoidis abingdonii. Next base: position 123,095,459 of record NC_133772.1, on the reverse strand, counting down.
CTGCCCCAAAGAGCTTACTGTTTAGGGCCAACTCCTTTAACTTGGAGAATTCAGGACCTGTGTAGCAAGGAAGGGTTGAAACATATAGAGGAGGGGGAGCAGGAGCGGCTCTGAGAATGGGAAATGTAAGAACCAGCCTCCAGTTTGGAAAAAGATGACTCTCCTTTTGCTGACCACAGAGGTGCCATTCCAGATGGTGCCAGCAATTGGTGCAGAGGAGAGGTCCATAGAGAAGTGAACATCATGGGTTTTATCATTCCCAGTACCAAAGTAAGAGTTGTCAGGGGTAAATGAGTCTGCCATGGTACTGAGCTCTATAATGATCCTGCTGGCTCTCCTGTGTCCACCAGCACCAATAGCATTGGCTCTTGTACTGCTGGCGATATTGGCACCGACTGGGTCAGGAGATCGCTGGCAACCACAAATGCCTCTAGCATGGCCAGTACTGAGATAGTGTCAGTATGTGGTTTGGTACCACGGATGTGGAAGGAGTTCCTTCTGGCTTTGGACTTGACGTCATCCATCTAGGTGCCAGAATCAATGGTTTTATCTTCTGCGGTACCAAAGCAGAGGAGTACTTAGACTTAGACTGCACTCTACTCTTATCCCCATGCCTAATAGACTTCAGCGCCAATGGTCTCCCCTGCTTCTTATGCCTCTTCTTAGGCACTGATGATGGTACACGCTGTTGGGACTCAGACATGATATGCCAGGTGCATCACTCAAGAAGAACAAAAGTAAATATACCAATTGGGGGGAAGGATAGCTAACTGGTTTGAGCATTGGCCTGCTAAAGCCAGGGTTGTGAATTCAGTCCTTGAGGGGGCCACTTAGGGATCCAGAGCAAAATCAGTACTTGGTCCTGCTGGTGAAGGCAGGGGGCTGAACTCAATGACCTTTCAGGGTCCCTTCCAGTTCTGTGAGATAGGTATATCTCCATATATTATTAAACAATGAAATCAGAATTGTTTTAACAAATTTGAGACAATTTTCTCTTGCTTCATTGTTAATTATTACCATGAAATATTCATATTTAATCCTTTTATTACATGGTGTCCAAAGACCCCATAATGGTAGATGATATACAAACACGTTTGAAGATATCTAAACCCTGAAAACCTAAGGAGACAAGTGATATAAAAAGAGTGGAGGGAGAGAGTGTTGGAAGCACAAACACGCTGAGAATTCTGAGTTGTTTGCAGACTTCCTCATTTTTCTTTCAGAGTAGCCAAATGAGCAATATTACAACCACTATTAACATATTTTGAAAAGTTATTGTATTCTAAACCCCAATTTTCACTCCCTCTAAACACTTCCTTTTGAGTCTGTAACTCCCCATGTTTTTTTCTCAGCCTCAAGCTGAAACTGGACATTTTACAACCAGTTCAGATGAGCTGTCCTGGAGTTATACAAGCATGAAAAAAGTGTCAGTTTTTTTTTATATAAATATATAATCTTTCAGTGGAATCTAGCTTGAAGTCCACTCAAAATGCTTGTTTGTTTTTGAAGAAATGCCATAGACTTAGTTTTCCCAGAGGAAAAATGACTATGACATACTTAAAGAAATTTATGTACAAATAAATTATAAGCAATTGAAATGGTGCCACTCAAAGAGAGTGTATTGCCACCCTTAAACTTATTCCACAAATGGTCATTTGTATCAATACTGAAAGCTGCAAATTCACCCACCCAAAAATGCCCTTCTATAAACCTAGGGCTGGATGCTGCTTCCTGCTGCTGTGCACAAAGCAGCTGCAAAACTGGCTCAAGCAACTACCCGAGGGTTTCCTCAGTATCAAAACCCCGTGTTGGAGTAGAGCTGGAGGTGCAGCTCTCATGTCTTGGTAAGAGGAGGCACACAGCATTTCACAGGATCAGAGCCTATGTTTAGTAAAATGTATCGCAGTTACAACAAACAAATGTTTGAAATCCAATATGAGTTTTTATTTCTAAACTTACTTATGAGCATTCTTTATTGAAATTATGGGCCAGATTCTGACGCCATGATTCACACTGAATAATATGTTAATTTACATGTGGTCATACCAGTGAAGGAATAAGGTACTGCTCAATTTTAGTAAGGGTGCCATAACCTGGCCCTAGATTTGCATACTAAAAATTACTGAACAGAAAATGTAATTATTCTGTTTTCTTAATTTAGATAATAGTTCGGAGAAGGTTGTTTCTTCAAGTCTTCATGTATTTAAATCTTCTGATATTGAGAAGACTGTGGTGATTCCTGGCTTTAGCAGCTTCCTGATTGTTGAAGTTCTGGATAGTCTGAATGCTTTGGCAGATGCTACCATGCCTGAGAGAGTGCCTTTCAACAAAACCTTTACCTCAGACATGTGGTTTGTGTATGACTTTGGCACTAAGAATGGAAGAAAATGGAAGATTATAGTAGACAGCTGTAGATACTGGGTAAAAGAACTTAATAATCTACCACTGAATGCCATTAAATACCTGGATCTTACCCAAACCTTCAATTTTGGATTCAGAGTAACCCCTGTTAATACAGGTGAGACATTTTGAATTTTGTTTTATCCCTTGAGCTCTATAGTCTGAACACAAAACATAAAATAGCTATGAGGCTGGTTTGGGTGAATTTTACATGATAATGGCCAGATACTGATTTCAGTTAGATGTAAATTTGGAGTAACTCCAATGAAGACGATGTCCTACATTTCAAGCCCCTGACACTTGCTGGAATTATAAACTGAAATTATGCATGGTTGTTTTTAGACAAAAGGAAGTTTTTTAATCATATTCTATTTACCTCCACTCTCTCCTCACACCCAAAACTAAGCACCTTAGTATGGCCATTGTAACATTAAAAGATTTTGACAGATGGTTTCTCTTTGCTATATGTAATGGGTTCGGTCACAGAGACCCCCTTAGGACTGTCACCTGATGTGCTGAAATTACCTCTGAGCCTGGTTCCCCTGCCAGTTTGGAACTCCAGAACCCTGCCTTGTTGAGCCAAACACACTAGCCTGCTGCAGCACAGACCTAGGGTCTGGGCCACCCCCCCAAAGCTGCAGGTTTTAAGTGAAAACAGCTCTGCAGGTTACTTGACTCCAGCACCCAGACACACAGCTCCCAATGGGATCCAAATTCCAAATAAATCCGCTTTACTCTGTATAAAGCATATATAGCATAAACTCATAAATTGTCTGCCCTCTATAACACTGAGAGAGATATGCACAGCTGTTTGGGTTTACTAATAAACAAAAGTGATTTTATTAAGTATAAAAAGTAGGATTTAAGTGGTTCCAAGTAATAGACAGAACAAAGTAAGTTACCAAGCAAAATAAAGCAAAAACATGCAAGTCTAAGCCTAAGAAACTGATTACAGGTAATATCTTGCCCTCAGATGTTCCAATAAGCTTCTTTCACAGATTAGACTTCTTCCTAGTCTGGGCCCAATCCTTTCTCCTGGTACAGTCCTTGTTAGTTCCAGCAGACATCTTAGGTGTTAACTAGGGGTTTTTCCATGACTGGTTCTCCCTTTGTCCTGCTCCACCCCCTTTTATAGCTTTGGCACAACGTGGGACTCTTCTGTCTCTTTGGGTCCCCACCCCTCCTTCTAAATCGAAAAGTACCAGATTTAAGATGAATTTCATTATCAGCAGACATAGTCGCATATCCCTGTGAGACCTCATTCTTCATTACCCACGGGCTGGCCCACATGTACACAGGAAACCGTGCAACTAAATAAACCATTTACAACCACTTGTCATAGTCAATGGGAGTCATCAAGATTCTAAACCACCATTAATGACCTAAACTTTGCATATTTATAGCTTCAGATATAAGAATGATACATGCATACAAATAGGATGAACACGCTCAGTAGATCATAAGCTTTGTAATGATACCTTACAACAGACCTTTTGCATAAAGCATATTCCAGTTACATTTTATTCACATTCATAAACATATTTTCATAAAGCATACGGAGTGCAACGTCACACTATAGATTTAAGGCATGATCCAAATTTCATTATGTCAATGAGAGTCTTTCCATTGACTTCAGTGAACTTTGAATCTGGCCCTCTCTTCTTAGCAAAGGCAAGTAGATTTTGACATGCTTGGAGAAATACAGTTGAAGAAATTTAATGCAAAGTTGAAGCTGAATTTTTTCTTTTAAAATGTGTTTTCATTGATTTTTCAATTACATATAAGCAACAGATGACACCCTGACTTTTGGACCCTTTTTTAAAAATAGTTGGCCAAAAATAGATGTATGACTAAATCAAACCAAAGGAATAAAATAATAACAGGAAAGAAAACAGGAAGTGCCAGGGACCACAATGATTAAATACAGTTTTTTATGTAAACAGTGCAGTATAGGTGCTTTTTCCACTTATGTGTTAATCCCCAGTGTCATTAGGCCAGGCTTCTCCCCAGCTCCAAAATATATGCTGCCATGTCAATTGTCTTGCAAGCAGGGCCGGTGCAAGGATATTTTGCACCCTAAGTGAAACTTCCACCCCCACTCCCACCCCTCCTGCCCCGGAGCATTGCTTATTATAAACTTTCAAAAATGAATACTGCATAGTGTGACATTGTTAATTAGAATTAATACACATTCGGCTTGAAAATGTATTAATTTAATTATTTAGACTACATATTTAATGAAAATAAATGAATAATCTGACAGGGTGTGGGGCTGGCTGGCTTTGGGCAGGGCAGGGGGTGCGGAGCTGGTTGGAGATGGGATGCGGGGTTGGCTGGAGATGGGGGTGTGGGGCTGGCTGCTTCAGGCACAGGGGTGCAGCAGGAGCTGGCTGGAGAAAGAGGAGTGTGGGACTGGCTGGCTTTGGGCAGGAGGGTGTGGCAGGGCGTGGGTGCAGGTAGGGGGTGTGGGGCTGGCTGCAGGGGGGTGGGAGCGAGGGAGAACCACCCCCCAGCACTCACTGGCAGCATGGCTGGGGCCAGGTCTCTGCACTGCCCCCTGCTGGTGAGTGCAGGCCCAGCCCTGCTGCAGAGTTCAGGGGAGTGGGGGCGGGGCAGGGCTGAGCAAAGGCGAGGGCCCTGTGGCAGAGCCAGAGCAGTAGGGAGCAGCGCAGCACCTCCAGCAGCTGGGAGAGGAATGACGTCACTTCCTGGCCGGCTGGAGCTGATCAAAGCCGCAGCGCCCCCTCGCACAGCAGCAGGAAGAGGGTTACACATTTAGCTGGCACTGGGTGAGCATCCCAGATTTTCTGGGCACCGCTTTTTGGTGCCCTCAAATCTTGGCGCCCTAGGCGGCTGCCTAGTTTGCCTAGTGGTTGCACCGGCCCTGCTTGCAAGGAGGCTTACTTTCTTAATAGAAGCCAACAAATAAAGAGAAAAACAATTTTAACTCAGTCCTTGCTTTCAGGTTGCTGTCTACACCTCTCAGGGCCCTCTGGCAGGTTCTCAGTTCTGAGCAGCCTCAGGGCTGTCTCCCTGAGCACCAACCCCCACTTTGTTCCAGAGGACCTACCAGTGTGGCTCTCCCTCCCCAGGCACAGCCTGTGTCAATCAATCCCTCCTCTTCCTGCCCACTACCAACACTTTATAGGTACAGGGGTAGCTCAGACCTCTTTAACTGGCTACACTGAACTCACCTGCTTGGTCCAAGGGAGGTAGGCCTAGTCTATCCTCAGGGACTAACTGCTTTGTGACGCCCAGTAAGAATCAAAGAAAATTAAGCGTTGGTGAGAGTGTTAGAAAATTAGTGTCAGTATTTTAGGACTTGTTCCTGCACATTAAGTAGCTTCAGTCGTGTGAAGAGTCTCCTTGACTTCAGTGAGTGTCCTCACATAAGTCAAGTTTCTCACATGTGTAAATGTTTGCAGGGTCAAGCTATTTAAAAAGATAACTATCAGAATCCCTGGTCTAGATCTCTCCCATACATGCCAACGTAAGTGAATGTAGTTGCGTGGGTGTATTTGATAGCAGATTTTGACCCTAAATCTGCAATTCAATCCCAGGTTGAAAATTTTAAACTTATGATAGTGTGGTTGATGATGTACAAAACAAAGAGCAGCACAGTACCTAGGCAAGGATTTTGCATCCTAAATTAGGGGTATATAACAGTTCCTACACATCTGGTGGGATTTTCCAAAGCACTCAGAGAGAGATAAATACAGGTCCCATTGGAAATTTAATGAGACTTGTGCTCCTAAATTCCTTAGGCACTTTTGAAAATCCCATTTTAATGCAATATATTAGCAGAGGATAGTCAAATTTCTAAGTGATGCAGAGTTCTTCTTCCTTTTAACACACACACACACTGCATTGAAGAATTAATGTTGGTAAGCTTTGTGGCAGAATTCTGTTTTAACAAAGAAATGGAATGAAGAATGAATGTTTGGAAAATAACAGGAAGCATGATATTCTAAGCAAAAGAGGTGGCATGGAAAAAGGTGCAAAGGCCAAGGTGGGTGAGGCATACCAAAGCTGCATTGCTGAGGTCGAGTAACAATATTGGTGAGAAATGAGAGCTGAGATACAGGCCAGTATAGAATTGTGCAGAGCACTGAGAATGAGGGCGAGAAGCTCGATTGTGAGAGCAAGTCTGATTCAAAGACAACGGGAGTGACGTGATCGAGGGGTGAGATGAGAAGATGATTTTAACAGCAGCACAGACTAGAAAGAATGGGATGAGATGAGATGCAGGGAGGCCAGAGAGGAAAAAGTCAGGAAATTCTCAGCTATGGTTCCCACAAAAATCTGTACTCATCTGCGTAAGGACACATTACAGTAACAGGTCAACTAACCTGTTCGGCCAAACTAAAAAGCGACTACTAATGTTGAGGAGGAGGACATTCAGAACTGAGAGTAGGGAATAACTCTTCCCTGTTCACGCCATATGGACACAAATCTCTTCCCTTTGAATGGAGCATTAGATGGCAACTCTGAGTTCAAACTTTGAGTCTTGTGCTTAATTGTTCCTCACTTGAGTTTTTCCTATAGTAAGGGAGCACATGGTTCCAAGTAATTATGATCTTCATTTCTGTGCTTGATTTCACAGCCTATCCAATCTTTCACATGCCACTAATGAAGCTAGTAGTTGGAAATCCATCCATATTTAAAGTGAAGGCAAAGGATTACTGGGATGACACTGATAGTTACACCATGGAATTCTCTGTTACTAACAATTTTTACAAACAAGTAAGAGCAGACAAGTAGTGAGTAACATACTGGCTCCTACAATAGTATCTTTCATTTTTTTATTTAGCAGAGTTTTGATAAAGGGGAGCAGAGCAGATAATTATACATTGAGAGAATTTACACTTATGTAGTGACTGGGTCACGTAGAATATCTTTGTTAAAGGACTTTGCTACGAAACATTTTCAACATTTGATCAAAATTTTGTAAATATCTATTCCCTGTTGACCCTCAGTCCTTGTGTAAAGTTCTCATACACGTCACTGCAAGTTCCACCTATGGAATGAGTATGGCTCAAGAATCTATCTAGTATATATAATATAAAATTATTTCCAAGTGACATGTTCTTTTTCACTTGTTTCTGTTCTCCCCCACATCTCTACCCTCAATGTAATTTGTTATGCATTTATACGATTCATTATCAGTGCAGTTTATTTTCTAACTTCTTCAGGGCAGAGACCTTGTTATTCTAGTTGTCTGTATGTGGGTCTACATGAGCATATTGCCTATGAGGTGTAAAAGATTAATGGAGATCAGAATGTAGGCTTCGAGGCCAATTAATATTAGTGTGAATGCCCTACGGGGAAGTGACACTGCCATGCCAGAGCATGGAAATCTTAGATTAATGATGGGAGAGTTACCCACCAGGTTTCACCTTGACAGTTTCTTTTTAAGCTTTCAGAGTGTTTGGTGTTGGGGTAATGTCAATATTTGTCAAGTAATATGGAGCAACTCAGGAAAAAATTACCCCTTTGCAAAGTTTTTCTTTTTATTCTTTCACCCCCCCCCCTTTCCATTGCTGTGGGCTTTTTCACAAGCACAGGGCTACCCAGAGGGTGGAGCAAGTGGGGCGATTTTCCCCAGGCCCCACAGGGGCCCCCATGAGAATATAGTATTCTATGGTATTGCAACTTTTTTTTATGAAAGGGGCCCCCGAAATTGCTTTGCCCCAGGCCCCCTGAATCCTCTGGGTGGCCCTGCACAAGCATGGCAAAAGCACACAAAAACAAAATCAGCACTAGCGAGATAATGACTTGTCTACCCAAATTCATATGCTATATGTACCCACATTAATTTTGTTAATCAGAACACCCCCTCTTTTATCACGTCATAATCCTTAATTCATCCCCTTCCCCAAAGTATCCTGGTTAAAAAAAAAATGGCCTTTACAGCATGACCAGAAAATTAACAAGCATGGGCTGTGGTAGATTAAGTGGAACAGTGAATTCCTGAGTCAAGGATGCCTCACAGAGCATGTCCTACCATCCCCAACCCTTTCCCCTTCCCATCTAAAACAGGTAGCTTGAGTACCCCGCTGATCACAACCATAGTCCTATTACATGTAGAGAGAGAGGCAGCTGTTGTGGTAATTAAGCATATAAATTTATCACAATTATGAGCTCAACTGTGAGAAGTGAGTGCAAGTTTATAAACTATCACAATAAGCTATACAATGTGACAAAGTTCCTCCTCTACTTTGGTGGGTCCTGCGCTTATTGGTGGATTTGTTCACCTCAGTGATCTTCCCCTCTTGTGGAACCCCAGTCTGGTCAGCTCCTCCTGTGTTGATCAGGAATTGGGAGTTTGGGGGGAACCCAGGCCCGCCCTCTACTCCGGGTTCCAGCCCAGGGCCTTGTGGATGCAGCTGTCTATAGTGCCTCCGTAACAGCTGCATGACAGCTACAACTCCTGGGCTACTTCCCATGCCTCCTCAAACACCTTCTTTATCCTCACCACAGGACCTTCCTCTGGTGTCTGATAATACTGTCCTCCTCAATTCTCCAGCAGTACACTCTCTTACTCTCAGCTCCTTGCCTCTTGCTCCCAGCTCCTCACACACGCTCCTTTCCTCTCGGCTCCTGCCTGCTGATGAGTGAGCTCCTTTTTAAACCAGGTGCCCTGATTAGCTCCTTGATTGGCTGCAGGTGTTCTAATTAAAGTAGCTATCTCTACTGCCTTCTAGAAAGATCTTAATTGGCTCCAGGTGCCTTGATTAACCTGGAGCAACTGCCAATTGGTTACCAGAGTACTAGGGATTTGTTTAGCCTGGGGCTAACATACCTGTTTCTCAGTACTTTACTGTAGCCATCTGGCCTTGCCCCATCACAACAAATATTGATGGGAAAGGTGCAGAAGGGAGACAGACTGAATTAATCCAAACAGAAAGGCCTACTGATCTAAGTCAGGGACTTTATTAAGATTATGCTGGTATCCAAGAGAAGTGTGGGTCCAGAAATCAATGAACCAAAATCGATGTGTCGGAATTTAGTCCTATTGGACAAAATAATGAAGAGATGGGCTATTTCACCTATCATCCCTTTTGGAGTTCTTCAAAAAAATAAGATTAGGGGAGGGAATTCAGATGAACGGAAGTGAATACAATAGTTGCCGACTGCATAATTGTACATGTAACTGTAATTGCACAACTTCCTGGTTCAACTACTGGAGGAATCAACCAGGGCTGTTTTCCTCTTGACCTGTTGCTTACAAACAGGGAAGAATTGGTAGGGGAAGTAGAAGCAGCTGGCAACCTGGGCAGCAATGACCATGAGATGGTTGAGTTCAGGATCCTCACAAAAGGAAGAAAGGAGAGTAGCAAAATACAGACCTGGACTTCTGAAAAGCAGACTTTGACTCCTTTAGAGAACTGATCGGCAGGATCCCTGGGAGGCTAAGATGAGGGAGAAAGGAGTCCAGGAGACCTGGCTGTATTTTAAAGAAGCCTTATTGAGGTAGCAGAAACAAACCGTCCCGATGTGCAGAAAGAAAGCAAATAAGGCAGACGACCAGCTTGGTTTAACAGTGAAATCTTCGGTGAGCTTAAACACAAGAAGAAAGCTTACAAGAAGTGGAAACTTGGACAGATGACTAGGAAGGAATATAAAAATATTGGTCGAGCATGCAGGGGTGTAATCAGGAAGGCCAAAACACAACTGAAATTGCAGCTAGCAAGGGACATAAAGGGTCACAAGAAGGGTTTCTATAGGTATGTTAGCAACAAGAAAAAGGTCAGATAAAGTGTGGGACCCTTCATGAATGGGGGAGGCAAACTAGTGACAGATGATGTGGAAAAAGCTGAAGTACTTAATTATTTTTTTGCCTCGGTCTTCACAGACAAGGTCAGCTCCCAGACTGTTGCACTGGGCAACACAGTATGGGGAGGAGGTGAGCAGCCCTAAGTGGCGAAAGAACAGGTTAAGAACTATTTAGGGTATGTCTACACTACTTGCCGATCGACGGGTAGCGATCGATTTATCGGGGATCAATTATCACGTCTCATCTAGACACGATATATCGATCCCTGAATGTGTGCCTGTCGACTCTGGAACTCCACCAGGCTGAGTGGCAGTAGCGGAGTTGACAGGGGGAGCCGCAGCCATTGATCCCGCACCGTGAGGACGGGAGGTAAGTTGAAATAAGATACGTCGACTTCAGCTACGCTACTCCCGTAGCTGCAGTTACGTATCTTACATCGACCCCGCCCCCTAGCGTAAATCAGGCCTGAGAATAGCTGGACATGCACAAGTCCATGGGTCCAGATCCAATGCATCTGAGCGTGCTGAGGGAATTGGCTGTTGTGATTGCAGAGCCATTGGCCATTATCTTTGAAAACTCGTGGTGATCAGGGGAGGTCCTGGATGACTGGAAAAAGGCAAATATACTGCCCATCTTTAAAAAAAGGAAGAAGGAGAACCTGGGGAACTACAGACCGGTCAGCCTCCTCATCTCAGTCCCTGGAAAAAAACATGGAGTAGGTCCTCAAGGAAACCATTTTGAAGCACTTGGGGGAGAGGAAGGTGATCAGGAACAGTCAACATGGATTTACCAAGGGCAAGTCATGCCTGACCAACCTGATAGCCAGTTATCTCATCATAGAAGGTACTGTAGATATGGGGAAAGCAGTGGACGTTATATATCTTGACTTTAGCAAAGCTTTTGATACTGTCTCCCACAGTATTCTTGCCAGCAAGTTAAAAGAGTATGGATTGGATGAATGGACTATAAGGTGAATAGAAAGGTGGCTAGATTGTCAGGCTCAACGGGTAGTGATCAACAGTTTGATGTCTAGTTGGCAGCCAGAATCAAGTGGAGCACCTCGGGAGTCGGTCCTGGGGCCGGTTTTGTTCAACATCTTTATTAATAATCTGGATGAAGAGATGGATTGCACCCTCAGCAAGTTTGCAGATGACACTGCGCTGGGGGGGAGAGGTAGATATGCTGGAGGGTAGGGATAGGGTCCATAGAGACCTAGACAAATTGGAGGATTGGGCCAAAATAAATCTTATGAGGTTCTAGAAGGACAAGTGTAGAGTCCTGCACTTAGGATGGAAGAATCCCATGCACCGCTAAAGGCTAGGGACTGACTGGCTAAGAAGAAGTTCTGCAGAAAAGCGCCTGGGGATTACAGTGGATGAGAAGCTGGATATGAGTCAGCAGTGTGCCCTGGTTGCCAAGAAGGCTAACGGCATATCGGGCTGCATTAGTAGAAGCATTGCCAGTGGATCGAGGGAAGTGATTATTCACCTCTATTCGGCACTGGTGAGGCCACATCTGGAATATTGCATCCAGTTTTGAGCCCCCCACTACAGAAAGGATGTGGACAAATTTGAGAGAGTCCAGTGGAGAGCAACAAAAATGATCAGGGGGCTGGGGCACATGACTTATGAGGAGAGGCTGAGGAAACTGGGCTGAGTTAGTCTGCAGAAGAGAAGAGTGAGGGAGGATTTGATGATAGACTTCAACTACCGGAAGAGGTGGTTCCAAGGAGGATGGAGCCTGGCTGTTCTCAGTGGTGGCAGATGACAGAACAAGGAGCAATGGTCTCAAGTTGCAGTGGGGGAGGTCTAGGTTAGATATTAGGAATCACTATATCACTAGGAGGGTGGTGAAGCGCTGGAATGGGTTACCTAGGGAGGTGGTGGAATCTCCATCCTTAGAGGTTTTTAAGGCCTGGCTTGACAAAGCCCTGGCTGGGATGATTTAGTTGGTATTGGTCCTGCTTTGAGCAGGGGGTTGGATTAAATGACCTCCTGAGGTCTCTTCCAACCCTTATCTTCTATGATTCTATGAAAGGGGAAGGAGTAAGCTTTCACCATTGTGGGTGCTATCCCCACTATCTCCTGGGATCCTTGAATCCAGCATGACAGCATTGTGCTTTTGTCAGCCTGATCCTGAGAGATCCTGGCCAGACTGGGCCAGAGAGAGGGACTAGATAACAAAACCATTTCCACCAGCTTTGGCTAAATCCCTTTTTATCTCTCTCCTTTTTCTTGTGTTTAATAAGAATTTGGTTTAGCTAGTTGGGACTGTATATTTTGCAACATTGCTATAAACCTGTGATTAGAAAGGCAGTTAAAAGCAATATCCTACATTACCCCGTGCTGGAACAAATATGCCAGGTCTCCAAGTGGCTGAAAATGTTGTTTCTTCAGCAGTGTGATTGCAAGTGAGATTCTACACCAGGGACAGAAGCTGCATTTTCTATCTTTATTGTTATTTTCTCTTCTCTCTTGTGTGTGTTTGTCATGTTTTGTCTCCTATGAAAGGGGTTTGGACTTTAACAACAGCTCCAGCCCATCACAACGAAGTTCTTCTTTTCTCCAAAAGGACAATTATTACCATCTTTAATTCCATCTAAGAGACGTCAGACAAGGGTGGGATGGGTGAGGTTCCTTCCAAAGATTCTCCCCCACTAAAGGGAAAGGGAACAAGATATGTTGTTAAAAGGAAACCTTTATTTAATACTTTACATTTCAAATGCTTTAACCATTTTCCCTTCTGTTTCCATACTTTTATTAAAAGACTTGTAATGTGTTTGCCCTGGTAGTAAGCAGGCTGAGGTCTCTGTATACCAAATCCCGAACCTTGTTTAAAACTGTTTAATGGTGAGTGGGTCATGTTAACAACTTTAACTTTTTGGCCCCATATATTCCATTTAAATTAATACAAATTCTCCAGATAAATAGTATCAAGTCATACAGATTAAAATTTTCCCCTTTAACTCCACCCAGCCAATCAGAACAAATTATGAAGCGCTGTTGTATCTAATGGTACAGACCATTCTTGAAGAAGGCTGTATAAGCTATAGGCCATTTCTAGCTTTATATATTTGCTATGTTCATTGTAATGGTATAATGTATGTGTTTTGGATATACGCATTTATTTTTACCATATGAACTTCCACAGGGTAAATCTTCAATGGCTGTCATTCTCACAAAAGCATCACTTGTTTGTGATGTGTCAACAATTGTGCTAACAGTGAAGAGTGGCTGTTCGTACAGTAAATCGATGCACTACATTTCTCCAGTTTCAATCTCTGCCCAGAGTTGGCTGCATGGAGACCCAAAAGACCCATATGGTTTCAAACTCTTAAAACAGTTGCCGGTAAGAAAGCTAAGTAGTCAGTAAATCTATATCCGAAGAGAGTAATTTTCAGCCTCCGATTTTGTGCATCCACTTTTGTAGAAGACATTGATTTCACAAGAAAAAGTGGAAGCGCTTATTTGCACACAAAAGTTGAGGAAGTGAATATATAAACTAGTGTCAACATATTTTTGTAGATGATTTAGTTGTGCACAAAAATGTGTGTGCAAAATTAGAGGCCAGGGCTTGAAAGTTGGATCAAAAATTATTATATTTTGTTACAAATATGCCATCAATATTTAGTATGTTTAGGCTGAGTAAATCAAAATGTTTATAGAGTCCCAGGCCAGAAGGGACCATTGTGATCATCAAGTCTCACCTCCTGTATAACAGGCCATAGAACGCCTCCAAAATAATTACTGTTGAATTAGGGCATATCTTTTTATAAAACATCCAAATTTGATTTACAAATTGCCAGTGATGGAGGATTCACCATGACCCTTGGTAAGATGTTCCAAGGGTTAATTATTCTCACTTCCAAAACTTTTACATCTTATTTTCAGTCTGAATTTTTCTAGCTTCAATGTCGAGCCGTTGAATCATGTTATACCTTTGTCTGCTAGACTGAAGAGCCCATTTTCAAATATTTATTCACCATGTAGATACTTACAGACTGTGATCAAGTCACCCTTAACCTTCTCTCTGTTAAGCTAAATATATTGAACTCCTTGAATCTACCACTGTAAAGCATGTTTTCTAATCCCATAATCATTCTCATGGCTCTTCTCTGAACCCTCTCCTATTTATCAATGTCCCTCTTGAATTGTGGACACCAGAACTGGAGTCAGTATTTCTGCAGTGGTCACGCCAGTGCCAAATACAGAGGTAAAATAACTTCTTTACTCTTACTTGAGATTCGCATGTTTATGCATACCAGGACTGCATTAGCCTTTTTGGCTACAGCATCGCATTGGGGACACATGTTTGGCTGATTATCTGCCCTGACCCCAATATATTTTCAGAGTCAATGTGTCCTAGGATAGAGTCCCTCATCTTGTATGTCCAACATTCATTGTTCCTAGATGTATATATTCACATTTAGCCATATTAAAACTCATATTGTTTGCTTGCACTCAGTTTACCACATGATCCAAGTTGCTCTGTATCAATGAACTGTCCTCTTCATTATTTACCACTCCGCCAATCTCTATGTCATCTGAAAATTTTATCAGTGATGATTTTATGTTTTCTTCCAGATCATTGATAAATATGTTAAATAGCATAGGGCCAAGAACTGATTCCTGAGGGGCCCCACTAGACATCCATTTGATGATGGTTCCCTATTTACCGTTACATTTTGAGATCTACCAATCGGCCAATTTTTAATCCTTTTAATGTGTGCCTTGTTAATTTTGTAACAGTCTGTTCTTTTCAAACAAAGAATCACATGGTATCATCTCAAATGTTTTGCATAAATATAAGCATATTTCTGCACAATTACCTTTATCAATCAAACTTGTAATCTCATTTTTCTAAAAAGATATCAAATTAGTTTGAAAAGATCTGGTTTCCATAAACTCATGTTGATTCACATTAATTATATTACCCACCTTTAATTCTTTATCAGTGAAATCCTGTATCAGTCACTCCATTATCTTGCCTGGGACCGATGTCAGACCGGCAGGCTTACAATTATCCAGGTCATCCCAGTTTACCCTTTTTAAATATTTGGCATAATGTTAGCTCTCTTCTGCCAATTCCCCAGTGTTCCAAAACTTATTGAAAATCAACATTTACAGTCCGGGAAGTTAGCCTGCCAGGTCTTCTAAAACTCTTCAGTGCAAGTTATCTGCTGATTTTAAAATATCTAACTCTAATAGCTGCTGTCTAACATCTTCCTGATGCTAGTGGAATGGAAATAATGTCATTGTTGTTATCATGATCATTATATGATATGACAACATCATCTGGTTTTCCCCAAATACTCAACAGAAATATATATTGAATACTTCTGCCTTTTGTGCATTATTATTAATAATTGTATAATTTCCATCAAGTAATGGACTAATACCATTGTTAGGTTTCTTTTTGTTCTTAAGAAAAAGTTTTTTTAATTAAAAAAAACTTATTTTATTATTGTCTAACTCTGCTGGCCATAAATTTGTCCTTGTGTCCCTTGGCTTCTCTTATCAGTTTTCTACAATTCTTAGATTCTGATTTACATTTATTACTATTGACTTCTTTTTTCTTCCATTTGTTATATATCAGTTAGGAGGAAGAATTTAATCAGAAAATACAATGATAATTGGGAATTGTCTAAGATATAATTATTCATAAACAATTCCCAATTATCATTGTTTTTTCTGATTAAATTCTTCCTTCCAGATGATTTGGTTCATAATTATTTTCAGCTTTGTGAAACCGCCCCTTTTTAAGCACCAAGTATTACTGAACTGGGCTTTTTTTCTGTTGCATATTACAAATATGATCAAGTTATGATCACTTGTACCAAAGTGTCCATTAATTTTTAGTTCTGTAATCAATCCCTGTTTATCTGTCAAGATGAGGGCTAATATAGAATTCCCCCATGTTGGATGCAATACTGTTTGAGTTAAGCAATTGTCATCTACAATATTTAGAAATTCCAAGGATGTTTTAGTACTGGCAGCATGAGACCTCCAGAATGTCACTCAGATTGAAGTTCCCCATGATCTCACAGCTTTTTTCCTGACACTTTGTAGATAGGCATTACAGGAGTAGGTCATCCTGTTCTCTACTGTGATTTGGTGGTCTGAAGCAGACACCAATTAGTATCCTATCTTGTGCATTATCATCTGTTAGGACATTGATCTCTAAGCATTCAAGAGCATTTTTTTCAAAGTTGTCAGTGACTTAGAAACAGCTAATGCCATTTTTGACATACAGAACCACTCCCCTCCCCTTTTGCCCACTCAATGTTTTCTAAATAGGTTATAATCATTGCTTTTAACATTCTAATCATAAAAATCCTCTCACAACATGTTAATTCATGATTTCAAGGCTACTACTGTCCTCCAGAATATTTTGTTTTTTCTCTCAAGATTCCTAAACTCCACAGATACAGAAGCTCTGAAATGGGATTGGAAGCAGGAAGCAGGGCAAGACAGAAAACCAAGTTACTGAGTTATGATATTATTAACTTGACTATTGAATACCTCATGCTTAACATTGGTTTATTTTATACACATCGCCAATTCATATGACTGAATGGTTCATTTTCTAACATGGCTTTTTAATCATGTGAAATGTTCTAGATCAGACTTAATATTGGACAACTCTGTAATATCTTAATTGTATTTAAGATACAAAATATACAAAACTTTGCACATTGTTAGACCCATATTTCAAACATAGATGCCTAAATAAGACAACCAAATCCCTTACTAGGATCACCATATAGACATGTCAAACGTGTATGCTTACTTGTCAATTTGAACATTCAAATATAGGATCTGAATGTTCCATTTAGATGCCCATGTTTGAAAATTGAGGCCATTTGGTTTATAATTCATTTTATTAAACATTATAATACATATATTTTAAAGAGATAGATACTTTTCCATTTGGGACAATGCTGGACATAGAATGTGATAAAAAATAAATGAACAGGTCAGTTTTGTGTCCTCTGTCATATTAATACCATATACATTTCTCCTGCCAGTTATTCTGACATTAAGAAATTCTTGTATCATCCTTTTGACTACATCTGAATGTGTATTTATTCCATATCCATCTCTCTTCTGTTGTATTATATACAGGTAAACTACAGGCCTCCGTCTAAACTGGGAATAGCTGTTCCACTCACTGATAACTTTTATAATGCTGACCCCAGCAAACCTAGAATGAGAGATTATTTTGCTGGATCAAAAGTAAGTCTTCTCTAATCATTTCACTGCTGCTGAATGTTCTGGGATCATGGGTGCTTTCTCAGGCTGTAAGCTAGCTAAGTTGAGGAGGTAAACACGCCACTAACAGCCCAGCCAGCAAGTGGCTGAAAACAATGGCTAAAACGACATGGAAAACCAACTCTCAGTTCTCAGCAAGTCCCTCGATCCCCACTCCGGAGGCAGTGAGGCATTCAAATGACAAGAGGCTGCAAAGAATCTCAGATACCAGGTCACCAAAGGGAAATCAGACAACTCTCTCAGTATGCACTTATAACTGCAGAAGACTGACAAGGGAGGAATCAATAAACCATCTCATGGAGGAAAAGGCAAAAACAGCCTGCGATGTGCTGGGTGGGTTTGTGAAACACAATGAAAGAAGGAGATGGAGTTCAGCTGGAGGGATGGAAGCACGGTCATTCTAGGAAAAGGAAAAGGCACAAGGACAGCTGGAGGAGTCAGATTCATCATAAACAAGGAATGGTCTTCAAAAATTGTCTCATGCCATTTGAAGTCATCGCATATGGGGGTGCTTGACCTCCGACTGAACTGAAATAGTACCCTCAAAATCATCCAGATCTATGCCCCCACAAGTGCATGCAAAGATGATGATGTGGAAGGATTCTATCAGGAACTGGAGGAAACCCTCATTCAGAGTTCCACATATACGATTGTGATGGGAGATTTTAACGCCAAGGTTGGAAGAGGGAGAGAAGGTGAAAAGTTCATAGGAAGGTGCAGTATCAGAGAACGAAATGTGCAAGAATGACTAGCTATATTGACAGAGATGAGGAGAAAGTTTATTGGTAACACCTGGTTCCGAAGGGAGGCCAACAGAAGATGGACCTGGATCGCACCAAACGTGAAGACAAAAAATGAAATTGAATAGTTTCTGATCGATAGATAACGTATTGTGCAGGATAGTTCAGTAGTGCCATCATTCAATATTGGTAGCGATCATCGCCTACTGAGAGCCAGATTCGTGTTCACTGTGAAGGAGGAGAAAAAGGCGCTGTGTATGGCGAACAGAAGGCACCAACCCGTAGCTTTTGACGAGGCAATCATGAAGGAAAACATTTCTAGGGAAGGTTGGAGCCTCTTGAACGACTGCGATGATGATTATGAGAACTTCACTAAGAAACTGAAGAGACTCAGCTGAACGTGAAAGACCAAGAAGAGCTAGCAGAAGAATCTCGGCGAATACAAAGACTTTATTGGAGAAGAGGAGGAAAACGAAAAGAAATGGTAGCAACAGGCTCAATTACTCCCTTCTCTGCAAGCTCATACAAATTAAGTTGAAGGAAGACTTCGAGAAATTTCAAACCGAAAAGCCCCTAAAGGCTGCTGAAGATCGTAAAAGTCTCAAAAAATGCAAACAGGAATTGGCATTGTACAGGTCATCATTATCAGCTTTGAAAAACAGGGATGGAGAATCAGTAACTGATCAAACAGAGATGGAGGCAATCTGCAGGGATATCTATACCCAGGTGTTTGCATCTCGTATAGACATCCCAATGCCATCACTTCAGGAAACCAAAGAACACATACTTCGGGTTCTCATTAGTGAAGTCTGTCACGCAGTCCATCAAATGACAGAGGGGAAGGCTCCAGGTAAGGAGGGTCTGACAGCAGAAGTGCTTAAGGTGGGAGGTCAGGAACTTTGAAAAGCTCTCGCACAAAGGTTCAGCTGCTACCTGGAAATCCAGATGATACTGTCCAGTTGGAAAGAGTCCAATACCATCTTGCTACATAAGAAAGGCAATCGCCCAGTCTGCCTGCTTTCACATATCTATAAATTGTTCACTAAAATAATAAATCCACTGTCGCGAAACCTGGATGAACAGCAACCTAGAGAGCAGGCCGGCTTTCGAAGGAATTATAGCATGATAGACCACCTCTTCACTCTAAAACAACTACTAGAGCGTTGAAGGGAATATAATAAGCTCCCTTTGTGCATTGACTTCATGGACTACGAGAAGGCATTTGACAGCATAGAGACTAACACTGTCCTTGAAGCTCTTTCAGAACAAGGCATCAGTGCGAAATATATCATATTACTAAAGGAAGCAAACTGTGGCTGCAGCACGGACATATCGCTGTTTAATACTCCCCTCCAAATCCCCATCGAGAAAGGTGTGAAGCAAAAAGATACAGTTTCACCAAAATTATTCACAGCCTGTCTTGAATCGTTTTTTCGATGAGCAGACTTGAAAGGTGGGATTAATATCAATGGAGAGCGGCTAAACCATCTCAAGTTCACAGATGATGTAATGCTGATAGTTAAAAATACAGCCCAGCTTGAGAGAATGCTTAAACAACTGAACACGAAAAGTAGTCAAGTTGGATTAAAAATGAATCAGTAGAAAATGAAATACATGAGATCAGATGTTCTGCCAAAAATCCAAATAACTCTCGGAGGAGAACAGATCCAAGAGGTTGATAAATACGTTTATCTGGGCCAGGAAGTCAACATGCAACACGATCAGAAAGGTTAACCGTCACGCAGAAAAAAAGCTGGATGGTACGCATTCAATGACATCAAGGACATCCCCCAAGGAAAGATCAGGAAAACACCTCACGTGAATCTTTTCAACTCAACCATGCTTCCAGCAATGTTATATGGCAGCAAAACATGGTCGAGGACAAAGATTGAAGAACATCAACTATCTTTCACATAGAGGGCGATGGAACAAACATTTCTGGTCATTTCTCTCCGTGATCACATCCCCAGTGAAATAATTAGGCAGCAGTCTGGAGTGCGAGACATTGTTGTTGAAAGCAGGCTCAGCAAAATGCGGTGGGTGGGACATGTGGCCCAATTCAGCAACAACAGATGTATATCCGTGTGGTATCCATGAGAACAGAAATGGCCATGCGGTCGGCCTCCGAAGAGGTGGGATGATTTCCTAGCAAGCATGGCGAAGGATTGCCAGAGTGAGAGAAGATTAGAAGACGTGTTGTGATTGGCTCAGTTTCAACTGAAGAAGGACTGACAGTCTACGCAGTCTACGCTGCATACTTTGATGGAAACTGCAGTGTACAATTGTGGATCCTGCAACGATAGAGAGGAAGGACAATGGAAACTGACTGGCACTAGAGCTGCTGGAAACTTTTTCAATGGAAAATGCCAGTTCCTCAGAAACATATCCCTTTTGATTAAACTTTTATTGGGAAGGTTTTTCAGATCCAGGATGGAAGTTCTGGTGAAAAATGAGGTGAGAGTGAATGAAGGAAGAGACCCATCCCCGAGTAGCCAGGTGGTTGAGGCACTCACATCGGATGTGGTTCAAGTCCCTGCTCTGCCTGCTTTGGAACACGGACTTGAACATGTGATTCCCACATCTCATGTGAGTGCCCAGCTACTGGTCTATTGGATATTGTAGGGTAGAAGTGGGGGGGGAGGGGCCCTCTCTCTCTCTCATTAACTTGATGACAAGGCTGGTCAATTTCACAGCTTCTATTCAATGGTGAGCTGAAGTGAAACTGACAAAGATCATGTCTATTTCAATAGCCGCTACCAGACCTTTCAGCATTCCCAGCTTCACTGCAGTGGGAGATTCTAGGGAATATATTTTGTTTTGGAAACACCATGCTCTTTTTCAAGTGGTTGCAGAGATGTATTCCACTCAGGTGTGCATGTGCCCAGCACGCTAAAAAGGGAGAACTTGGCTTAGCAGTACCTGTCAGGTGGCACATGCACCCTCACACCTCCTTTAGGTCCTTCTCAAGGCTATATAAGGGTGACACTGCCCCAGCTCTCCTCAGGTCCTTCTCACTCCCACAGCTTGGTGTCACAGTGGCTTTCTCTGTGAATGCCTGTAAATAATTCTAGATAGTGGTAGTAGTAGTCCTCTTACTATTTAGTTAATTAGTATGATGCTGGTAGCACTGATGCCAGCTCTTGCCAAGGCTGTAGGTGTCAGCTGAGCACTGACAAATTTATAGCTGGAATCCAGACCAACTTGCATGTATGTTAGTATTATTCAAGGCCAGGGTTAAACTTGTACTGACGTGTTTAGACTCTAAAGTGCTTGTTAACTGCTGCATGCATTAATCTTGTAATGTCTGGATCCCATGCTATTAAGTAGGGCTGTCTATTAATCACAGTTAACTCACACGATTAACTCCAAAAAATTAATTTTTTTGAGTTAAATCACACTGTTAAAGAATAAAATACCAATTGAAATGTAATTTAATATTTTTGGATGTTTTTCCATATTTTCAGATATATTGATTTCAAGTACAACACAATATACAAAGTTGACAGTGCTCACTTTATATTATGTAAAAGCAGCATAGAATCCTGTGGCACCTTATAGACTAACAGACGTTTTGGAGCATGAGCTTTCGTGGGTTCCACTACATGCATCTGACGAAGTGGGTATTCACCCACGAAAGCTCATGCTCCAAAACGTCTGTTAGTCTATAAGGTGCCACAGGATTCTTTGCTGCTTTTACAGATCCAGACTAACATGGCTACCCCTCTGATACTTTATATTATTTTTATTACAAATATTTGCACTGTAAAAATGATAAACAAAAGAAATAGTATTATTCAGTTCACCTCATACAAGTACCATAGTGCAATCTCTTTATTGTGTAAGTGCAACTTACACATATTGATTTCTTTTTGTTACATAACTACACTCAAAAACAAAACAATGCAACACTTCAGAGCCTACAAGTCCACTCAGTCCTACTTCTGGTTCAGCCAATTACTCACATAAACAAGTTTGTTTACATTTATGAGCAACAATGCTGCAACACTCTGATGCGGAAACTACAGAACCCGAACCACCAAAAAAGAAAATCAACCTTCTGCTGGTGGCATCTGACTCAAGATGATGAAAATGAATTTGCTTTTGGTCTGCACTGCTTTGGGTGCTTATTTCTTTTAGGGCTAACCCAAGTTGTTCCTAGGATGTCTCTGCTTTGTTTCCTAGTTCCAATCATGGGAGAGTTCAAACAGGAAAGTAAAGAAAAATTTCCTGTTGGCTATCTTTCCCTCTTCCATGGACTTATCGGACAGCTTCAGATTTGCTCTGCCTCTCTGTCTCTATCTCTCCTTTAATACAAGCATTCAGCTGTGGTGGTTTCTTCTGCAGTCTCAGGATTGCCTGAACTGATTTCAGATTGTGTGCTGTTTCCCGGTGCTGCCTTCAGCACTGCTTAAAAATCAGTGTGCAGAGGCAAAATCAGTTCCTTTTACTGGTACAAAGAGATCCCTTTGGCACTGATGTCAATGTTGGCTTGTGCAGTTTCAGTGCAGACCAGATCTACAGGTTCAATACTAACATTTGTTCCAGTGCCAACTGTCTGTGCAGCCTCAGTATCCCTACTGGTACACAAGGCACTGGTTACCATACCATCTTTAATACCAATGTGGTCCACATTTTGATCCTCAGTCAAGTATGGGCTCTTGCTGACTCCACCAGGGCTGGCTCCTCTGCTGTCATCGGACTATTTGGAAGATTCCTTGCATTCGAGCCCAACGTTATCTACTGCCTCTCTCTGTCCTTCCAAGTACTAATCTTGAAAGTCTTTGAGGCCTCCAGGGAATCACTATTGTTACCAGAACTAGCACCATTCCCACAGCAGGGGTAGTGGCTCCCCTGAGTTCCCACCAGACTCCACTTCAAGTTGTTTATAATGTCTTTCTCTTGTTTTCCCTTTTTAAGCTCCTCCTCTCCAGGCACAGCAAGCCTTACAGGTGTGCCTAGTTAGTGCTGAACAAGGTCAGAAGAGCTCATTAGTCTCCTCTCTATTACAGTGAGGGTGAACTTTGGGATGCTTCCCAATCTTCAAAGACCCAGTCCTCTGCTCATTGCAGAGCAAGATCACTGAACCCTCCTATTGTCTCACTTTCCAACTCAGCTAGACTGGAGTCTCATACTCATTGCTCCCTCTGAGCTATTACAGTCTGAAACAGTATTGCAGGAGCAAGCTTTGCTACAGGAGATTCCACTGGCTCCTCTTCCTTCCTCATCTTCCTCACTGGATAATTCAACAATGTTGGATTTGTCTTCTTCTGTTACTCAAGACCCCAAGTCTTATCAAGATCTGTTGAGGCGAATGACTACAGCCTTGGGCATTTAGACAGCGTTTGCTCAGGAGAATACCCATAAGTTGGTGGACATTTTCCAACCATTAGCTGCAGGAGCTCTCCCTGTAAATGAAGCTCTTTTGAAACACACAAAGCGTATGGCTAAGCAATATTATGTCCCTATGCAAGGCTTTGAGAGTTTCTACTCCCATTCCATCCCAAACTCTCTCCTCACAATGGCTGCAAATGGGAGGTTGAGACAAGAGAGATTCAAGCTGACACTTGAAGATACGGCGACTAAGGGGTTAGATTTAATGGGAAGGAATATTTATTCTACCTTGTTATTACAGATGCACATTGGTAATCAGCAGGCACTGTTATTGAAATACGACTTCCTAAACTGAAACACCATGTCTAAATTTATAGATAAATTGCCAGAAAACTCCAGAGTTCAAAACTGATTGGCTTTACAAGAACCAGGATCCAGTCTTTCATGAAAACACCCCAGCTCCACAAGATGTTTCCTCAATGAATGAATCCAGAGTTCCTCTTCTTAATCTGTGTTATACTGAAACAGTCTTTCGTCTCTACTCATAGGCAATGTGATCTCGTCTGTTGTAATGTTCCTTTTTTACATCTAGCTGGTTTCAGTTGTTTACAATTGTCTCTGATAGTTTTCCATTGATAGCTTTGCTCCGTCCCAAAATTAGATAGTTGCCTTGCTTCCCGCCTGCTCGAATGTGCCATCACCAAGACATATTTTTATCCCTTGGTAATGAACTTCACTCCAAGATCATACTTTCCATATAGTTACATTTTTTATTAAATATTATCCATACATAATTATTATAGGCCTTGTTACAAGCTATCTGTTGATGCCTTGCGGGTTACCCCTATGGATAAAAACTCTTCAAGACATGTGTTTGGAGTAGTGAGTTTGTCAGGCCTGAGACGAGAGTTGTTTTCAAAGAAGAGAGGATCCTTTGCCAAGGGGCCTCTGTGTCTCAATGAGCCACATCTACACAGGAAACCAAGCAGCTTCGGTCACGTTTGTCAGTGGACATTTGCTGGGTCACTACCTGGTCTTCTGTGCATACCTTTACCAAACACTATATTACACTATTATGACTGCATCTAGGCTAGATACAAATTTTGGAAAGTCAGTTCTACAGTTGCTGTTTAAATAGCCTCTGAGTCCCACCCCCTTCTATTACTGCTTGTGAGTCAGCTGAGCAGAATACATGTCTGCAACCACTTGAAGAAGAAAAAACAGTTAATTACTGGACTGTAACTGTTGTTCTTTGAGATACAGATGCAGATGGTATTCCATGGCATATTCACTGTACCTTCCAGTGTGAAGGAACTGAGGAGGATCAGGGCAGTTCCACCCTTAAATAGCCTTGGGAGGGACCAGAAAAAAAGGCATGAGGGCACGTGCACAAAGTTCTCTGTCTTCAGCACGCTGGGCATGTGCACATCTGAGTGACATATACATCTGCCCCCGCATCAAGAAAAACAACAGTTATGGCACAAGTAAGTAACTCATTTTTTCAATATTTCTGAAATAAAATACCATGGGATTTCAGTTTTGGGAAAATTTTTGAAATTTTAGCTTTTGTTTTAGTATAGAAATTTTTTTTCCCTCAAACTCAAAAACATTCACAAAATTAAAATTCAGCTTCCTGAACAGCTCTAGTTAATATAATATAACATAAAAGTCAAAATGATATGGTCAAGATTAAACTAAACGTTAATTAAATATTTTGGGAATATTACATTTCAGGGAAAATTCTGAGATTTTGGTTTTTTTCAAAACCACATGAAATGAAACCATGTTTTGCAACCTCTTAATTTCCCACAGAATGGAAAATCTGAATTTTGACCTTCTCTAATACCCAGATTAGTCTTTAGCAAATCACACATTTACATTTTAAATCTCTCTAATAAATGCAGATAAATAATTGCATTTGTTTACTCATGTTCTTTCTTTTTAAAAAAAAATTAATCTTGTTTTTAGAATTTAGGTAGGAAAGTGAGGTAAACTGTTTTTATGTCTTTTCTACAGAATTCTGGAGCCTACAAGCAGTGTGCTAACAAGTCAACTCGAGCAGAATGTAACTGCAATGATAACGAGAAACTTTCCTTTTTTGTTGCTTTCTCAGATTGCAAGGAGAAGGTGAGAACTGTAACAAGACAAGCTTGAAAATAATTTTTATTAAGACTGAATCCTGCCCTTAGCTATGTCTAGGCAACTCTCCTTACTTGAGTAAGAATTGTATGGATGAAATGGGGGCAAAAAATCTGACTCTGAAGGAGACATCCCAGCTCATTATTCTAGATATGTGAATGTGGAACAGTTGACTCACTGTTAACACTCCCTCTCCTAGCTGGGCATGATGTAGCAGCTCTTTCTGCCGTAGTACTCCTCTGCCAACAGTCATTCTGGTCCTGTGGTGGTCTCATCTCGCAATTCATCCTCTGGTTAAGTCACATTTTAATTGCACCCCTTCTAGTGTAACAAAAGTACAACTGAAAGTCCAAAACTGTTGTAATACAAATTATCCTTTTGCCCCCTCTTGGGCTACTACTTAGCTATTTCTTGACGCTCCATCTTCAGCCACACTCTAGGCTAAGCAGTTTTTGTATCAGGCTTATACATGCCTTTCTCAGGGCTGGTTGGAGAACTCAAGCCCACCTTCAAATCTATGTTCTGGCCTAGAGGACCCTGTCTAAAGTAGCTAGGTCTTCTTCAGACATGCTACTATTTCTCTGGGCCCATCCTCTTGTGCTACTTCCCAGCACCCTGTGCTTAACACAGGGTACGTCTACACTACGGAATTATTCCGATTTTACGTAAACCGGTTTTATAAAACAGATTCTATAAAGTCGAGTGCACGCGGCCACACTAAGCACATTAATTCGGCGGTGTGCGTCCATGGTCCGAGGCTAGCATCGATTTCAGGAGCGTTGCACTGTGGGTAGCTATTCCATAGCTATCCCATAGTTCCCGCAGTCTCCGTTGCCCCTTAGAATTCTGGGTTGAGAGCCCAGTGGCTGATGGGGCAAAAATCATTGTCGCGGGTGGTTCTGGGTAAATGTTGTCAGTCATTCCTTCCTCC